>NC_053390.1:396826893-397426893 GCF_905171765.1 Bufo bufo
CTGAGGAAAGTGAGGTAGATAGCTAAGTAACAGTTAGAAAGCAGGGTAGAGGGAAGAGTGCCAGAAAGGCTAGCCCTGATCTGTCACACCCCAACAGGTTTGACCGGTTGGCAGATGAGGGGAATGTCAGTTCAGGGACAGCACTGCTGCAGCTGGACACTTCCTCTGCCAGTCAGGGGAATGTTAGCTCCAGTAAGCAGGGGACCAGGAGAGCAGGGCAGGGCAGGGCAGACAGGTGCTGGTAGTGGGAGACTCTATTATTAGGGTTACAGAAAGGAAAATATGTCACAAAGACCGTGATCGACGAACAGTGGGTTGTCTTCCTGGCACTAGAATTCGACACATCACGGATCGGGTTGACAGATTATTGGGAGGGGCTGGAGAAGATCCAGCGGTCGCGGTCCATATCGGAACCAATGACAAAGTTAGAGGAAGATGGAGAGTCCTTAAAAATGATTTTAGGGATTTAGGTCAAAAGCTTAGAGCAAGGACCTCAAAGGTAGTGTTTTCCAAAATACTGCCTGTAACGCGAGCCACACAAGAAAGGCAGCGGGAGATTAGGGAGGTTAACAAGTGGCTCAAGAACTGGTGTAGGAAGGAGGGGTTTTGGTTCCTGGAGAACTGGGCCAACTTCTCTGTCAGCTACAGGCTCTATCGTAGGGATGGGCTGCACCTCAATGGGGAATGGGCAGCTGTGTTGGGGGAAAGATGGCTAAAAGGTTGGAGGAGTGTTTAAACTAGGGACTGGGGAGGGTAATTACATTATAGGATGGGAATATAGTGCAGATAGAGACCGTGGGCAAGGTAATGGGACTGGGGAAGGAATGGAAGGAGGCACTAGAACAGTTCAGAAGGAAAGGTGTAGGGTAAAAAAAATATACATAAACCTCTTAATTGTATGTATACTAATGTCAGAAGCCTGACTAATAAAACTGGGGAACTGGAATTAGTGATGTGTGAGGAGGACTATGACATAGTGGGAATAACTGAGACATGGCTGGAGGATAACTATGACTGGGCAGTTAATGTACAAGGTTACAGTCTGTTTCGAAAGGATCATCAAAACTGGAGAGGGGGAGGGGTCTGCCTTTATGTAAAGTCCTGTCTAAAGCCCATAGTCCGAGAAGATATAAATGAGGGACATGAACATGTGGAGTCACTGTGGGTAGAGATACATGGAGGCAAAAATATTAATAAATTACTAATAGGAGTTTATTATAGACCCCCTAATATACCAGAGTTCACAGAAGATCTACTACTAAACAAGATAGACAAGGCGGCAAATCATAATGAGGTGGTTATTATGGGGGACTTCAACTACCCAGATATAGACTGGGAAACTGAAAATGGTACATCTCAAAAAGGAAACAGGTTCTTGGCAATAACCAAAGACAATTACCTTTCCCAACTGGTTCAGAACCCGACTAGAGGGATGTCCATTCTGGACTTAGTATTAACCAATAGACCTGACAGAACAATAGATGTGCAGGTTGGGGGCCACGAGGGAAATAGTGACCATAAAGTAATAAGTTTCCAATTATCCTTCAAACAAGCGTTTCTACAGGGAGGAACAAAAATACCAAACTTCAAAAATTTAGCCAACTAAGAGAGGCCATAGGCGTAACTAACTTGGACAAAGTTCTCAAAAATACCGCCACAAAATGTGATATTTTTAAAAGCATCCTAAAATTTAATTGTGAGAGGTACATACCTTATAGGAATAAAGGGTTAAGGAACAAGAATAAACCAATGTGGATAAATAGAACTGTAAAGAAAGCAATAAATGACAAAAAGAAAGCATTTAAATCACTAAAACAGGAGGGTAGCGCGGAAGCACTGAAAAAGTATAAGGGAAAAAATAGAATATGTAAAAAACAAATAAAACCGACCAAACTAGAGACCGAGAGATTAATTGCCAAAGAGAGCAAAACTAACCCTAAAATGTTCTTCAATTATATAAATGGTAAAAAGTATAAATCTGAAGGTGTCAGCCCTGTACAGAGCATTGATGGGGAAGTTGCAGAGAGCGACGAGGAGAAAGCAAAGCTATTAAATATTTTTTTCTCCACTGTATTCACTGAGGAAAATAAACTGTCAGATGAAATGCAGAATGTAAAACTAAATTCCCCATTAAAAGTGCCCTGACAGCGACTTAAAAAGATTAAAATAATCGCCAGGACCAGATGGCATACACCCCCGTATCCTAAGAGAGTTAAGTAATAGCCAGACCCTTATTTATGATATTTACAGACTCTATACTGACAGGGAGTGTTCCACAGGATTGGCTCATAGCAAATGTGGTGCCAATATTCAAAAAGGGTGCAAAAACAGACCCAGGGAACTATAGGCCGATAAGTTTAACATAAGTTGTGGGTAAACTGTTTGAAGGTTTTCTAAGAGATGCTATCTTGGAGGATCTCAATGAAAACAAGCAAATAACATCATATCAGCATTGCTTCATGAGGTCATGTCAAACTAATTTAATCAGTTTCTATGAGGAGGTAAGTTCTAGACTTGACAGTGGTGAATCAATAGATGTCATATATCTGGACTTCTCCAAAGCATTTGACACTGTACCACATAAAAGGTTAGTATATAAAATGAGAATGCTCGGACTGGGAGAAAATGTCTGTATGTGGGTAAGTAACTGGCTCAATAATAGAAAACAGAGGGTGGTTATTAATGGTACACACTCAGATTGGGTCACTGTCACTAGCGGAGTTCCTCAGGGGTCAGTATTGGGCCCTATTCTCTTCAATATATTTATTATATTTATTAATGATCTTGTAGAAGGCATGCACAGTAAAATAATTTTTTTTGCAGATGACACTAAACTGTGTAAAGTAATTAACACTGAAGAGGACAATATACTGCTATAGATGGATCTGGATAGATTAGAGGCTTGGGCAGAGAAGTGGCAAATGAGGTCTAACACTGACAAATGTAAGGTTATGCACATGGGAAGGAATAATGCAAATCACCCGTAAATACTAAATGGTAAAACACTCGGTAACACTGACATGGAAAAGGACTTAGGAGTTTTAGTGAACCACAAACTAAGCTGTAGAAACCAGTGTCAGGCAGCTGCTGCCAAGGCCAATAAGATAATGGGTTGCATCAAAATGGGCATAGATGCCCGTGATGAGAACATAGTCCTAGCACTTTACAAATCATTAGTGAGACCACACAAGGAGTACTGTGTACAGTTCTGGGCTCCTGTGAACAAGGCAGACATAGCAGAGCTGGAGAGGGTTCAGAGGAGGGCAACTAAAGTAATAACTGGAATGGGGCAACTACAGTATCCTGAAAGATTATCAACTTTGGGGTATTCACTTTAAAAAAAGACGACTGAGGGGAGATCTAATTACTATGTATAAATATATCAGGGGACGGCCAGCATGTGGGCGGGCGTACGTAGGTGACGCACGCACCTCCATTCTGGCTGCTGAGCTCCTGCCCCGACGAGCGGGGACGCCGAGACCATGCTGGGCGCACCGCTGCTTGCTCCACTCTCCTGCCGATAACCCGGATATGCCAAGGCTACCGCTAAACCACTGATCTGCTGTCTTGTGCGCTAACATCTTGAGGTCCGGTGTCTTTAAAGTTGAGGCAAGAGGAGTCGGCGTCGCCTACAACGCTGGGAGAGGAGGTGAACCGAAGCTCTGTGGACCGGGCGGTGCGACCGCTAGCGCTTTTATCTCCCCCCCCTCCCCGAGGATGAGGTGAGACGAATCCACGCTCCCTAAAATACCACTACAGCTAATCCGAGGTAACATCTGGAAAAGGGCACGGGCTTATGGGGTATGAAAGGGGGGCCATGCGTGTTGGTCCCAAAAGTGTATATATGGAATCTGGGTGGCACCCCTACCCCTGAAGGGCCAGTGTAAATTGGAGAAAACACAGTAAAGCAGGAAGGTTATTAGCGGTGGCAATATAAAGTTTGATACAGTGTTTGCTGCTTGGACTGGGGGTCGGGGGTTGGGGGGGGTCTGAGAGGGCTCCATCGAAGAGTTACTGAGCCGTGCGGCTTAAAAAATAGGTCTACTATTGGTCTGACTGTTATTGGAAGGAGGAAAGGTGGAAAAGTCTGGGAAAGTGAGGAAATATCCTTAGAGTCTGTTACCCGATACCCTGAAGTGGAAAGCAGGACTGAAACTGTATTATGCTACGGAGTAGTCTTACTAAATCTTAAGGTATAACAAGTATATCGTGGCTCTCCCGTATCCGGTCTGTGGTTAAGGTGCTCTGTTTTTGGATGATTCACCCTATTATCCACAAATTCGTTACAAGTATACAAAATAAAAACAGGCACTCACCATCTGGTATGAATGTTAAAATGACTAGTTTAATCAATAAAAATAAAATAAAATTAGAAATTACAATAAAAAATATAAAAATCGATAGTATGAACTCCTGACTTCTTATTCTCTGGATTGTTGAATTCGAAAATATATTATAGAAATATTCAAATAAATGTGCTTTGGTGATAGAACAAATAGTCGCTATGTACTCCTAATAAAAATTATATATAATGTACAACTGTGAAAAAAAAACATATAGTAAATACGTATTGGTGCTCCAAAAGTGTAGTCCCACGTTTTGTGAATAAATAACAAAGTAATATCAACAAAATATAAAAATGATCAAAAGATGTGAAAAAATGTAAAAAAAATATCCAGGTAGTGATCAGTACCAATTGAATATTCGCTGTCAATTAATAATATATCTGGAGTTTCCCTGAGGGCTAGGTATTAGCTGTAGGGCTGGCGTCTGGTGCGTCCCCCTGATGCACAGCCTCTTACCTTACCCTTCCCACGATAGTCTTCAGATTGGATTCTTCTATTTAGGCAGGCTTGGTTCTTCTGTCTTTAAACTTGTAGTAGCAAATAAAACGTGCAGTGTTCTCCAAGATCGATGGTAAGTTGTAGTCACTCCGGATTGTGTTGTGCGTAAGTCTCGGCGTCCCACGTGATCCTGCCTTAAGATCTCTGGACCTTGCAGTACGTGAACCTCAGCGTCTCACGTGTCCCAGCAAATTAGCGATGTCATGTGATGTTCCACATGATATAGAGAAAGTCAGGTGACGGTTTCGCTCTGCTGAATCTTTCAAGGGCTCAGTCTTTATAGTAAAAGATGATGATATAGTTTTGTATAAAGTTTTAGGTGGGACGCTGAGGTTCACATACTGCAAGGTCCAGAGATCTTAGGGCAGGATCACGTGGGACGCCGAGACTTACGCACAACACAGTCCGGAGTGACTACAACCTACCATCGATCTTGGAGAACACCACACATTTTATTTGCTACTACAAGTTTAAAGACAGAAGAACCAAGCCTGCCTAAATAGAAGAATCCAATCTGAAGACTATCGTGTGAAGGGTAAGGTAAGAGGCTGTGCATCAGGGGGGACGCCCCAGACGCCAGCCCTACAGCTAATACCTAGCTGGGGAAATGTTAAGAGAGAGAACCAGGAGAGAAATCAACCTGGCTCATTCAGGAGGGAACGGGGGAGGGTATTTGCTGTGTTGGGTTAAGTTTTTTTTTTCTTCCCTGCCCCCCCCCCCCGGGTGGACTATTACATAGGTCTTTATGAGAATAATCTCTTGGAATGGCAGTTTTCGATGCAATACATAGATTTTTACCTGCTATAATTTGCCTACAAGAGACACATCTGACAAGCGAAACAATAAAGGGGCTGTGTAGACCATGGATACAGCACTCTTTTCACTCAGTGTATTCATCATACGAACGGGGCGTGAGTGTTTTGATACATCGGGATATTGATATTAAAATAAGGGAAATAGTTCAAGATCAGGAGGGCCGATACGTTCTGATTGATTGTTTGCTGGAAGGAAGACCGTGGATTATAGCTAAGGTATACACTGCGTGCAGAATTATTAGGCAAATGAGTATTTTGACCACATCATCCTCTTTATGCATGTTGTCTTACTCCAAGCTGTATAGGCTGGAAAGCCTACTATCAATTAAGCATATTAGGTGATGTGCATCTCTGTAATGAGAAGGGGTGTGGTCTAATGACATCAACACCCTATATTAGGTGTGCATAATTATTAGGCAACTTCCTTTCCTTTGGCAAAATGGGTCAAAAGAAGGACTTGACAGGCTCAGAAAAGTCAAAAATAGTGAGATATCTTGCAGAGGGATGCAGCACTCTTAAAATTGCAAAGCTTCTGAAGCGTGATCATCGAAGAATCAAGCGTTTCATTCAAAATAGTCAACAGGGTCGCAAGAAGCGTGTGGAAAAACCAAGGCGCAAAATAACTGCCCATGAACTGAGAAAAGTCAAGCATGCAGCTGCCAAGATGCCACTTGCCAGCAGTTTGGCCATATTTCAGAGCTGCAACATCACTGGAGTGCCCAAAAGCACAAGGTGTGCAATACTCAGAGACATGGCCAAGGTAAGAAAGGCTGAAAGACGACCACCACTGAACAAGACACACAAGCTGAAACGTCAAGACTGGGCCAAGAAATATCTCAAGACTGATTTTTCTAAGGTTTTATGGACTGATGAAATGAGAGTGAGTCTTGATGGGCCAGATGGATGGATTGGTAAAGGGCAGAGAGCTCCAGTCCGACTCAGACGCCAGCAAGGTGGCGGTGGAGTACTGGTTTGGGCTGGTATCATCAAAGATGAGCTTGTGGGGCCTTTTCGGGTTGAGGATGGAGTCAAGCTCAACTCCCAGTCCTACTGCCAGTTTCTGGAAGACACCTTCTTCAAGCAGTGGTACAGGAAGAAGTCTGCATCCTTCAAGAAAAACATGATTTTCATGCAGGACAATGCTCCATTAGACGCGTCCAAGTACTCCACAGCGTGGCTGGCAAGAAAGGGTATAAAAGAAGAAAATCTAATGACATGGCCTCCTTGTTCACCTGATCTGAACCCCATTGAGAACCTGTGGTCCATCATCAAATGTGAGATTTACAAGGAGGGAAAACAGTACACCTCTCTGAACAGTGTCTGGGAGGCTGTGGTTGCTGATGCACGCAATGTTGATGGTGAACAGATCAAAACACTGACAGAATCCATGGATGGCAGGCTTTTGAGTGTCCTTGCAAAGAAAGGTGGCTATATTGGTCACTGATTTGTTTTTGTTTTGTTTTTGAATGTCAGAAATGTATATTTGTGAATGTTGAGATGTTATATTGGTTTAACTGGTAAAAATAAATAATTGAAATGGGTATATATTTGTTTTTTGTTAAGTTGCCTAATAATTATGCACAGTAATAGTCACCTGCACACACAGATATCCCCCTAAAATAGCTAAAACTAAAAACAAACTAAAAACTACTTCCAAAAATATTCAGCTATGATATTAATGAGTTTTTTGGGTTCATTGAGAACATGGTTGTTGTTCAATAATAAAATTAATCCTCAAAAATACAACTTGCCTAATAATTCTGCACTCCCTGTATATACCACCACCTTTCAAAATTGAAGTCCTTTTAAAAATCTATGACTTTGTGCTTAAGGTAGGAGAAAAACCACTACTAGTTATGAGGGACTTTAATAATATTATGGATAGTAAAATAGATATATGTAGGGTTGGTAAGATTCAAAATGTTTGCACGGGTTCTAAATTTAAAAATATCACGGAAGAAATGGGTTGTATAGATATCTGGAGGGTATTACATCCTAAATTTAAAAAATACTCATGTTTTTCAAAGACACATAAGAGTTTATCACGGATTAATTTAGTTTTCACAAACAACACAGGTGTATTGGAAATTGCAGGGGTTAAATATGGTCAACGTGGGATCTCGGACCATAACCCAATTATTACAAATATAAAAACACAAAAAAAAAACTTAACGAGGATGCACATAAATATAGGGTGGATAAATATAATGGGGATACATGATAAGATTTCAAGAGAGATAGGGGAATTTTTTTAGATAAATGATGATTCAGCAGCAGTTAATATAGTTTGGGAGGCTGCGAAGGCCTATAAGAGAGGGATTTTTATAAAGAACACGGCAATATACAAGAAAGAGATAAGGGAAAAAATAATTAAATTGCAACAAGAGGTGGAAAAGTATGAGGATAATTATATTAAAAATCCTACAGAAAATAACTATGAGGTCTGGATAGAGAAAGCTTCAAAACTGGAAGATGAGCGACTTTTAATAGCAGAACAACAGAAAGAAAATTATGTGAGGGACAACTATATTTATGCGCATATACCGGGTAAAAAGTTAGCGGCCCTAGTAGCGACGCAGAAAAAACCCCCCAATTATTTACATTGCCTAGTAGACAATTTAGGAAATAAAATTACTGAACACGTGGCGAAAAGAGAATTGCTTCAAAAATACTTTAAAGGGAGTCTGTCACCACATTTGGGCATATTAGACTGATCAAATAGTGTTATATGTGCCACCCAGAACTTAAAAACAGTACCTTTGTTGTAGAAAACGGACCTTTCTTTTAGCCGAAAATCTACTTTTAACATTATGTTAATGAGCCCTCTCAAGTGCCCAGGGCGGCGTCTCAATCCTCCGAGCCCCAGGCAGCACCTCCTCAACGGCTCATAACCCCGCCCTCCGTGTGCCTCTGCCCGCCCGTTTACTCCCCTCCTCTGTCCTTTTCCACTGCAGCTGCGCGGTCAAATTCGTAGCGGGCGCATGCGCAGTAGGTATTGCGATGCTCTGCCAGGAGCAGGCATCGCATTGCGCATGCGCCGCTACGAATTTGACCGCGCAGCTGCAGTGGAAAAGGACAGAGGAGGGGAGTAAACGAGTGGGCAGAGGCACACGGAGGGCGGGGTTATGAGCCGTTGAGGAGGTGCTGCCTGGGGCTCGGAGGATTGAGACGCCGCCCTGGGCACTTGAGAGGGCTCATTAACATAATGTTAAAAGTTGATTTTCGGCTAAAAGAAAGGTCCGTTTTCTACAACAAAGGTACTGTTTTTAAGTTCTGGGTGGCACATATAACACTATTTGATCAGTCTAATATGCCCAAATGTGGTGACAGACTCCCTTTAAATATATATACAATACAAGGATAAATAAGAACCCGCCGCAAATTAAACTTTTGGAGTTAATAACTACCTCTATGCTAACAGCAGAGCAAAGTGATAAACTAGAGACACCCTTGAATGCCCTGGAAGTGGACAAAATACTATCTAGTATCACGAAAAATAAATCCCCAGGAACAGACGGCATTCCGTTTGAGGTCTATGCTCAATATAAAGAAATATTAATTCTGAAATTATTGACTATGTGGAACGATTCAAGAAAGATAGGGAAATTGCCAGACTCACTGAGAGAGGCATTAATTACATTGATTTTAAAACCGGGGAAAGATCCAACCCTTCCGGACTCCTATCGGCACATTTCGTTAATTAATACTGACAATAAGATATTGGCAAAAATTTGGGCAACTTGACTTAGAAGTGTGGTGTCGGGTCTGGTGCATGAGGATCAGATGGGCTTCATGTCGGGCAAGACCACAACGGATAATGTAATGCGTTATTTTGTGAACACCCAGCTTGAGCCCGAATATTGTGGTGAACGACTGATTGTTACATTGGATGCCTCAAAGGCGTTTGATACGGTAGAATGGCCCTTCTTGATGGCAACACTGAAAAAGATGGGACTTGGAGATAAATTTATATCCTGGGTAAATCTGTTATATACGGAAATTTCTGCAAAAGTGATATTGAATGGGGAATATTCTGACAACATACACATCCGTAGGGGGGTTAGACAGGGATGCCCTCTCTCACCCCTGCTCTTTGCTATAGCCATGGAGCCGTTAGCGGATATGATCAGGCAAGATGCAGCAATTGAGGGCTTCAGGTTTGGTGAACACGAGGAAAAAATTTCTTTATATGCGGATGAAATTATGCTGTTTGTAGGCTCACACAGATCTTTGACAAATATTTTTCAGGTCTCTGACCATTATGGAGAATATTCCGGGCTTAGGATAAATTGGGCTAAATCAGCATGCGTCCCGATTGATCCTCTGAATGATTTTATTCCAGGTCCACTGGAAATTATGAAAAATAACGAACCAGTTAAATATTTAGGTATTCAAATAACCCCGAACCCCAAGGATTATATTCAACTGAATGTGACCCCAAAGATAAAAGAAATAAAGAAAAAGATAGAGGTATGGAAAAGATTGTATGTCTCGATGGCAGGTCTTATCTCTCTGGTAAAAATGTGCCTGCTACCATCCCTTAACTATGTCCTATGGAATTCACAGATATAATCCCCAAAAAAATATTTTAAATAATAACTAGCATATTAATGGTCTTGATCTGGTGAGGAAAAAAACCAAGGATAAAAGCACAAATTTTGTGTAGTCATGAGAGGGAGGGCGGACTATCAGTTCCAGATGTGGAACTTTATTTCATTTCCGGTCAAATAAAAAACATGATAATGTGGAGTAATACGCAAAGATATACAGTACAGACCAAAAGTTTGGACACACCTTCTCATTCAAAGAGTTTTCTTTATTTTCATGACTATAAAAATTGTAGATTCACACTGAAGGCATCAAAACTATGAATTAACACATGTGGAATTATATACATAACAAACAAGTGTGAAACAACTGAAAATATGTAATATTCTAGGTTCTTCAAAGTAGCCACCTTTTGCTTTGATTACTGCTTTGCACACTCTTGGCATTCTCTTGATGAGCTTCAAGAGGTAGTCCCCTGAAATGGTTTTCACTTCACAGCTGTGCCCTGTCAGGTTTAATAAGTGGGATTTCTTGTCTTATAAATGGGGTTGGGACCATCAGTGGCGTTGAGGAGAAGTCAGGTGGATACACAGCTGATAGTCCTACTGAATAGACTGTTAGAATTTGTATTATGGCAAGAAAAAAGCAGCTAAGTAAAGAAAAACGAGTGGCCATCATTACTTTAAGAAATGAAGGTCAGTCAGTCAGCCGAAAAATTGGGAAAACTTTGAAAGTAAGGGCTATTTGACCATGAAGGAGAGTGATCGGGTGCTGTGCCAGATGACCTGGCCTCCACAGTCACCGGACCTGAACCCAATAGAGATGGTTTGGGGTGAGCTGGACCGCAGAGTGAAGGCAAAAGGGCCAACAAGTGCTAAGCATCTCTGGGAACTTCTTCAAGAGTGTTGGAAGACCATTTCAGGGGATTACCTCTTGAAGCTCATCAAGAGAATGCCAAGAGTGTGCAAAGCAGTAATCAAAGCAAAAGGTGGCTACTTTGAAGAACCTAGAATATGACATATTTTCAGTTGTTTCCCACTTGTTTGCTATGTATATAATTCCACATGTGTTAATTCATAGTTTTGATGCCTTCATAGTCATGAAAATAAAGAAAACTCTTTGAATGAGAAGGTGTGTCCAAACTTTTGGTCTGTACTGTAAGTCTATGGTTGCAGGAATAAATAAAAGACTAGAGAAATGTAATATATTTCAATTAATTGAAGCTGGAATCTTGGGACTACAGAGTAGTAACATGATACCGCTCTTTGAGCTGATGGACATGGTATGGAGACAGGCAAGGAAATTGTGGAACCAGGTGGGGCTCCATGTGGACACCATACTGTGGGGTAATATCCATCTTACCGATCTGATGCTAATTGAACAGTCAGTGATGTGGAAACATGGAGTCTATAAACTGGGCCAGATATGGAAGCAAGGTGACATAATAACAAATGAAGATCTTAAAAAGGAGTATAAATTGGGTAATCTAGAAGTAAGATTTTTCTATTTACAGTTAAAATGTGCATTACGCAGGTTGGTAGGGAAAACTACGCAAATAGAGACCCTTTCGCAGCCGTTGCTTAACATATCTAGATTAGCGGCAGGGGGGAAGCTAGTGTCTAAAATTTATGAATGTTTGTTACATCAAAAGACTAAGGGAAGAGCAACTTCTAGTCTAATGCATAAATGGAGAGAGTATAACAAAATAATAGCAAAGACAGGTGCACTCTGTGGTCTTACTAAACCCTCAAACTGATTTTAAAATTGAGAGATTAGCCAACATGTCCTACGGTGTAGGACATGTCTGAGCCCGAGCACCGCGCCAAGGTTTCTCAAGTAGCTCGGGACCTAACACTCTCCTACCTGTGCCATGTGGGCAATACTAGGAGCCAGTGGGCAAATTACAGGAGCATGAGGCCGACTGACAAACAACTCACCAGTTACCTCCAGCATGTAACCATGCTAGCAATGGGAGGAGGGAGGAGTCTGCGAGTCCCACTCAAGACTGGCTGATATGGCCCAGGCCTCACAGGTGCACCTAAATGTAGCCTGTAGATGGAAAGCAGGCACATTTAAATTGGAGTTTATACACCTCCAGGCATCTCTATATATACAAACTGAATGACGTGGTATTAAACAAGCAGGAAGTGCTCAAATCCACATGCAGTTGTTCATATATATATAGGGGAGCAAATCCTGCACGTGTGGCCCGTTGCTAATGACGATCCCCAGCAAAAATGCATACAGTGGAGGATGCCCGCAGCGAACCACAAGTACCACAATAGACATCCTACACAAGATAGCAATTATGTGGATGTGATAATCAATATAACAATATAACAAAATAATAGCAAAGACAGGTGCACTCTGCGGTCTTACTAAACCCTCAAACTGATTTTAAAATTGAGAGATTAGCCAACATGTCCTACGGTGTAAGACATGTCTGAGCCCGAGCACCGCGCCAAGGTTTTTCAAGTAGCTCAGTATATAAATGGAGAGAGGTTTTAAATCCCCAGCAAGAAGAGTTCTGGGTATCAGCAATACAGCAAAAAAACAGGGTCTCAAAGAACTTTTCACATAGGATCACCCAATTTTATATACTAAACCATCTCTATTATTCCCCCGAGAAACTTATGAAATATTATAAACCCAAAGTATTTAGTTGTTTAAAATGTGGGGAAATAGGGGTGGATGATGTCCACATACTCTGGATGTGTAGAATGATTCAGGAATTCTGGGGACACGTCAAGGATAAAATAGAGCGGTATCATCAGCTTATAATACCTAATAAATTTGAGTTCTGTGTATTGGGAGTGATGGATAAAATGGATACCCCTCAACATCAAGAAATTGCATCCAAACTCCGTTTTCAGGCAAGGAAATGTATTATGGGACATTGGGGAAGTAAGGCTACCCCCTCGATTAAAGAATGGGAGAGGCGCACTAAAAATGTACTTACTAGAGAAGAATTCCATCTGGTAAATTTCCAAAAGAAAAATAGATTTGCAAAACTATGGAAGTTATGGTTAATGTAAGCCTTTTTTCTGATATTCTCAGTTTTTTTCTGGTTACATTCCTCATCTGAGTGTTGGGCCCCCGGGGGGTGGCGAGCGAGAGAACGCAGGGAGATATAATAGAGGTTTTTTTTTTTTTGTTTCTTCTACAGCAAATAATAAAATGGGGAGGGGGGGGGATGATATATATATACTTGCAATTTTAAAGGTGATACAATGTTTTGTACAATGTAAGAAAATATATAATAAAGATTATAAAAAAAAATAAAAATATATATATATATATATATATATATATATATATCAGGGGACAGTACAGAGATCGCTCCCATCATCTACTTATCCCCAGGACTGTGATGAGGGGACACCCTCTGCGTCTGAAGGAAAGAAGGTTTGTACACAAACATAGAAAAGGATTATTTACGGTAAGAGCAGTGAGACTATGGAACTCTCTGCCTGAGGAGGTGGTGATGGTGAGTACAATAAAATAATTCAAGAGGGGCTTGAAGGAATTTCTGGAGTGTAATAATATTACAGGCTATAGCTACTAGAGAGGGGTCGTTGATCTAGGGAGTTATTCTGATTGCCTGATTGGCGTTGGGAAGGAATTTTTTCCCCCTTAAGTAGGGAAAATTGGCTTGTACCTCACAGTTTTATTTTTGCCTTCCTCTGGATCAACTTGCAGGATAACAGGCAGAACTGGATGGACAAATGTCTTTTCGGCCTTATATACTATGTTACTATGTTACAAGAACATGACAGTGGGGAACGGCAAATAGTGTTTAATGAGGTGGATGATGATGAGACACAGTTGCCAATGAGTCAACCGCAATTACTGTCTCAAGAGGTTGATGAAGAGGATGAGACACAGTTGTCAATCACTGAGGTTAGGTCAGCAAATCAAGAGGGTGATTAGAGTGAGGAAGTGGAAGAGGAGGCGGTAGACGATCAGGTCACTGACCCAACCTGGGAAGGTGGAAAGCCGAGCGAGTACAGCAGTACAGAGGGGGAAGGATTTTCAGCACTGCAACAGGCTGGATGAGGCAGTGGGGTGGCAAAAGGGAGAAGGCGGGCCACACCAAACAGGCCCGGAACTGTTCCACAGAGCACCCACTTGCATAAATCTCCCTTGCCAAGGGGTAGGTGTTCCGCAGTATGGCACTTTTTTGAGGAAAGTGCGGACAACAAAAGAATAGTAGTTTGCAATCTGTGCCACACCAAAATCAGCCGGGGCGTGAACACTAGCAACCTCATTTTCACCAGCACGATCCGCCACATGGCATCCAAACACAGAAATAAGTGGAACTAACACCTGGGTCCACAATCTGTGTCTGCGGGTGACACCACTGCCTCTTCTTCCCCTATGGTACATGCTGGCCAATTGCCTGTCGAAGCCGTAGGCGAGGATGCCTTCTGCCCTGCACCTGGACCTTCGCAAGCACCATCAGCGACCATATCCACTTCCCTGTCCCAGCGCAGTGTCCAAATGTCATTACCCCAGGCATTTGAACACCACAAGCGCAAATACCCAGCCACCCACTCACAGGCCATAGCACTAAATGCGCACCTTTCAAAATTACTGGCCCTAGAAATGTGGCCATTTAGGCTTGTGGACACTGAGGCCTTCCACAGCATGATGTCGTCGGCTGTCCCGCTGTACTCTGTCACCAGCCGCCACTATTTTTCAAGGTGTGCCGTGCCCGCCTTACACCAACATGTGTCCCGGAATGTCACACGTGCCCTGTCCAATGCAGTTACTGGGACGGTCCACTTAACCACGGACACATGGACAAATGCTACATTTCCCTGACGGCACACTGGGTGAATATTGTGGAGGCCGGGAGCGAGTCGTACCCTGGGATAGCACAGGTTCTACCGACGCCGAGGATTGCGGGCCCTAATTCCATCAGGGTTTCTGCCAGCACCTACATTAGTGGCTCTAACCCCCACTTCTCCTCTTCCGTCTCCTCTTTCACTTCCACCTAGAATTATCCACGTGCAGCACTAGTCAGCTATCAGCCGGTAGCTGGAAGCAGTGTAGCACTGCATCAGGGAAGCGTCAACAGGACGTGCTGAAGCTGATATGCTTAGGGGACAAACAGCACACCACTGCAGAGCTGTGGCAGGAGATAAGAGACCAGACTGAGCTGTGGCTCTCGCCACTCAACCTAGAACCAGGCATGGTTGTGTGTGATAATGGCCGTTACTTGGTGGCGGTTTTGGAGCTCGGCAAGCTAACACACATCCCATGACGGGCCCACGTCTTAAACTTAGTGGTTCAGCGGTTTCTCAAAAACTACCCCAATTTGCCTGAGCTACTGGTGAAGGTGTGCTGCGTGTGTGCACATTTCCACAAGTCATCGACAGCTTCAGCCGGTCTGTCAACGCTGCAGCAGCGCTTTAACTTGCCAGCTCACCGGCTGTTGTGCGACGTGAGCACACGCTGGAACTCCACGTTCCACATGTTGGCCAGGCTTTGTGAGCAGCAGAGGGCAGTTGTGGAATACCAGCTGCAACATGGTCGTCGCCTTTCCAGTCAGCTTCCGCTAATCAGAAGTGAGGAGTGGGCATGGATGTCTGACCTCTGTGACGTTTTAAGAAACTTTGAGGAATCAACACAGATGGTGAGCGGCGATAATGCTATTATCAGTGTAAGCATCCCACTTCTGTGTCTACTCAAATGCTCACTGCTCACAATTAAGGACGACACTTTGCATGTGGAAGAGGTGGAAATGGGGGAAGAAGACATTACACAGGGTTATAGCCAGACCACCCACCGTCTGTCTTCTCAGCCCGAATTGGACGATGAAGAGGAGGAGGAGGAGCAGGAGATGGTTGCCTCTGCTACAGTGTGGGTGGGAAGAAGAGGAGCAAGAGGATGAGCAGATTGAGAGTGAAACCTCCTGATGACGACAGCGAAGTCTTGCCTGTTGGCACTCTGGCACACATGGCTGACTTCATGTTAGGCTGCCTTTCCCACGACCCGTGCGTTATACGCATTTTAGACAACACGGATTACTGGTTGTTCACTCTTCTCGACTCCCGCTACAAAGAGAACTTCTCATGTCTCATTCCTCTGGTGAAGAGGACAAGAAAAACGGTGCTATACCAGAAGGTCCTTGTTGAAATATTGCTCCAAAGTTCATAGGGAAGACATCCAAATGAATTGTCGCCGTCACGGGGATGTGCGATCACCTAGAAGTTATCTAGAGTCAACAAAGCGGCAGCAGGCACTCACCTAAAAGTCCAGTCTCAGTAGTAGAGTTGAGTGGACACCTGGATGTTCGGGTTCGACGGGTTCGGCCGAACTTGAGTAAAAAGTTCGAGTTCGGGACCCAAACTTGACCCCGAACCCAAACCCCATTGAAGATAATGGGGACCCAAACTTTTGAGCACTAAAATGGCTGTAAAAATGTCATGGAAAGGGCTAGAGGGCTGCAAATTACATCAAAATGTGGTTAAGAGCATGGCAAGTGCTCTGCAAACAAATGTGGATAGGGAAATGACTTTAAATAACATAAAATACGTAAAAATAAAAAATAATAATCTTGATCTAGGAGGACGAGGTCTATATGGAGTTGGAGGTTGAGGAGGCGGTGGATGTGGCGGTGTAGGTGGAAGCGGTGGAGGAGGAGGTAGCCTACACTGCTTTTTGATTTTAATTTTTATTTTATTTTTAAATTAGGGTACACGACAAAACATTGGAAAATATAACCTGTGATAACCCCCTGCAGTCGTGCTAAACACACGTTCAGATAATACACTGGCTGCAGGGCAGGCCAGCACCTCCAAGGGGTTAAGGGCAAGCTCAGCCCATGTGCCCAATTTGGAGACCCAGAAGTTGCATGGGCTGACCCCTGTCAGTCAGTTTGTGTAGGCGTGTGCAAACTTACTGCCCCACCATGTCCCACGTCCCCGTGATGTTCACGATCCAATTTAATATCTGCTCTATCAACTTTCGATGTTCTTTTCTGCGCCTACCATGGTGATCACGGGTGCCGGGGAATCAGGGTTCCACGCCGGATAGGGAGCATGAGAAAGAGAGACCACATCGAAGGGAGGATTCATTTTTTCAAATTTAAAATTATAGAGTTGAATTATGGGACAAATAATTAAAGCATAAAAGTGTGACAACTTTTTACATTTTAAGCATTGAATGAAAGGATGTGGCGCACATTAATTACTGAAGAATTAATTAAATTTTATTTCCTGTTAACTATGCAGAGCAGGGCTTTCTATCCGGCAAAATTTTTAAATTGTCACCTGACAATGTAATTTTTTAAAATTTATTTTCCTGTCACCTATGTAGAGGTGCCCCAGTGACATCCACCATCCATTTGGATATCTTCTCTATAAACTATCGATGTTCTCTTCTGAGCCTACCATGTTGATCACGGTTATCGGCGAATCAGGGTTCCACTCCTGAGAGGGAGCGTGAGAAAAAGAGACCAAATTTAAGGGAGATAAATTTATTTTAAAAAATTGGGATTGAGAGGAAATGTGGTAAAAGCTGTTAAATCGCAAATGTGGGACATATTACAGAAGCCCAAATGTGGGCCAGAAGAGTAAAGCAGAATTATGGAAAAAATTATTGAGGCAAAAATTTTGGACAAATTACAGAGCCCAAATGTGGACCAGAAGAGTAAAGTGGAATTATGGGAAAAATTATTGAGGCGAAAATTTTGGACAAATTACAGAAGCATAAATGTGGGCCAGAAGAGTAAAGCGGAATTATGGGAAAAATTATTGAGGTGAAAATTTTGGACAAATGACAGAAGCCCAAATGTGGGCCAAAAGAATAAAGAGGAAATGTAGGAAAAGCTGTTAAAGCGTAAATGTGGTACAAATTACAGAAGCCCAAATGTGGGCCAAAAGAGTAAAGTGGAAATGTGGGAAAAGCTGTTAAAGAGCAAATGGGGTACAAATTACAGAAGCCCAAATGTGGGCCAAAAGAGTAAAGCGGAATGTGGGACAAAGTATTGAAGCGCAAATGTTGGCTAAAAGAGTAAAGCGGAAATGTGGGACAAATTATTGAAGCGCAAATGTGGTACAACTTGTTAAAGTTTAAGCATTGAATCAAAGGAGGTGGCGCGCATCAATTAAAGAAGAATTTCAGAAATTTTATTCCCTGTCACCTATGCAGAGCAGGGATTTATTCACGTCTAAAATTGTACAATGTCAACCCAAGAATGTAACAGAAAAATTAGTGAAATTTATTAACCTGTCTACTTGGTAGAGCAGGGGTCTATGACAGAAAAAAAATTGTTTATTGTCACCCAAAAATGTTAAAGAAAAATTATTGAAATTTATTAAGCTGTCAACTAGGTAGAGGAGGGGTATATTACACCCAAAAATTGGTGAATTTCACCAGAAAATGTAAGTGACAATTTTTTTTTTAAACCTGTCTACTAGGTATAGCAGTGGTACTATACACCCACAAATTGGTGAAATTCACCTGAAAATGTTAATGATGATTTTTTTTTTAAACGGCCTACTAGGTATAGCAGTGGTACTATACACCCAAAAATTGGTGAATTTCACCCGAAAATGTAAATGACGAAGTAGTGAAATGATATAAAATAATATATAATGATATAAAAAAAAATTGATTTATGAGGTGGAGTTCCATATGGAGTAGGAGTTTGAGGAGGCGGTGGACGTAGCGTTGGACATAGCGGTGTAGGTGGAAGTGGCGGTGGAGGAGGACGAGTTAGCCAACACAGGTTTTTTGTTTTAATTATTTTTTTTTAAATTAGGGTACACTCTGGAAGAGTGTGAAATATCCAAAATACAAGAAAGAGCAATTGCGCTGCAGTATAACAATGGCTGGTTAGTGCCAATATACATGTCTATTCTGCACAAAGTACGGACAAGTCCTGAGGGATCCATGCCTGGTTCATTTTAATGAACGTGAGCTTGTCAACATTGGCTGTGGACAGGTGGCTGCGCTTGTCTGTGATCACACCCCCTGCCGTGCTAAACACACGTTCAGATAATACAAACCGGATTCCAAAAAAGTTGGGACACTAAACAAATTGTGAATAAAAACTGAATGCAATGATGTGGAGATGGCAAATGTCAATATTTTATTTGTAATAGAACGTAGATGACAGATCAAACGTTTAATCCGAGTAAATGTATCATTTTAAAGGAAAAATACGTTGATTCCAATTTTCACGGTGTCAACAAATCCCCAAAAAGTTGGGACAAGTAGCAATAAGAGGCTGGAAAAAGTAAATTTGAGCATAACGAAGAGCTGGAAGACCAATTAACACTAATTAGGTCAATTGGCAACATGATTGGGTATAAAAAGAGCTTCTCAGAGTGGCAGTGTCTCTCAGAAGCCAAAATGGGTAGAGGATCACCAATTCCCACAATGTTGCGCAGAAAGATAGTGGAGCAATATCAGAAAGGTGTTACCCAGCGAAAAATTGCAAAGACTTTGCATCTATCATCATCAACTGTGCATAACATCATCCGAAGATTCAGAGAATCTGGAACAATCTCTGTGCGTAAGGGTCAAGGCCGTAAAACCATACTGGATGCCCGTGATCTCCGGGCCCTTAAACGACACTGCACCACAAACAGGAATGCTACTGTAAAGAAATCACAGAATGGGCTCAGGAATACTTCCAGAAACCATTGTCAGTGAACACAATCCACCGTGCCATCCGCCGTTGCCAGCTGAAACTCTACAGTGCAAAGAAGAAGCCATTTCAAAGCAAGATCCACAAGCTCAGGCATTTTCACTGGGCCAGATATCATTTAAAATGGAGTGTGGCAAAATGGAAGACTGTTCTGTGGTCAGACGAGTCACGATTCGAAGTTCTTTTTGGAAATCTGGGACGCCATGTAATCCGGACCAAAGAGGACAAGGACAACCCAAGTTGTTATCAACGCTCAGTTCAGAAGCCTGCATCTCTGATGGTATGGGGTTGCATGAGTGCGTGTGGCATGGGCAGCTTGCATGTCTGGAAAGGCACCATCAATGCAGAAAAATATATTCAGGTTCTAGAACAACATATGCTCCCATCCAGACGTCATCTCTTTCAGGGAAGACCCTGCATTTTTCAACAAGATAATGCCAGACCACATTCTGCATCAATCACAACATCATGGCTGCGTAGGAGAAGGATCCGGGTACTGAAATGGCCAGTCTGCAGTCCAAATCTTTCACCTAATAGAGAACATTTGGCGCATCATAAAGAGGAAGGTGCAACAAAGAAGGCCCAAGACGATCGAACAGTTAGAGGCCTGTATTAGACAAGAATGGGAGAGCATTCTTATTTCTAAACTTGAGAAACTGGTCTCCTCGGTCCCCAGACGTCTGAGTGTTGTAAGAAGAAGGGGAGATGCCACACAGTGGTAAAAATGGCCTTGTCCCAACTTTTTGGGGATTTGTTGACACCATGAAATTCTGATTCAACATATTTTTCCCTTAAAATGGTACATTTTCTCAGTTTAAACTTTTGTTCCGTGATTTATGTTCTATTCTGAATAAAATATTAGAAGTTGGCACCTCCACATCATTGCATTCAGTTTTTATTCACGATTTGTATAGTGTCCCAACTTTTTTGGAATCCGGTTTGTACACTGGCTGCAGGGCAGGCCAGCACCTCCAAGGCGTAAAGGGCAAGCTCAGGCCATGTGCCCAATTTGGAGACCCAGAAGTTGAAGGGGGCAGACCCATCATTCAGTACGTGTAAGAGTGTGCACACATACTGCTCCACCATGTTGCTGAAATGCTGCCTCCTGCTAAGACGTTCCATATCAGCTGGTGGTGCTGGTTGTTGTGGCGTGCTGACAAAGCTTTTCCACATTTCGGCCATGCTAACTCTGCCTTCTGAGGTGCTGGCGGTGCCCCAGCTGCGTTGGCAACATCTTCCTTGTCCTCTGCCTTCGCCTTCTGCTTCCACTGTGCCCCCGCTGTCAGGTGGGAATGCCACCAGCAGCGCGTCTACCAGCGTGCACTTGTACTCGCGCATCTTACGATCACGCTCCAGTGAGGGAATTAAGGACGGTACGTTGTCCTTGTAACGGGGATCCAGCAGCGTGGCCACCCAGTAATCAGCACAAGTTAGAATGTGGGCAACTCAGCGGTTGTTGCGGAGACACTGCAGCATGTAATCGCTCATGTGTTCCAGGCTGCCCAGAGGCAACGAAAAGCTGTCATCTGTGGGAGGTGTATAGTCTGTGTCCTCTGTATCCCCCCATCCACGCACCAGTGATGGCCATGAACTGGTCTGGGTGCCACCCTGCTGTGAACATGGTTGCTCCTCCTCCTCAATCTCCTCCTCCTCATCCTCCATAACTGTGCCCTGGCTGGACAATTGTGTACCTTGGGTTTGTGGGTGCAGGAACCTACCCTCGGAGCCACTTGGGAATGACTGGCCGGAAACCCTACGAAATGATCCCTCTTCCTCCTCCTGTGCCACATCCTCCTCCATCATCGCCAGGAGCGTTTTTTCAAGGAGGCATAGAAGTGGGATAGTAACTCTGAGAACGGCGTTATCGGCACTGGCCATGTTGGTGGAGTATTCCAAACAGCGCAACAAGGAACACAGGTCTCGCATGGAGGCCCAGTCATTGGTGGAGAAGTGGTGCTGTTCCGCCGAGCGACTCACCCGTGCGTGCTGCAGCTGAAACTCCACTATTGCCTGCTGCTGCTCGCACAGTCTGGCCAGCATGTGCAAGGTGGAGTTCCACCTTGTTGGCACGTCGCATATGAGGCGGTGAGCGGGAAGGCCGAAGTTACGCTGCAGTGCTGACAGGCAAGCAGCAGCAGGGTGAGAACGCCGAAAGCGCGCACAGACGGCCTGCAAATTATGCAGCAGCTCTGACATATCGGGGTAATTTTTAAGGAATCTCTGCACCACCAAATTCAGCACATGCGCCAGGCAAGGGATGTGCATCAAACCGGCTAGTCCCAGAGCTGCTACGAGATTTCGCCCATTATCGCACACCACCAGTCCTTGATGCTGACTGGCACAAACCACTCATCGATCTGTTGTTCAAGGCCCATCCACAGCTCCTGCGCGGTGTGGGGTTTGTCCCCCAAACAGATAAGTTTTAAAACTGCCTGCTGTCGTTTACCCCTAGCTGTGCTGAAGTTGGTGGTGAAGATATTACGCTGACCGGATGAGGAGCTGGTAGAGGATGAGGAAGCATAGTGGAGGGGGAAGCAATAGGAGGCAAACTGAAGCGCCCTGCAATCCTCGGTGGTGGAAGGACATGTGCCAAACTGCTATCCGCCTCAGGACCAGCCGCCACTGCATTTACCCAGTGTGCTGTTATGGAGATATAACGGCCCTGACCGTGCTTACTGGTCCACGTATCCGTAGTCAGGTGCACCTTGCCACAGATGGCGTTGCACAGTGCACACCTGATTTTTTCCCCTACTTGGTTGTGCAGGGAAGGGATGGCTCGCCTTGAAAAGTAGTGGCGGCTGGGCACGACGTACTGTGGGACAGCCACCGCCATAAGACCTTTAAAACTATCCGTCTCCACCAGATGGAATGACAGCATTTCAAAGGCCAGTAATTTAGAAATGCTGGCATTCAGGGCTAGGGATCGCGGGTGGATAGGGGGATACTTCCTCTTCCTCTCCAGAGTTTGGGAGATGGAGAGCTGAACGCTTCCTTGGGACAGATCCTGTTGCTGGCAGATCCTCTGTTTGCGGTGTGGCAGGTGGCACTGTCACTCCAGAGGTGGATGAAGAGGCCGAGACTGCAGCAGAAGAGGAAGCAGGAGGAGCCAGAGACCTTTCTTGGTTTTTGAGGTGTCTACTCCACTGCAGCTCGTGCTTTGCACTTAAATGCCTGGTCATGCAGGTTGTGCTCAGGTTGAGAACGTTTATGCCTCGCTTCAGGCTCTGATTGCACAGCGTGCAAACCACTCGTGTCTTGTCGTCAGCACATTGTCTGAAGAACTGCCACGCCAGGTAACTCCTTGGAGCTGGCTTTGGTGTGCTCGGTCCCTTGCTGCGGTGGGCAGTAGCAGGCGTACTGTCTAGAGGACGGCCGCTCCGCTTTTGCACCCTGCTCCCTCTTCTGCTGTGCTGGTGGCTCTGTGTGACCACCGCCTCTTCCTCCGAACTACATAGGTCACTCGCATGACCTTGATTCCATGTGGGGTCGAGGACCTCATCGTCCTCCACATCATCTTCCACCCAGTCTTCACCCCTGCCTTCCTTGTCGGTCTGCACACTTTCGAAAGCCCCAGCAGTTGGCACCTGTGTTTCGTCATCACTCGAGACGTGCTGCGATGGTCCTCCCACGTACTCCTCTTGAAAGATAAGTGGTTGGGCATCGGTGCACTCAATCTCTTCCACTTCTGGGGCAAGGCTAGGTGGATGGCCCTGGGATACCCTGCTAACAGAGTCATCAAAAAGCAGAAGAGACTGCTGCATGACTTGGGGCTCAGACTGCTTGGCTGATTTGCAAGGGGGTGAGGTGAAAGACTGATGGACATTGGCTGCAGGTGCCAACTGTGGTCTTTCAGCAGGAGACTGGGTGAGAGACAATGTGAAGGAACTGGATCCACTGTCAGCAACCCAATCTATTCGTAGATCAGCATTAGGCCCGACCAAATACTGCTGCAGGTTTTGTCGCCTACTCGAACCTGAGGAAGGTGTTTCACTTGTGTGTGTAGCTGGCACAGATCGACCACGTCCTCTCCCTGCAACAGGAGCTCCACCAGCAGCACCACGACCTGGGCCACGCCCTTATTTTTAGGAATATTTTTGGAATTTAGGATCTTGCCCTAAATAGGTGTTTAATTAATAGTAGAATAGAACGACAGTATGTAAAGGGTGTGTCTCAAACGGCCTGAACCAGACTAGGCCTCAATTAAAGATTTGTTTCCCCAAAATGTCTGTATTTCAAATGCCTGAATCAAACCCCTGTATGTAGAGGGTGTATCTCACACGGCCTGAACCAGTGTAGGCATGAATTCAATATTTGTGCACCAAATGGCGGTATTTCAAATGCCTGAATCAAACCCCTGTATGTAGAGGGTGTATCTCACACGGCCTGAACCAGTGTAGGTGTCATGGATGGTGTTGCAGAAAACTGGAAGTTATAAATAAACATCCGACTGACTTGATCCCAAACTAAGGAACATATGGGTGAGCCCTATAAAACCCCTAGAGCTCTCCCTGAGTGCTATGCCCATGCAAAGATCTTTATGATAGATAATTGCATGCCCTCGTACCTAGACTGTGTGACACCTGAAAACCCTATAATAGTGAGGGGACACAACCACCGGCTCCCTGCACTTAATACGGAGGGAGTCAGGGTCACCTAGAATCAAGCCACCACCACAGAGTTCCTCTCTGAGGAACCAGCAATTGCAACCTCTAGCAGTGAACACAATCCAGGAAGAAGTATAAACCGCAAAGTGAGGCAGTATGGGAGGGAATATAAAGGGAAGCAATCAGTGTAAATAGATGACAGCTGGGAGAAGGAAAAGAGATGACAAAGTGAAACCAAAACAAAGAACATCATGCAAGAGGTACAGAAGAACGTCTGCCAGAGCTTCTCACAGAGCTGGCGGTGACAGTAGGCTTAAATTAAATATTTCTTTGCCCAAAATGGCTGTATTTCAAATGGCTGTATTTCAAATGCCTGAATCAAACCCCTGTATGTAGAGGGTGTATCTCACACAGCCTGAACCAGTGTAGGCCTAAATTAAATATTTCTTTGCCCAAAATGCCTGTATTTCAAATGGCTGTATTTCCAATGCCTGAATCAAACTCCTGTATGTAGAGGGTGTATCTAACACGGTCTGAACCAGTGTAGGCCAAAATTAAATATTTCTTTGCCCCAAATGGCTGTATTTCAAATGCCTGAATCAAACCGCTGTATGTAGAGGGTGTATCTCACACTGTCTGAACCAGTATAGGCCTGAATTAAAGATTTCTTTGACCAAAATGGCTTTATTTCAAATGCCTGAATAAAACCCCTGTATGTAGAGGGTGTATCTCACACGGTCTGAACCAGTGTAGGCCTGAATTAAATATTTATTTGCCCAAAATGGATGTATTTCAAATGGCTGTATTTCAAATGCCTGAATCAAACCCCTGTATGTAGAGGGTGTATCTCACACTGTCTGAACCAGTATAGGCCTGAATTAAAGATTTCTTTGACCAAAATGGCTGTATTTCAAATGCCTGAATAAAACCCCTGTATGTAGAGGGTGTATCTCACACGGTCTGAACCAGTGTAGGCCTGAATTAAATATTTATTTGCCCAAAATGGCTGTATTTCAAATGCCTGAATAAAACCCCTGTATGTAGAGGGTGTATCTCACACGGTCTGAACCAGTGTAGGCCTGAATTAAATATTTATTTGCCCAAAATGGATGTATTTCAAATGGCTGTATTTCAAATGCCTGAATCAAACCCCTGTATGTAGAGGGTGTATCTCACACGGTCTGAACCAGTGTAGGCCTGAATTAAATATTTATTTGCCCAAAATGGATGTATTTCAAATGGCTGTATTTCAAATGCCTGAATCAAACACCTGTATATAGAGGGTGTATCTCACACGGTCTGAACCAGTGTAGGCCTGAATTTAATATTGGTGCACCAAATGGCGGTATTTCAAATGCCTGAATAAAACCCCTGTATGTAGAGGGTGTATCTCACACGGTCTGAACCAGTGTAGGCCTGAATTCAATATTGATGCACCAAATGGCGGTATTTCCAATGCCTGAATCAAACTCCTATATGTAGAGGGTGTATCTCACACGGTCTGAACCAGTGTAGGCCAAAATTAAATATTTCTTTGCCCAAAATGGCTATATTTCAAATGGCTGTATGTGTTTTTAAAACTGATAGGGTGTATTTCTACCTTAAATTGCACACTGACTAATCCAGATGTTGTAGTTTGCCAAAAAATTGGTTATTTGCAATGTCCCAAAAGCTCAGATGCAGTGCTGGTGCACTGAGCTTGCATAAAATGGCCGCCGCCGCCGGCCACCTAACAGAATTATAAAAGTTATTTTTTTTTGGTCAATGGGCTCAGGGCAGGGTGAGGCTACTTTCACACTAGCGTTCGGGTGTCCGCTCCGTTTGAAGGGGCTCACGAGCGGCCCCGAACGCATCCGTCTGGCCCCAATGCATTCTCAGTGGAGGCGGATCCACTGAGAATGCATCCGCCTGCCAGCGTTCAGCCTCCGCTCCGCTCAGTGAGCGGACACCTGAACGCTGCTTGCAGCGTTCGGGTGTCCGCCTGGCCGTGCGGAGGCGAGCGGATCCGTCCAGACTTACAATGTAAGTCAATGGGGGCGGATCCGCTTGAAGATGACACCATATGGCTCAATCTTCAAGCGGATCCGTTCCCCATTGACTTACAATGTAAAGTCTGAACGGATCCGCTCAGACAACTTTCACACTTAGAAAATTTTCTAAGTTTTAATGCAGACGCATCCGTTCTGAACGGATGCGAACGTCTGCATTATCGGAGCGGATCCGTCTGATGACACATCAGACGGATCCGCTCCGAACGCTAGTGTGAAAGTAGCCTAAGACGATTGTGCCCTGCACCCACACAACTATTTCTCTGTAGATCGCTGAGTTAGATTCTCTCCCTACACTTGTAACAGTAGCGCTACGTGACTCAAGCTTATATAGAGCCTGGGTCACATGCTGCTCTGGCCAATCACAGCCATGACATTAGTAGGCATTGCTGTGATGGCTTCTAAGGTCAGACAGTTAACCGCTTGTTGATTGGCTGCTCTACAGCCTTTCAAAAACCATCAAGAAAGCACCGAACCCGAACCCGAACTTTTACTGAAATGTTCGGGTTCGGGTCTGGGGTCCAAAAATCCTAAAGTTCGGTACGAACCCGAACTTTACAGTTCGGGTTCGCTCAACCCTACTCAGTAGCCAACAGTCTGGTCAACACAATCCTCACCATGATGGCACACTGGGTGAACGTTGTGGAGGCCGCGAGCAAGTTGGCTGCTGGCACCAGACTTGCCCTTCGATAGATCCTCGTTAATGGAATGTGTACTTATTCCAATAACAGGGCCTCTTAAGAGTGCTGTATTGTTATTGTCGTCACTACTTCCCTGAGTCGGGAGTGGGCAATTGCCGCGTGTCTTCTTCCTTCCTTGGATGTTTGTGCTTTAATAACTTGACTCACCCTCTCTGGGTGGTTCACAATTAGGAAAAAAAAAGGGGAAAGGAAACAACAGCCAATCAGATTTCAGCTATTGACCTCCCTTGGATGTGGTAGCCCTTTCTCAGGCTCCCTCTCCGGCATCGAACCCTGATTCCCCGTTACCCATGATCACCATGGTAGGCGCAGAAAATAACATCGAAAGTTGATAGGGCAGACATCCAAATGGATCGTCGCCGTCATGGGGACGTGCAATCGCTTAGAGGTTATCTAGAGTCACCAATGTGGCAGCAGGCCCTCGCCTCTAATGTTTTATATGGTCAGATCAGCAGGCCCTTTCTCCAATTGTTTTTGAGGGTCACCAGCAGGCCATCAATCATAATTTTTCAAGGGTGTGTATGATGCCCTCCTTTATGTGTAACAAAGGGTGTTTTGGAGTGCAGGTTCCTTGTAATTTTTGGCAGCCCTTTCACTTAGTGCATAGGCTTTATGAGTGTAGGGGTCCCACTACATGAACTATTGTACCACAACGTGAATGAGGCCCTCCATTAAGTGATATACACGTTGTATCGGAGTACCTCTTCCTTGTAATTTTTGGCAGCACTTGCACTTTATATACAAGTAAATATACAGGAAAGAATGTTTCTTAACAATTTTTCCTCTATAATTGATTTTTTTTTTGGTTTTGTGCGTATAATTGTCAGTCCGTAAGTAGCGTACTATTCGGACAACATCGTTCCCAGCAGCGACCTTGGAGTACAAGATGCATCCAGACATCCTCCCCATGCTGTTCCAGAATCACCATTTCCGTGGTGTTTCCATCGATTTCTGACATTTTCCTATGAACCAGGCACCCTCTCTTCTTTAGAGCAGGGGGTGCCTGGTTTAATGCTCGGGTTCTTCCATTAACATCTATTATACTCGGGTGCTCAGTTGAGCACCCGAACATCCCGATGTGTTCGGCCCGAGCAACCGAGCACTACGGTGCTCGATCAACACTAATAAGGATGTTTACCCTGCTCTCTATGGCCCCTACAAAATGCTTTTTAAACTGTTCCAAAGTTTGCATATCATTTGCTATCAAAGAGTCATCTTAAAGGAGTTGCCCCACAAAAAATATTCTAGTTTTCAAACCAGCACCTGGATCTGAATAGTTTTGCAATTTCATGTAATTAAAAATGTTGTGTAGCCATTAAGTTATTCAGTGAACTTTATCTGTATAGTGAAAAAAAGGCTAGAATAAGGTGGCTCCACCATCTGACTTAATGGTAGCGGTGCACTTACTATGCTTCACCCAAGCGTGTGTGTAAATAATTTTTATAAAAAAGGGTAGTAGGCACTTGCTGTTAACACCTGGATACACTATATTTAATACAATTCAAATATCAATAGTACATAATATACATAAATTGTTAAAATGCCATATAAGAAAAGATGGGTAAATAAAAATTATCAATAAAATTGTTGAAAATTAAAAGCTTGGTATCCTTGGTTGAATCGACTGATGGATAGTCTCTGTGTGTTAGTATATCAACGTTAGTCACAGGTATTCAAATGGTTAGCAGCAGTTTTATAGTTCATTATATAAAGTATTCGATATGTCCCAAAGTAGTCAGGTGGTTCAAACTATTATAAGTGAATTAACCCCTGATTCATTCCTTATGGACTGTGGACGAATATATAAAAACTATACACAGTTTAATTCAAGGTAACTCACGGTTTTTGCGGGTGCCAGATTCCTGAGGATGTGCCTGGACGCGGCGTCCCGCATAGTCTATGGCACTGGTCTTACCTCTGAATATGGTTACCACTTTGCAGAGTGTTCCGAGAGATAACTTCTTTCTTTCGGCTGTCGTCCGTGGCAAGCGCTGTGTATTATGCTGTATTCCGACTTTGTGAGTCCGCGTTCCTCGAGGTTCCCGGCGGTATGTATTTCCGGGTATAGAAGCCAACCTCTCCGCGTGACCTCAAACGTTGGTCATATGACATGGAAGTTCAGTCCTTTTAAATTCGATAATAGGCTAGCTTTTTCAATATTTCGAATAATAATGATAACTGCACCGAAAATAGTTGCTGTGGGGATCCTGTTCTTTCGAGATCTATCTGTATAGTGCCATCTGCTGTTTGCTGTTTTTTTTATTTTATTTCTCTGTTCTGCTTGCTGAGATGGAAGCACATGCTCAGTTCCATCCTTCAACTGCCACCAGCTGCAGCAGAAAGGAAACACCCCTGAGAAAGAACATGCCCCCTAAGCTGCCAGCTTGAAAAGAATCTAGCAGAAAAATTGGAGCAACGAATGGGGAGATTTCTGGGTCCATGTGAGGTACAGGGCTGGTTGTTGCTTTGTAAGAAAGAGATTGTCATATACTATATGATGTCAGATTTTTTACATTATTCATGGGATAACCCCTTTAACATGCTGGCAACAAGTAGAAATTAGAGTAACATTGTCCCTTCATCTTGAATATAAAGAACCTCTGATAAGATATCTTGAAGATGAAGAACCCTGCAGGATGGAAAAGCATTGTGTGCTACCCTTTTGTATCCTTTCTTAAATGCATGTTTAAATGTAGGGCAAAAATGTTATATGAACAGCCCTTAAAAAATAAAACTAACTAGGTACAGTATTAGCTTGTATACTTTTATGAGAAAAGAAGGACTGGGTTTTAGGAAGGAAAAATAGTTGACCATTTCCCTATCACAAGTCTGTGATATCTTATATAGTTCAACTGTGCATGTCATGAATAGAGATGGACTTGCGATTTGCCCGGCAGTCGTTTCGCTGCAAACTTTGCTCGTTCGCGATTCGCCAAACATGCGAACATATGGCGATATTTGCACGCGCCATATTTTTTTTCATAACGACAAACATTGACACTTGACACATCCATAAGATGAGACAGGACAGCCAATTGAGACGTTTCAGCACATGGACACCCCCCCAAGCCTATAACAGAACCCGATCTGGCAGCCATTTTACATGTGTTTTGCCAGTGTAGGGAGAGGTTGCATTTTGGAGCAGGGTCAGACTGTTAGGCCTCTTTCACACGAGCGAGTATTCCGCGCGGATGTGATGCGGGCTGTTCACATAAGCTGTGATTTTCACGCATCACTTGTGCGTTGCGTGAAAATCGCAGCATGCTCCTCTTTGTGCGTTTTTCACGTAACGCAGGCCCCATAGAAATGAATGGGGTTGCGTGAAAATCGCAAGCATCCGCAAGCAAGTGCGGATGCGGTGCGATTTTCACACACGGTTGCTAGGAGTCGATCGGGATGGAGACCCGATCATTATTATTATTAAAACAGCGCTGGAGGGGTTAAAAAAAAAAAAATAATTTAACTCACCTTAGTCCACTTGATCGCGTAGCCGGCATCTCTTCTGTCTTCATCTGATCTCTGTGCAGCAACAGGACCTTTGGTGACGTCATTCCGGTCATCACATGATCCATCACATGATCTTTTACCATGGTGATGGATCATGTGATGACCGGAGTGACGTCATCAAAGGTCCTGTTCTTGTAATTAATGCTCACCACAGGTCCTGTTCAGCAAAGGAGACAGAAGGAGATGCCGGGCCGCGATCAAGTGGACTAAGGTGAGTTAAATTATTATTATTTATTTTTTTAACCCCTCCAGCGCTGTTTTACTATGCATTCTGTATTCAGAATGCTATTATTTTCCCTTATATCCATGTTATAAGGGAAAATAATACAATCTACAGAACACAGATCCCAAGCCCGAACTTCTGTGAAGAAGTCGGGTTTGGGTACCAAACATGCGCGATTTTTCTCACGCGAGTGCAAAACGCATTACAATGTTTTGCACTCGCGCAGAAAAATCGCGGGTGTTCCCGTAACGCACCCGCACATTTTCCCGCAACGCCCGTGTGAAAGAGGCCTTAGGGACACCAAATGCTAGCTAATAGGGCCAAAAAAGTCCTTTTAAGGACTGGCATAGGTGTGCTATCGATAGGTGTGATATAGAGGGGTGTGATATACTTATAATATACTTTCTAACAGAAATTATATTATAGTGTATTTGTATTGTGCAGTAGTTGTGTGCAGTTCTGCTGCGATGCTGCAGCTAGATAGAGGGACAAACGCTTATGGAGTAACTAATTGCAATGGGTGTGATATACCTGTTGCCCCCAAAAAAACTGCTTGAGGGTTGCGATATACCTTCTTCCACAAAATCCTGATTGAGGAGTGCTATATACCTGTTTCCGCCAAATACTGATTGAGTGGTGCTATATACCTGTTTCTGCCAAATACTGATTGAGAGGTGCCATATACCTTCTTCCACCAAATACTGATTGAGGGCTGCAATACACCTGCTTCCACAAAATACTGATTGAGGGGTGCCATATACCTGTTTCCGCCAAATACTGATTGAGGGGCGCTATTGCTATATATCTTCTTCCACCAAATACTGATTGAGGGCTGCGATACACCTGCTTCTACAAAATACTGATTGAGGGGTGCCATATACCTTCTTCCACCAAATACTGATTGAGGGCTGCGATACACCTGCTTCCACAAAATACTGATTAAGGGGTGCTATATACCTGTTTCCGCCAAATACTGATTGAGGGGTGCCATATACCTTCTTCCACTAAATACTGATTGAGGGGTGCTATTGCTATATACCTTCTTCCACCAAATACTGATTGAGGGCTGTGATACACCTGCTTCCACAAAATACAGATTGAGGGGTGCCATATACCTGTTTCTGCCAAATACTGATTGAGAGGTGCTATATACCTGTTTCCGCCAAATACTGTTTGAGGGGTACTATTGCTATATACCTTTTTCCACCAAATACTGATTGAGGGCTGCGATATACCTTCTTCCACAAATACTGCTCTTCTCTACGGACTTAGGCAGAGGGTCATTTTGAAAATTACAGGTAGAGGAAGAGGCAGACAGTTTCGCAGGGATGGTAGGGGTCGGGCAGGTGCACCAGGCCGGAGCCTAAGTGGGAAGTTGGAGAAGGCGTTTGCAACAACTTCAAAGGGCGCACCAGAGTTGGTTGAGTGGCTCACTCAGCCTTCTGCTTCTGCACTCTCCTCATCCTCTGCTGTGTGCACCCCCAAAGTCACCATCACCACCATAGCCCCTCCACTCGAGTCAAAGTAATTATTTTCCCATCTATTCCCAGACCTTACCGATGCGCAGCCATTCTTGGAATCAGATGAGGAAGAGGAGGAAGCAACCGCCGCCACCCAGCAGTCTGACGACAGTACCCAGACCAGCCCAAAGATGGAGGTCTCCGCTGTTGCTGCCTACTCCGAGATCTCTAATGTCAGTGGTGGTGAAGGTAACGATGATGACGTGTCGATGGACGCCACATGGATGCCCACAAGAGAGGAAGAGGAGGGGAGTTCAGAGGTAGAGACAGAGCAGCAGATAGGGAGGAGAAGAAGGCAGAAATTGCAGTGCACAGGAGGCAAAAAGCAGACTGCAAATGTATTTGGAGCGAGCCATCCACCATTCACGGTCACATCTTGCGCTCCCAGGACGCCGGCACATGGCTCCACAGTGTGGGCTTTTAAAGTGTCAGCTGCCATCTGCAGCCTGTGCTGTCAACACATAAGTCGCGATAAGCCCAACACTCACCACCGCCTTAAGAAGGCACCTGGCCTCCCATCACCGAGCCCAGTGGAAGCAACGCCGTCAGAACCCACAAAGCCACACTCCCGACGCTCCACTTCCTGCCTCTTCTCCTTCTCCTCTCTCCTCCCATTTGTTCTCCACTCCACCTTCCACTGTGCCGTCATTGCATTCATCTGGCACAAGGCAGGCTTCCGTGGCCCAAATGTTCATGTAAAAAAAATGATGATGCTGGATAATCCTCTTGCCCAACGGCTGACCGCTGGCTTGTCAGAACTGCTAGCCTGCCAACTACTGCCATATAAATTGGTGGACTTGGAGGCCTTTAGAAAGTTTGTGGCCATTGGCACATCGAAATGGAAGGTCCCCGGAAGGAAATATTTCTCCCAGAAGGGCATCCTGAACTATATGGCCACATTTAGCGGCAAGTTAATATATCTCTGGCACACAGTGTCGGTGCCAAGATACATCTGACCACAGACACGTGGTCTAACAAACACGGGCAGTGAAGGTACATAACTTTTACTGCCCAATGGGTGAACCTTCTGACGGCCGTCAAGCATGTAACCCGTGGCACCCGTGTGGAGTTGGTGTTACCGCCACGGATTGCATGCAGGCCTGCCTCTTCTTCTCCTTCTCCTACTCCATCCTCTGTCTCCTCCTCGGCTGACTCCTCCTTTTCCACTGCTACCACCTCTTCCGCTGTACCCCCCAAGCTCCCCAGAACCTATTCGACGTGCCAGGTGAGACGTTGCCATGCTGTTCTGCGGCTGTTGTGCCTGGAAGCCAAGAGCCACACCGGTCCTGCACTGCTTTCAGATCTGCGGTCACAAGCCGATCAGTGGCTAACCCCGCTCAATTTGACAGTTGGTAAAGTGGTGTGCGCCAACGTTGTCAATCTGCTGAGCGCGCTGAAACAGGGCAAAATGACACACATGGCACATGCATGGTACACGTCCTGAACTTAGTCATGCAGCGATTCATTGCCAAATACCTTGCGGCAGGCCAGGAAAATCTCTGGCCATTTTAAAAGATCTTACAGGGCCATGGCTCGCCTTGCTGTCGTTCAGCAGCGACACCACTTGCCCGTCAGACGTCTGATATGTGACTGCCCGACGCGCTGGAACTCCACCTTGTATATGCTTGATAGGCTGCTTCAGCAGAAACATGCCATTAACGACTATCTGTACAAACTCTGCGGCAGGACAGGTCTTGGGGAGCTTGTTTTTTTTTACTGCGCCAGTGGCTGCTCATGCGCGACGCATGCAGACTTCTGCGGCCATTTGATGAGATCACCAAACTGAAAAATACTCATATAACACCATGATCATGACGTTATAGATGTTATCAGAGATACATTTATATACACTTATTTGTTTTTTGTCTCCTAAAAGAATATTTTGCACTGTGGCCTCTACCAACATTGACCCAGTAAAGGTCTGGAGAAAACACGAGAACAGGCTTCAGTATAAAGGGTAGTTGTCCTCCTGTGGCAGATTCCCTTTATTAATGTAATAAAAGCAAAGTACCTGTACATCCTATTCTTATGACACTAATAATATAGACATATGGCTCTGGTCTAATCGCTCCACATTGTCTTCTAACTCTATTGTAAGTGTATGTAACTCTGGTGTATTATATATTTTATAAAGTAATAATATTATTCACGTTGAGGCACCCCAGAAACTGTACCAGAATAAATAAAATATCAGTGGTTTACATATACAATCCTATGTGCTTCTAATTTTTTTTACTGCTTACCCTGGTTGCTGAAGCTTCAGAAAATTACATGTACATAGATATGGGGGATTTATAAAAATTCACATGGAAGCAGCTCCACGTATTATGACAGGAGGTTGCAAGACACAGTATTGAGACTCCTGAAAATGCTTAGGGTTCATGCATACAAAAGTAGTTTTGGTCCATATCCGAGTCTGATGCGGACCCATTTACTTCACTGCTGTCCGCATCTGTATGTCCATTCTGTGGCCCCGCCCAATTAATACGGACAAGGATAGGGCAGTTCTATAGAGGGTAGGACATTCCGTTACGCAAAGACGTGGAATACACACGACCAGTATCCATGTTTTGCAGATTCGCAATTTGCGGACTGCAAAAACAAAAATGTTCATGTGCATGAGCCCTTAAAGGAAATGTGTCATTAGACAATGACCTATTGTTTAAAGTGTAACTGTTGTTTTGGTTTCTTTTTAATATTGTGTAGGGACAGTGATTAATATATTTTAATATATTTTATTAGGGAAAGATGTTTCTTTCGATTAGGAAACAGGGTTTAAAGAGTCTTCATAGTAAAGCTGTAACAGCGATGCTAAGGAGAATCTGTCTTATAGAAACATAGAATGTGTCGGCAGATAAGAACCAATTTGGCCCATCTAGTCTGCCCAATATACTGAATACTATGGATAGCCCCTGGCCCTATCTTATATGAAGGATGGCCTTATGCCTATCCCATGCATGCTTAGACTCCTTCACTGTATTTGCAGCTACCACTTCTGCAGGAAGGCTATTCCATGCATCCACTACTCTCTTCCTGATATTACTTTTAAACCTTTGCCCCTCTAATTTAAAACTATGCCCTCTTGTAGCAGTTTTTCTTCTTTTAAATATTCTCTCCTCTTTTACCTTGTTGATTCCCTTTATGTATTTAAAAGTTTCTATCATATCCCCTCTGTCTCATCTTTCTTCCAAGCTATACATGTTAAGGTCCTTTAATATTTCCTGGTAAGTTTTTATCCTGCAATCCATGTACCAGTTTAGTAACTCTTCTCTGAACTCTCTCCAAAGTATCAATATCCTTCTGGAGATATGGTCTCTAATACTGCGCACAATACTCCAAATGAGGTCTCACTAGTGCTCTGTAGAGCGACATGAGCACCTCCCTCTTTCTACTGGTAATGCCTCTCCCTATACACCCAAGCATTCTGCTAGCATTTCCTGCTGCTCTATGACATTGTCTGCCTACCTTTAAGTCTTCTGAAATAATGACTCTTAAATCCCTTTCCTCAGATACTGAGGACTGTATCACTGATTTTATATTCTGCTCTTGGGTTTTTATGCCCCAGTTGCATTATCTTGCACTTATCAACATTAAATTTTAGTTGCCAGATTTTTGACCATTCCTCTAGTTTTCCTAAATCCTTTTCCATTTGGTGTATCCCTCCAGGAACATCAACCCTGTTACAAATCTTTGTGTCATCAGCAAAAAGACACACCTTACCATCGAGGCATTCTGCAATTTCGCTGATAAAGATATTAAACAATATGGGTCCCAGAACAGATCCCTGAGGTACCCCACTGATAACAAGACCATGGTCTGAATATACTCCATTGACTACAACCCTCTGTTGTCTGTCCCTCAGCCACTGCCTAATCCATTCAACAATATGGGAGTCCAAGCCCAAAGACTGCAATTTATTGATAAGCCTTCTATGTGGGACAGTATCAAAAGCCTTACTAAAGTCTAGATAACCTATGTCTACTGCACCTCCGCCATCTATTATTTTAGTCACCCAATCAAAAAAATCAATAAGATTAGTTTGACATGATCTCCCTGAAGTAAACCCATGCTGTTTTTCATCTTTCAATCCATGGGATTTTAGATGTTCCACAATCCTCTCCTTAAGTATGGTTTCCATTAATTTCCCCACTATTGATGTCAGGCTTACTGGCCTATAGTTGCCCGATTCCTTCCTACTACCTTTCTTGTGAATGGGCACAACATTTACTAATTTCCTTCAGTTTTCAGTCTGCAGAAAACGCCTGTATGTAACCTAGTGATTCTAGTGAGACTCGTCCCTGTCGCAGCCTGCTATTGGCTGTCCCCCCCTCCCATCAGATGTTTTGATCCACACGATGGGGAGATGCAGAGGCGGCCATGCGGGGAGCAGAAGCTACACGGGTGCCGGCGAGCCAGGTAAGCACCATCTATATGAGGGACATGTTTTACACCTTGGATAACTCCTTTAAGATAAGGGTAAAACCTGTGGTCAAATTTAGGGAAGACTCCATGGCAAAACGCAATGTAGAACATTCAGATTTTACTGCAAGTTTTTTGGGCTCGCTCTCAGCAAAAACTTTCTCTATGTGTAACAGGGCTTAACTGCAATTACAATGCAGCTGTCATGACCGGCGTACGCAAAGGGAGGGAAATGGGAAGGCCCTGTCCAAGGGAGAGGGAAAGGTGGTGACCCCTGACTCACCTTGAGGCTGGCACCTGACTGCCCTGACGTCCCTAGACGGGTTCCTCACCCGTACGCCGATCACGTGCCTAAACCCTGACTTTCCCTAAGATGAGCCCTACGTAGTGAACGGGGCGGTGGGAACACTAGTCCGCACCACTGACACTAAAAGGAAAACACCAAGGAGAGGACAGACAACACAGACAAAACATATAATCCCAGGTGGACGACAACAGCAGACAACAAAAGTCCAACAGGGATCCGAAGGGTAACGCTCTGGAACAACAACCAGGGATCACAGCTACTCAGCTCCATTGGGTCAGTATAGAAGTCCAGGCAGGAAGCTCTATATCTGGCAACCAGAGAAGTGGGAGAGGGGAATATAAGGAGGTTGGGATTGCTGGACAAGAAACAGCTGAGGAGAAGGAGCTACGGATCCCTTAGTGAGCCAAAAAGGGTTGCAAGGCAAACCCAGAAAGCTACCATTCAGAATCAGCACTATCTTTATACATAGAGTGCGCAGCCACCCGCTGCGACTTCCTGACCCCGGGTATAACGGAGTCAGGCGTGGCTCTTGACACCCTCGTGACAGCAGCCCTGGCACAGAAACCCTACCAGCCCACATATCATGTAAAAATAGTGGTGCGCAATGAATGCTGCAACAAATTTTGCTTAACTTGGTCATGTTCCTTTGTAAACCATCAATGCAAAAAATTTAATAAAAGTGCCACACGGTTAGGGACATAGGGTATCCTTCCAAATAGCAACACAAAGCTCAGAATACCTCCTTAGCAGCATCTGATAGCACCGTGCAGCACAAAATATTCCCCCATCAATACCAAATAAATGCTACCATGCAGCGTAAAATAACTCCCAGCACCATTATCCATTTCCCACTGGCTGCAGTATTGTCCCCAGTTAACCCTTTTCTGATGCAAACATTTTCCAATTGTTAAATTTTTTTCTCCCTGCCTTCCATAACTTTTTCATTCACATAGCTGTAAAAGGGCTTGTTTTTTGTGGGAGAAGTTGTACTTTCTAATGGCACCAACTACTTTTGCATACAATGTAATGGGAAGCTGGAAAAAATCTAAATGGGGGGAATAAAAAAAAAAACAACAACACAGAATTCTGCCATAGTTTCATAGTTTTATAGATTTTTGCATGCCCTATGTGGTAAAAATTAAAAAGTTCTACAAGACTGGTAAACTGAAATGTAAAAACTCAAATGTTTCATGATGAACCAGCAACAGAAAATTAGCGACAAAAATTATTGTTAGCTTGCTAATTTGCTAATTATTTGTGAGCTATTCATTATTCATATAATGTGATAATTTCCCGGGGGGCACAATAAGCTTCATTGTATTTGTCACAATCTGATGATGTCAACAGGGAGAAAGACAGCTGTGGAGCAGAAGTTATTCCTCTGTAGTCTTAAGGCCTGAATGCTGTCTGCTTAATAACTTTCTTTCTAATAACATGATAAACAGAAGCCATATAAAATGAACTGTGCGTCTAAAGCAAAATCACTTACGGTAATTAAGCAATTATGTTATAATAAAGAGAACAATTATTATCCAATTTAGCCCTCGAAGAGTGAGCTCAACCAACAATTGACCTAAGAGAGATGTGATTTTTTTTTTCTTTTCATACAGTTTAAGGCCATTGTTGCACATTTTGCCCTTAATTATTACTGTTTCACAAAGCAGGTGACTTCCCCATTATCAGTATATGCAAAAGCCAAGACCTTTTTTCTAACAAAACCCTTTAATATTGAATTGAAATAGTTGATACACTGCCGAAGCGAGGTCAGAGAGGTAACAATGAATACAGTATTAATCTCCTTTGACATGGCCTGTTGTGCATTACTAATGGAATAAGAGACATCCATAATATACTGAAGACAAGTTCTGTCTCAGAATTATTCTGTTGTATTGAATAAATACTATCGTAATGGGTAATTATAGACCATAAGGGATAAAGGCGTATTTACAGTACTTGCTCTTGGCACAGTGATGACTTTCTACCATTCATAAAGCTGTCTGCACATCAGTGAGCTTATACGGTATATTCAATATATCCTTTGGCCATTTTTAAATCTATTCTGAAGTGATCTGCATGGTTTTACGCAAATAAGTCATAGTCATTTTATAACCCCAAATTCTGCAACTTTCTAATATACTTTGCATTTTAATTCTGCACCCTTTTCATGATCTCGATTTTCTGTCAGTGAATGAAAGCATCCAGAGTCTTAAAGGGGTTTTCCAGGGGGATCTAATAAAAAAATATATTAAAGAGGCCTGGAAATTGTTAATAAAAATAATTATTTACTTCTGCCAATCCTATGCTGCTGGTTTTCCGTAGCTGCTCCGCTCCTCGCTGATCTACACTTCCAGTTCTGGCTTTCTGATTAGGCCAAAAGGAATATGATTTTTTTTTCGCACTCACTGACTTATATGGAGACATACATTTTGGAATTTTCTGTCATTTGCATGGGATTTTTGCAATAATTAAGTTGTGTCATACATCCCTTTGCATTTTAATTTTTTTTTTTTTATTTGCCTTATTCTCAGACAAAAACACACTAATTGTCCATTTCGGCCCCAATGAATTGGGACTCGGCCTCTTTAGGACAAATGGCTTGGGCAGTTATGTACACTGGCAGCAAATGGTCCATGTCAGTAGTATATGGGCCTCTTGATCCTCACCAACTAATGTGCAGGGTGAGGTGTTTCCCATAAAGCTATGTCTACATGGCTTTCTAGCACATCCTCACTCACATGCCGATTGGACAATTAATCTGTAATTATGAGCCATGGGAATGGTTTAGTAAGTCCTGTATATGCAATCTAAAAAATAACAAATCACAGTTATTTTCTTTTGGAAATTGGCAATGTGCCCCCTTGCCAATATGGTCCCTGCACAGGATGCACATATGTCCTCCCACGAGAAATGCTGGAGTATGCATGAATCTGCAAAACCAGCAAGATTTGGCACAGGAGCCAGGATTTTATTTTTACTTTATTCATACTTCTCAGCAACATTTTTTTAGGAAAAAAAAAAGTATTCAAGAAAAAAAATAATAGTTGTGAACATTTATATTACTAACATCACACCTCTGTAGGCGGCAGAGATAGCATTGTACATAAGATCATTAGTAGTTGGATTTCCTTAGTAGTAGACACATGGGGGTCATTAATTAAATGCCCAAATTAGGCTTATTTCTGGCGCAGATTTACTATGCGCCATAATCTGCGACTTCTCTCCGCTCATGCCAGGTCTAAAAAAGTGGGGGTGGAGTGGGTGGGGAAGGGGATGGGCCAGCAGGCCCGTCTCATTTACCATTTTCTACTCTTGTTTTAGGCGTAGAAAAAGGTCTAAATGTAAGACAGCTAGGAAGCTATCTTATATTTACTGTAGAAGCGGCTGTTTATGCGCCAAAGTTATGCAGAGGTGTAGAGGCCGACGCCTCTTCATAACTGTGGCAAATCCACCACCGCTGCAGGGCTTTATTTAGACTGGCATCCAAGTCCTCTTATAGGGCCTATCCAGGTGAATCTGCAGGAATTAACAGGTGTTACTTTTGTCCATTGATATTTTAGTCAACAATTGTGGAGATTTTTTTCTAATCCCATACGACCTTAACATTCTAGCTTTGTACAACCTGATTATTTAAATGTTACAATGCAGTGTTCCGATTGATACACTGTTACACAGGATAGGTTATAAATGTATGATCTCTGGGGGTCTGACCACTGGGACCCCCACAGATCATGAGAATTAGGACCAAGTTTCCTGTCTGAGTGGAGCGGTAGTGTGCAAGCTTAACCACTGCTGCATTCAGTTCTACAGGAGGTAGCTGAATGCTGTACTTGTTAGTCCCATAGGCAGTGAATAGAGTGTGGTATCACTTGTTCACTACTGCTCCATTTACTGTGCTCCATTCACTTCTCATGATCAGTGGGGGTCCCAGTGGTCAGATCCAGGTGATCATACATTTATCACTTATCCTGTGGATAATTGATATTGTTTATAGGCCAACACGGTGTAAGCATGGAGAAGTGATGGTGTACAACCTCCTGCCACTGAGACAAGAGAGACCAGAACCTTATCTGTGTGTATATTGTCAAGAGTCTTCTACAGAGGCCAACTATCTGCTGAAAAGAATGTCCATTGCTGATCACTGGTCTATGTAAAAGCTGTGCCTTTCAGACTCACTTATCAGCTGATTGAATTTTTTATGCCAGCATAAAAATAATCTTTTTTGGTAGCATATCTCCCCATGTAAACTGGAGATGTGCTGCCAACAATAATGTAAACAAATAGCCACATAAATGATCCGATTGCTTGTGCAGCCATGTGTTTAGGCAGTTATCCTTTATTATTCTTGCTACAAGTTATGAATGAATTACCAGCAGTTTGCAATGAAGATCCGATGGATGTAACCAGCTGGGCGTTTGTCCCTACATAGTCTGACACTATGCATGCTGTCAGTGTCAGACTGTGCAGGGACACACACCAACTGGGAACACCCATGTGGACCTTTATTGCAAACTGCTGGTAATTCATTGATAACTTGTGGCAGAAAAAATGAAGAAAAGGCACAACACAGAGTCATTATTATTACATGGGGAATGCAAGTCATTTTTTAAAGAGAAAGGTTAAAAGTCCTCTTTGAATGAGAGTTGATCGATTTGCCATATTGTCAATCGCCACCAAAAATCTGCCCATGTAAACGGACCCTTACTATTTCGCCTTATCTAGGTCTCCAAGAGTACAAAAGAGTACAAAAGAGCAGCTCAGGTGGCCTATAATACAGGATGACATACATACGTAGCAACACGTATACTGATGGCGTCCTATTTATTGTGCTCAATGCAGATGCAAATCCACCTGAATGACAGAACTCCAATCTCAGTCGCTGAGGTGTAGGCTTATAGAAAACTAGTGCAGGAGGCTGCTTGGAGAGTGTCAGAACAACAAACGTAATAGTAATACAGCCCTGAGAGTTTTCATTTAACATGGCGTTCGGTTGGCGCTCGCTGAGCAGATGTTGTAAATGTTTACATAGGTTTCCTCAAAGCTTTGATCATTACGCTATCACTCTGCTTGTGCTCACAGGTGACTTATCGCTTGCAAATTAATTCACTGTGACAGTGTCTGATAAATGCTATAGGCTGAAATTCAATCAAGTGAAGCCCTGGGAATCGGCACACACCTTGGTTGCTTCTCTCGGAAGAAAAACAAAAACATTTCTGCTCTTTATCTCTGCGATTGGGACTCTGTAACACTACATAACACGTTTTGCATTGCAAAGATGCAATAGTAAGTGAAGCTCTACATTTGAGTAACTTCTACTTTATAATGCTAGGTTTACACGGCCCGATGATCAGGCAGATTGACGGGGGTGAACGTTCTTGCTAATGCTCGTTTCCGACAATCTGCCCGTCTAAAGATGCAGCCGATCACCTGATGAGTGAAACTGTCGTTGGTGCAGGCAAGTAAATTTTCATTTCTGGGCAGCACATATTACTGTCTAAACAGCGATCTATATTACTCATATCCTCTCACATGGCAGAGACATCTTTGTGCTACCTCAGGCACCAATTCCCAGGAGCACTACAAACTGTACATGTACAATTATGCCACAGAAAATGCACACAGTGATATCGCTGCGCAGGAATAATTTGTAGGGTATACTCCATATTGCAGAATTTCAACAGTGGATCACAATTTAGGGATAATGCATGAGGTGCATTTGATGTCACAAAACATAGTGATGTTATAATATACTTTGTAGTTATAGGAAAGTATTACTGCACACAGTGATATCCTATAAGTGTGAAAAGAGAGGTAATGCACCACCATGAATGTAATGAACCAGAGTGCTACACAGCCATACAAAACATACAGTCAATATGAGAAAGAGAACTGTAGTATAGCTAAAAATAGTGAGCACACCTTGATTAATAGAAAACAAAAATCTTTTTTTTTTAGTAAATGTCCCCTACCATGCAAAAGGTAATCCCATAAAAAGAATAAAAATAACGAGAAGACACACAGGTGGGTGATATGGTACCATTATAAGTACCCTACCACAAACAATCCCTCGTATCATATCAATAGATCAAAACCCAGGGTGACAGGGTATGTATAATACACAGATACAATACTGGTCAACATAAGTCTAATGAACGGATACCATGAAAATAATACAAACAAGTATACCCTTGTAGCCCGGGACAGGGGATGGTACAAGCAACTCCAGGGTGGAAGGATTTGGTGTTTGTTTCCCGCACAGGTTCTCAGGGATCAATAGCAAATGGTTCGGGACCAACCAAGACCTGCTTCTATAGATGTAGGCATGGTACACACACCATTATTAGAACGCTATATGGCAGTTAACATTGCCATTATTAGACCTATAAAAACGATATGCATCTTTTCAAGTCAACTCTGCCTATTGTAGCCTATTTTGCCAAATTATAATTTCATCATAAGAGAAAAATTGAATAATTTAGAGTAAATATGGACTTACTATTTCATATTTTCATACAGCTAATTTTAGTGTAGGATGACAGAAATATATAGCTGTAATAAAGTACGGATGTGACTTCTGGATAGTCTCCTCTATCAACTCTAATGAGGTAGGGTACGCACTAGACTAGATTACAGTCACATAGTTACTGCTAATGGTAATATGGATAAACTTTCAGTGCATCTGGGGATTGGCCTGATATAAAATGTGATGCAACAACAATGATAAATCCTTTCTTTTTGCCCTACAGCAAATTTTCCCCATACTCAGGCAATTTTTTTTTCACCAACCTTTATAAATCAGCTCTCTGAGGATTTTTCAAGGTATCTCAAAATTGTAGAAAACATATTGAACACCTCCACTTGATTGCAGTCCCAATCTGCGGCATTCCAATCAATACATGAATAAAAAGTCTCCCATGAAACCTTCAAGAATCATCATCTAAACATTTGCGCTTGTGCTGAAACATGCCTCCAGCACAACACATTTTTATGACTTTCAGAAAATCACTGGCCTGCAAGCAAATTTCATAAAAAAGATTTTGTACATCTTTATCATTTCCATCAAGGCACAAAGTTCCTTTTGCCTCTGTTTATATGGGAGCGCATTCACTAATTGCCATAGCCTGCAAGTATTATTTTTATCAAATATAAATCAGTCATGAGGAAATCAAATAAGTGTTTAGAATTCAGACCGATGATTTACTGTTAACTCATCTTCATTTCCTTATACTTGCATACATAGGGACACATATACAGTCAGGTCCATAAATATTGGGACATCGACACAATTCTAACATTTTTGGCTCTATACACCACCACAATGGATTTGAAATGAAATGAACAAGATGTGCTTTAACTACAGACTGTCAACTTTCATTTGAGGGTATTTACATCCAAATCAGGTGAACGGTGTAGGAATTACAACAGTTTGCATATGTGCCTCCCACTTGTTACGGAACCAAAAGTAATGGGACATAATAATAATCATAAATCAAACTTTCAATTTTTAATACTTGGTTGCAAATCCTTTGCAGTCAATTACAGCCTGAAGTCTGGAACGCATAGACATCACCAGACACTGGGTTTCATCCCTGGTGATGCTCTGCCAGGCCTCTACTGCAACTGTCTTCAGTTCCTGCTTGTTCTTGGGGCATTTTCCCTTCAGTTTTGTCTTCAGCAAGTGAAATGCATGCTCAATTGGATTCAGGTCAGGTGATTGACTTGGCCATTGCATAACATTTCACTTCTTTCCCTTAAAAAACTCTTTGGTTGCTTTTGCAGTATGCTTTGGGTCATTGTCCATCTGCACTGTGAAACACCGTGCAATGAGTTCTGAAGCATTTGGCTGAATATGAGCAGATAATATTGCCCAAAACACTTCAGAATTCATCCTGCTGCTTTTGTCAGCAGTCACATCATCAATAAATACAAGAGAACCAGTTCCATTGGCAGCCATACATGCCCACGCCATGACACTACCACCACCATGCTTCACTGATGAGGTGGTATGCTTAGGATCATGAGCAGTTCCTTTCCTTCTCCATACTCTTCTCTTCCCATCACTCTGGTACAAGTTGATCTTGGTCTCATCTGTCCATAGGATGTTGTTCCAGAACTGTGAAGGCTTTTTTAGATGTCGTTTGACAAACTCTAATCTGGCCTTCCTGTTTTTGAGGCTCACCAATGGTTTACATCTTGTGGTGAACCCTCTGTATTCCCTCTGGTCAAGTCTTCTCTTGATTGTTGGCTTTGACACACATACACCTACCTCCTGGAGAGTGTTCTTGATCTGGCCAACTGTTGTGAAGGGTGTTTTCTTCACCAGGGAAAGAATTCTTCCCCATCCACCACAGTTGTTTTCCGTGGTCTTCCAGGCCTTTTGGTGTTGCTGAGCTCACCGGTGCGTTCCTTCTTTTTGAGAATGTTCCAAACAGTTGTTTTGGCCATGCCTAATGTTTTTGCTATCTCTCTGATGTTTTTTTTTTTTTTTTCAACCTAATGATGGCTTGCTTCACTGATAGTGACAGCTCTTTGGATCTCAACTTGAGAGTTAACAGCAACAGATTCCAAATGCAAATAGCACACTTGAAATTAACTCTGGACCTTTTATCTGCTCATTGTAATTGGGATAATGAGGGAATAACACACACCTGGCCATGGAACAGCTGAGAAGCCAATTGTCCCATTACTTTTGGTCCCTTTACAAGTGGGAGGCACATATGCAAACTGTTGTAATTCCTACACCGTTCACCTGATTTCGATGTATACCCTAAAATTAAAGCTGACAGTCTGCAGTTAAAGCACGTCTAGTTCGTTTCATTTCAAATCCATTGTGGTGGTGTATAGAGTCAAAAATGTTACAATTGTGTCAATGTCCTAATATTTATGGACCTGACTGTGTATAAAAGATATCTAGCATTTAGCGATAGGGTTAGACTTTCATACTGTATGTGTCTTTATATGTAGTGACCCATTCTATGAACTGTATTATGGTTACTTTATCTGTTTAATGCAGTGCTTCTCAAATAGTGGGGCGTGCCCCCCAGGGGGGGCGCCAGGCTCCGTAAAGGGGGGCTCGTTCAGGGCCGGCCTTTGGGGTGTGCGGGCTGTGCGGCCGCACAGGGCGCCATAGCAACAGGGGCGCCGGGCGGCCAACAGCTCGCAGTGTAATATGCGGCAGGGAGATGAGCGCTGATCAGAGGCCGGCGCAGGCGCTGGACGCGATGTACGGAGCGGGGGCCGGGGGAGGGACTGGGAGGAGGAGCTGGGGGTCGGCAACAGCGGTGGGGCGGTGCGGTCACTGTACTATAGCCCCGCCCCACCGTTCCCTCCGGTATACTAATATAAAATGTATTATTGAATTAAAAGTTATTAAACATGCCCCCCTCACTCCTAATAGTACCGTATATCCGAATTTCTTCTGTATAATGCCGGCAGGCAGGCCGGGCGGCCGGCGCGTTCCTCAGTGATGTCACGTGCCTGCGCCGCCTGCTTTATGAATGAAGCAGGCGGCGCAGACAAGTGACATCACTGAGGGACGCGCTGGCCGCCCGGCCCGCCTGCCGGCATTATACAGAAGAAATTCGGATGTACGGTACTATTAGGAGTGAGGGGGGCATGTTTAATAACTTTAAACGGCGGCGGCGGGCACACGGAATCTGTGGATGGCACAGTTAAGGGGTTGGGGTCTGTGGATGGCACTGTTATGGGCTGGGGGGGCACTGTGGATGGCACTGTTATGGGGTGGGGGGTCTGTGGATGGCACATATATAACAGTGCCAGCCACAGATCCCCCTGTAACAGTGCCAGCCACAGATCCCCCCCATAAGTGTCCGTCATCCACAGATCCCACCATAAGTGTTCGTCATCCACAGATCCCCCCATAAGTGTCCGTCATCCACAGATCCCCCCATAAGTGTGTGTCCGATCCACATTTCTTTCTTTTTTTATTCTCTTATACGTTAATAAGGATACAGTGTTATGCAGAGGTGTACTTATAACAATTTTATAGACAAATGATACTATTTACAGTTGCGCGGGGGGCGCAAAATGTTTTCTTCTTCCAGGGGGGGGGGCATGACAGAAAATAATTGAGAAGCACTGGTTTAATGCATAGTGCCTAAAACAACTAGAATATACTTACAAACCCGACTCTACAGATGTAAAGTCTAATGGATATTCATTTTGCATTGCACCTTGCTTATATATTTTGATTGAACAATGTGAAAGGTTAATCATGGCTGAAAAGAACTATCACTGCGGATCATTGGCCAGGGTAAGAGGTCCACTGTTCAGCGTAGCACAGCACCGTTGTAAACAGGGAATATACTGGTAGCAATAACAGAAACGAATAGCAGCACAAACTGTTAGATGCAACTACAAATATCTGTGAAGGTCCTTGAACTGATTGTGCACCTTTGTGGAGGGGGGGGGGGGAGGTTGGCAAACCCTCGCTCCTGGGTAGACCTGTGAAGAAAAGCATACTTACATGCTTCCAGCGCTGGCTCGCGGCTCCTTTGCTCCCCGGACTCGGATTCTCCGCTAGGCTCCCTGGATGTAAACTTCCTGTTTGTCCCTACTGCAGTCAATCGTTGGCAACATCGGTGACCTGTTCCTCTTGCGTCATGACGAATGGTTGCGTGATGCAAGGAGAGTAGGTTACTACTGCAGTTAGCAATTGGCTGTGGTGGCATCAAATAGAAAGTTTACATCCAAGGAGCCCAGAGGAGCAGCCAACCCCCCTCTCCCCCAAAAGGTGCCCTTTAAATGAACACCAATTGCCATACTGTATGGTTGATCATTGCTCATTACACATGCAGAAAAGTGCCTCTGTAAAAGGACCCTGAGAGTCCTCCGTGATGAGAATGTAGGAGCCGTTTAGTTGTTCCTGCAACCTAAGGCACACAGCATTGTCACTGCACAGGAATAATTCTTACAATTCTGCAAAACACAGACACCTTCCATGTGCATTCTGCATTTTTCTCACTCCAATCAATAGAAAAGGCTATTCTGGTCCACAATACGAATCAGATGCGTTCTATAATTTGCATAATGGCCATAAAAAAATACGAATGCATATGAATGAATGAGTCAGTGTGCTATGTGCAAAAAATAGGGATAGCAGTCGGATGATAAATACAGTCGTGAGCGTAAGGCCTTACTTACACTGATACATTCTACTAAACCTGGTGCTGTTAGCCCACAAAAGATTACCTACACCAAATGCATCAGTGGAGGTTTATACTATGGCCGGATGGGTTTGATATCTAGCAGGGATCTGCAACCTCTGGCACTCCAGATGTTCTGAAACTACAACTCCCAGAATGCTCCATTCACTTCTATGGGCGTTATGAGAACAGCCAAGCATGTTGTAGTTTCACAGCAGCTCGAGTGGTGATTCCTGATATATAGGGTTCATGACAAAACTTCACCTCCAGTGACAGATTCCACCATGTCTAGGTATACGAAATCACATTCATAATATCTAAATGTAAAATGTTTGAAAACTGTACCAAAAATAAAGGCACCATTACAGATGTGTGAATGCATCCACACAGGACAGGTTCATTGCAGATGTTCCAGAATTTTACAACAGATAAAAAAACTGCACCAAATGGTGTGGATTTTGTCGTGGAATTCATATCGTAAATGCTGCACGTTTGCCACAGATTTCACCGTGCAATGCAAATGGTGAATTCCGCAGTGATATTCCACAGCATCTCAGCTTATGCATTTATTTGTGCAGCCTGTGGATGGGATTTTTTAAAAATCCACTTTGCTGGTACTGTCTTTATGCTGCAGTTGTTCCAAGGTGGAACATCCACAGCAAATCTGCCATGTGTTAACGTACTGTTAGGCCTTGTCTACATTTCCATGTCAGTGTCACGTCCATGAAAAAAGCGTACGTGTTTTATCCGTGAAGATGTCTGTGAAAGATCCATGGTTGGTCCATGTGTCCGTTTTTAACATCCGTGTGTCATCCGTAATTCATAGACATTGCTCGGCTAAAAATTTATTTCCAAAGCATCTCCTATTAGTCTTCAGTGAAAAACAGACACCACATGGACACCACATGGAGGCCATCTGTGTTGTGTCCATGATTTTCAAAGACTCATACAATTCAATGAGCGTGCTTGGTCTGCATCACGGATCAAAGTATTGCATGTGTCTGTGATTTTTTTACTGACCCACAATCAGTAAAAAAATTACTGATATGTGAATAGACACATTTAAATCAATGGGTACGTGTGCTGTCCGCAAAAAATGTGGACGAGGCCTTAGCCTTCTAAACCCTGTCTGCACTGTGGAATAAGAAAACACGAACATAGGGGGTCATTTATTAATCGGAAATATGCCTAAATTAGGCATATTTCAGGGTCAGATGGTGTTGCAGCAGTTAGTTGCGCAGCTATCTGCGACTTTTCCCCTCTTACGCCAGGTCTAAATTTGTGGGCGTGGTGTGGGCAGGGAAGGGAATGGTTCGCCAGGCCCATCTCATTTATAATTTTCTACACCTGGTTTAGGCATAGAAAATTATCTAAATGTAAGACAGCTCAGAAGCTGGCTTAAATTTTGAACTGCCTCTGGATGCGCTGAAGGTATGTAGTGGTCATCCCCTCTTCATAACCTTAGCGGATCCACTGCCAGCTATAGGGGTTTATTAAGACTGGAAGCTATAACGCCCCAGAGGTGCATTACCACCTTTGCGCCTCACTACTGTCTCCTATGGTTAACCTAATGTCATCCTATGTATTAATTTCCAGGTTCTGCAAAATGTGTATTTATATGTTATGTAACTGTTCAATTGTAATATGCCTGGTTTACCAGCAGGTGGCAGAAAACATGGCAGAGCTATTTTACCTAGGATGGAACCTTCTTTCCATTCTAACCCCCTCTGTGGTGTGGTGGGCGTGTCTCACTTGCTGAAGGGAGGGAGGAGTGTAGTTAGAGTCAGTCTAGCCTACCCCTTCTAGGGGAGAGGTCGAGTTCTGCTTACCCCTTCCTAGGGGTTAGGTGTGCAGCAGGTGCACGTCCCTGTTGATCGAGCCCTGCCTAAGCCAGCTAGAGCACCTTCAGCTCAGCTGCACCTGGAGGCCACAGCAAAGAGCCTCTGAAGCCAGGAATAAAGTTTCCCTGGACAAAGCTAGAGACAGACCACAGAAAGTGAAGTACAGCATAAGGATGAAGCTTTCTATAGCCAGCCTATTAACACAGCATAGCCAGAGAGCAACAGACGTAGCAGAGAGGAGTTTCTCTGCCACAGTTAATGCCAAAGCCTGCTGGTAACCAAGACAAAGCCTGAAACTGTTTGGAGAAGTGTTTAATGCAAAGTAAAGCAGTTATCAACTTCATCAGAAGGTCTGGACTCAATTTATTTCATCATCCCCTTCATCAACTGTCCCTTTTTCTGCATCAAAGCCAACGTCTGGGGTTCCAGGGTACCCAGGTAGGAGCACCGTGACACGTCCATTAAGGAACATTTAGGCCACCCTACACCACTTTGGCTTTCTACACCTGGGTACCACCCACACCATTTCTTAAAGGGACTCCGTTCCGTTGTTGCTTCACTGCAACTGGCGTCTCGACAAAACAAGTAACTTTTTCCCTCTTAAAGAGACCCCTAGCGGCGGCGACGCTGCACATCTAAAACGACAGTCTTAATAAATGTGCGCCATAGTTTTAATTGAGAAGCTGTGCTTCTATTCATTGTAATTCAACAATTTGCAAATAAAAAAACTAATTGAAACAAAAAAAAAAGGAATGTTTACTATCATTATTATCTAAATTGAAATCAGTTCCTTGTCACATTCTGAATCTAGTGTGGATTGAGAATCGAGATGCACCTTCATGCTGAAATTCAACAAGATGCAGCCCAGTTAGTAGAAAAACAAGTCAAAGCTGACAGTTGTTGTGATGTTTAGTGAGTAGTTTATGTTTCATACAGATCGGAAATATTTTCCCAAAATGTGTCAGCGGCAGAAGCCAAAATATCAGGTACTAAATAAAGGTCAAATGGATATGAATTCACCAAATGCCATCTGCTGGCGGAAAATATATCGCAATGTATATCATTCAGCAACACAGCATCCTGTGAGACTGATTGCATGCATTTACAGTACACGTAAGTTATGTGCTGCTTTTAAAGTCCATTGTAAATTTATCATGATTTTGGAACCTCTATTTGCTTTATTTTCATGCATTATCCTGTCTTTACAATTACCAACATTTTTATCTCCACCCCTCATCCCCACACACATTGCAAATGAATTGCTTTAGGCCTCATGCCGCCTTTATCTGTGACCCTACTGCGCCTCTGTATGCCCCCAACTTACATATAGTGTAATAATCGTCTTAGTATGATTTTATACAAATAGATCTGAGCCCAACTGTAGCATCTCCACCGTGACCAGTCAGCCTTAGAGGCTTACAAATTATTATGTGCAGAAGAATATTTTTGACACGCTGTAAAATTGATCATATTGTCATAAAAAGTTATCATGTATGGCCTCTTCATTGACTTTTATGCGTAGTCCCCCTGAAATGTCTCACGGTTAGAGTTACACACGCAACATATAAAATCTGCGGTGTGCTGTAGTATAAGTCAATCAGCTGGCACGTAGCTCATAATGCTGTGCTTTTATGAAGACAGATGACACTTGCGGGTGACTGGAATTCCCTTCCATTGTGCAGCGCCACAATCCAAGTCTTTAGATGAAACATAAAATCTCTGTCAAACAAAAAGAACGCAGGGTGATCTTTTAAAAACAAAGATTAAGTTAAAATGTCCTGAGTTTTATAGCCGAGCCTGCAGCAGACCACACGTAATTCTAGTACAGACAGCCTGATGAACTAAAAGCAGACACTTGTAGAACTGCACTGTAAATGTGGAGTATTTATCAAGGATCTCTGCTACTGCCTTATAACAAGGGACACATACACAACCTATGTACACAACATTTCTTTTATTTAGAGGAACTGCACATGGCCCTCTTACTGTGCAATGTACAGGCTGCTGCAAAAAGCCTCTGTAAGATGTGTGTGTACAGCATCCAATGTATTTAAACATGTCCACCATACCTTTCCTCGTAATTGGTTAAAGAGCATCTGTCAGCATGATCAACCCTATTAAACCATCATTAACCAACCATGCTGATTACAATGATACCTTTTCTATGTCTGTAGGTATATCCGTTACTGGGATATCTGCCTTTTCAATAATATGTAAACGAGCTGGTTTGGGGGCACCAAGGGGCCTGACTGAGCCCTTGGAGCACTGCCCTTGTAACACCCCACTGAACTGGGCACCCCTCCTTGATTGACAGGGCTAGATGATCAATCAAGGGAAAGACGCAATGCCCAGATCAGTGGTGTGTTACAATAGTAGTGCTCCAAGGGCTTCGACTGGCCCCTTGGTGCTTGAATCAGCTCATTTGCATATTACTAAAAATACTGATATCTCAGCAATGGTTCAAGTACCACCTTATGACACAGTATGGCAAAATTAAATTTTTTTATATATAAAATATGTGCATCTTGTGCAACGCATCACAAGATATTTTGAGGCAAGAGGAACAGTAAGGAAGGACAGACGTGTACATATTCCTTAGTCTTTTATTTAGATTATATCTATGAATAAACTAGTGATCAAAGGTAAAGATACATTATAACTCCTTCAGTTACAAAAACGTGTGAGGGGTTGTTTTTTGTGGGAGCGATGTAATTTAATGGAACTATTTAGTGTACCATATAATTTATTGTTAACCTCTTCTACCCCAGAGGTTTTTTTTGCCTTCCCATATCTTTTTTATTTTTCTGTTCACATAGCAGTATGAGGGCATGTTTTTTGCTGGATAAGTTGTACTGTCCAACGCCACCATTTCTTATTGCATAGAATGGGAAGTTGGAAAAAAAATTGAAATGTGGTGGAATTGGGGAAAAAAATCAATTTTGCCACAGTTTCAAGTTGGTTTTATTTTACGGCGTTCATTATGCAGTAAAACTGACTTATGATCCTCATTCTCCAGGTCGTGGTATGCAGGCGATACCACATATGTATAGTTTTTCTTGCGTTTTAAAACTGAAAAAATGTAGTTGTCATTTCCTGACCCCTATAACTTTTTTTGTAGTTATGTGTGCGGAGCTGCATGAGGGGTTATTTTTTGTGGTACGATCTGTACTGTTCATTGATACTATTCTGGGGTGGGTACAACTTTTTGATCACTTTTTGTGGGAGAAGAAGCGACCAAAAAATGGCATATCGGCCAATTTGACACTTTTTTAATTTCACCTTTTTCTGCATGGGATTAATACTTCTATATTTTGATAGTATGGGCGTTTTTGCATTTTTTTTTATATTTTACATTTTTCATTCTCATTTTGGGGAAAGGGGGTGATTTGGGGAAAGGGAACTATAACAAGTCATCATTAGATTACTATTGTCATAGACTCCAATGCATTGGAGTCTATGATGATTTTACTAGTTTCCTATGGAGCCCTACTACAGGTTCTGCAATCGGCATTACCGCCAGTCGCGGCCATTAGCCGTGGATGCCTGCTGTATGAAACAGCAGGCACCCTGTTGCTATTGCGCCCGCTCAGGAGTGGGCACCATCTTTAAAGAACCGACATGTGACACTATTACGTCACATGTAGGGAAAAGGGTTAAATGTAAAAAAACTGGAAAAAAAAACTTTCTGCCTTTGTGTTTCTGGATTTAATTTTTACAGCATTCACTGTGCAGTAAAAATAAAATTTATTCCGCAGGTGAGGCATTTATTCCGTAGGTGAGTACAATTATGGTAGTACCAAATTCAAATTCACATAATAAAAAAGATTGAAAGGCTGAAAAAAGACATACCGTATATGCCGGCGTATAAGACGACTGGGCGTATAAGACGACCCCCAACTTTTACACTGAAAATATAGAGTTTGGGATATACTCGCCGTATAAGACTACCCCTTTTTCAACACACAGCAGTACATTACTGCATCCCACCACCATCCCTGGGTACCTCTGCCATCCCAGCATCCCACCACCATCCCTAGATACCACTGCCATCCCTGCATCCCACCACCATCCCTAGGTACCACCGCCATCCCATGGTATCACCACCATCCCTGCATCCCACCACCTTCCTTGTCCTCCCTCCCTGCCTCCCAGACCCTAAACATGTGCCACCTATACCCTGAACATGTTTTTGTTATGTTTTTCTTCATATTCACATTCACATATGCACATCTGCGCCGCACTTAGATACGCCGCACGGAGATCTCGCACATGCGCAGGAGCGAGATGCGAGCGGCCGTGAGGATCCCGTGTATCCATGCTCGCCGCATGAAATCTCGCACATGCGTAGGAGCGAGATGCGAGCGGCCGGGAGGATGGCGGTACAAGGAGCATACAAGGTACAGAGCAGGGGGCGGTATACAAGGTACAGCGCAGGGGGGGGCATATGCCGTGGGTTACATCGCAGCTCTCAGCTGCTGGGGATACAAGGCAATAGCCCGGGCTCTCTCTGTTGATAATTCGGGCGTCCCGGCACTGCAGCACCCGCCATACCCGGCGTATAAGACGACCCCCGACTTTTGAGAAGATTTTCATGTGTTAAAAAGTAGTCTTATACGCAGGAATATACAGTATGTCCATGCAGTTCAGCCTGTTATCCCTTTTTCATAAATACAAAACCTTTGTTTAAGTGGCTAATATGGTCCTATTCTGACACCCATAACTTTTTCTATTTTATTTTAATATTTTTTTTTGTTGTTGAGAGGATGGTGGGCTGTAGTTTTCAGTGGTATCATTTTGGGGTGTGTACAGTATGACTTTTTTATTCCCTTTTCTGGGAGGAGAGGTAAAAAAATTATAATTATGGCATTGCAAATTTTGTTTTGTGGGATAAATAATATGATACTGTAATAGTTCAAGCATTTTCGGACACAATACCAATTATGTTTATTTTTATTGTCTAAATTTTTTTAAGATAAACAGGATCGTTTTGATATATAGCAACATGTTTTATGGTTGCCAAGGATGAGACATTTAAAAAAAAAATTTTTATTTATTTATTCTGTCTTTTAGTCGTACAAGACCTTTGGGTGGGCATTTAACATGACATTTTATTTATATCCGATTTCTCCTATAACTGTGACTTACATATTAGAAGGGAAATACAGCCCCTGCACTTACTAATCCACTACCTATCTGTATTTTGTTTTACTATCTATGTCTGATATCCTCTCCCTCCTGTGTGTAGCCCCACAGTGTTGCAGCAACATTTCCTTGTTAGACTGTATTATAGTGGCTACTAGCAGAAAGACCCGGCTTCGCATGGGTATATTTAATCAATATAATTTAATGTTTCTGTGTGTCGTTAAAAGATATCTATAGTATCCCCCATAACAATGACCTCCACAGTGCCTGCCCCCTTAACAGTGACCTCCACAGTGCCCACCCCTTTAACAGTGACCTCCACAGTGCCCGCCCCTTTAACAGTGACCTTCACAGTGTCTGCTACTTTAACAGTGACCTCCACAGGGCCTGCCCCTTTAACAGTGACATCCACAGTGCCCACCCCTTTAACAGTGACCTCCACAGTGCCCACCCCTTTAACAGTGACCTCCACAGTGCCTGCCCCTTTAACAGTGACCTCCACAGTGCCCACCCTTTTAACAGTGACCTCCACAGTGCCCACCCCCTTAACAGTGACCTCCATAGTGAACAACCCTTTAACAGTGACCTCCACAGTTCCCGCCCCTTTACCAGTGACCACCACAGTGAATGCCCCTTTAACAGTGACCTCCACAGAGCCCGCCCCTTTAACAGTGACCACCACAGCAGTTGCTCCTTTAACAGTGACCTCCACAGTGCCTTCCCTTTTAACACTGACCTCCACAGTGCCTGCCCCTTTAACAGTGACCTCCACAGTGCCCGCCCCTTTAACAGTGACCTCTACAGCAGTTTCCCCTTCAATAGTGGCCCCTGTTCCCTTAACAGTGAACTCCACAGTGCTTGCCCCTTTAACAGTGACCTCAACAGCGGCCTGTCCCTTTAATAGTGGCCCCTTCCCCATTAACAGTGACCTCCACAGAAGCTGCCCCTTTAATTGTGGCCCCTGCCGACTTAACAGTGTCCTCCACAGCGCCCTGCCACTTTAATAGTGGCCCCACCCCATTAACAGTGTCCTCCACAGCGCCCTGCCCCTTTAAGGCTAGGGCTACATGTGTCATGCGACAATTTGTTGTACCATTGTCACGCAACAATTTTTTTAATGATAGGCTATGGTGTCACACTGCGACATGCTGCGACTGCGACACGACAGTCGCAAAAAATCCATCCAAGATGGATGCATGTAGCAGAGTAGTTGTGCCCTATGTTTCATGCAGCCCTAGCCTAAAGACCTACAGCAGTGCATAAAAATGGCTGGGTTGTTATGGAAACCTGGAGTAAAGCTGTGTATGTTGAGACTAAGGGTCTGCAAGCTTCTATTGGCTGATAAGGGACATGTGACCGTGTGTATGGCAGTTGGGATATGAAGAGAAAGACTTGCAAATGTCACGGATGGTGTTGCAGAAAGCTGGAACTTATAAATAAACATCCGACTGGCTTGATCCCAAACTAAGGAGCATATGGGTGAGCCCTATAAAACCCCTAGAGCTCTCCCTGACTGCTATGCCCATGCAAAGATCTTTATGGTAGACGATTGCATGTCCACGTACCTTATACTATCTGACACCTGAAAACCCTATAATAGTGAGGGGATACGACCACCGGCTCCCTGCACTTAATACGGACGAAGTCAGGGTCACCTACAATCAAGCCAGCAAGTAAACACAAATAAAGGAAACAAACTTATCTGAAGAATCAGGAGAAGGAGCATCCAGCAGTGAACAACTCATCCAGAAAGAAGTATAAACCGCAAAGTGAGGCAGTATGGGAGGGAATATAAAGGGAGACAATCAGTGCAAATAGATGACAGCTGGGAGAAGGAAAGGAGATGACAAAGTGAAACCAAAACAAAGAACTTCATGCAAGAGGTAGCGAAGAACGTCTAACAGACCTTCTCACAGAGCTGGCGGTGACAGTACCCCTCCCTCTACAGGTGGACTCCGGACACTCAGAGCCCACCTTCTCAGGATGAGACTTATGGAAAGCCCTGATGAGACCAGTGGCCTTAATGTCCGCCACTGGGACCCACATCCTCTCCTCAGGACCATAACCCTCCCAATGAACGAGGTACTGGAGTGAACCGCGGATAATGCGAGAATCCACAATCCTAGAAACCTGAAATTCAAGATTACCATCAACAACAATCGGAGGAGGAGGCAAAGAGGAGGGTACCGTGGGTTGGACATAAGGTTTTAATAGGGACCTGTGAAAAACATTATGGATCTTCCAAGTCTGAGGAAGATCAAGATGGAAGGCAACGGGATTGATGACGGACAAGATCTTATAAGGCCCAAGAAACCTAGGACCCAACTTCCAGGAGCGAACGTTCAGTTTGATATTCTTTGTAGACAACCACACCAGATCCCCCACATTCAGGTCCGGACCAGGCACACGTCTCTTATCCGCCACACGCTTATATCTCTCACTCATCCTCATCAGATTACCCTGAATCTTTTGCCAAATAAATGACAAAGACGAGGAAAATCTCTCCTCATCAGGTAAACCAGAAGACCCAGAGAATGTGCCAAACTGCGGCTGAAACCCATATGCACCAAAAAATGGTGACTTATCAGAGGACTCCTGGCGACGGTTATTTAAAGCAAACTCAGCAAGGGACAAAAAACACCAATCCTCCTGATTCTCCGCTACAAAACAGCGCAGATATGTTTCCAGATTCTGATTGACGCGTTCGGTCTGACCATTCGACTGCGGGTGAAAAGCAGAAGAGAACGACAACCGAACCCCCAAGTGAGAACAGAAGGCCTTCCAGAATCTGGAAACAAATTGCGTGCCCCTATCAGAAATGATGTCTGAAGGAATGCCATGCAATTTAACAATGTGATCAACAAACGCTTGCGCCAGCGTCTTAGCATTGGGTAACCCAGGAAAGGGAATGAAATGCGCCATTTTGCTAAAACGGTCCACTACTACCAGAATCACAGTCTTCCCCGAGGAACGAGGCAGGTCCGTAATGAAGTCCATGGACAGATGCGTCCAAGGACGGGAAGGAATGGGTAACGGGAGGAGAGAACCCGATGGCCGTGAATGAGGGACCTTGGCACGAGCGCAGGTCTCGCAGGCTGCCACAAAACCCTCAACCGTCTTACGAAGAGCCGGCCACCAGAATCTCCGAGCAATGATATCCACTGTGGCTCTGCTCCCCGGGTGCCCAGCAAGGACAGTATCGTGGTGCTCCTTAAAAATCTTGTGTCGTAAAGCGAGAGGCACAAACAACCTCCCAGGGGGACAAAGATCAGGAGCCTCTGCCTGGGCTGCCTGAATCTCTGCCTCCAAATCAGGATAAAGAGCAGAGACGACCACCCCTTCAGCCAAAATGGGACCCGGGTCTTCAAAGTTCCCCCCTCCCGGAAAACAACGTGACAGGGCATCCGCCTTCACATTTTTAACCCCAGGGCGGAACGTAACAACAAAATTAAATCTAGAAAAGAACAAAGACCATCTGGCCTGTCTCGAGTTCAGACGCTTGGCCGATTCCAAGTAGGCCAGATTCTTATGGTCTGTAAACACGGTAATAGGGTGTCTGGCTCCCTCTAACCAATGGCGCCATTCCTCAAAAGCTAATTTGATGGCCAACAACTCCCTATCTCCCACATCATAATTTCTGTCTGCAGAGGAGAGTTTCCTTGAGAAAAAGGCAAATGGTCGCCAATTGGCAGGAGAGGGACCCTGAGATAAGACCGCATCCACACCCACCTCAGAAGCGTCCACCTCAACAATAAAAGGTAGAGAGACATCAGGTTGTACCAAAATGGGAGCGGAAGCAAAACTCTCTTTGATACTAGAAAAGGCTTTAAGCGCATCTACCGACCACGAAGAAAAATCTACCCCCTTTTTAGTCATATCAGTGAGTGGCTTAACAACAGAGGAATAATTAAAAATGAACTTTCTGTAATAATTGGCAAAACCCAAAAACCGCATCAGCGCCTTCTGGTTCTCAGGAAGCTCCCAATCAAGCACAGCGCTGACGTTCTCAGGGTCCATGCGAAAACCAGAAACGGAGAGAAAAAAAACAAGAAATTGAATCTCCGGAGCCGCAAACACACATTTTTCCAGTTTAACATACAATTTATTATCCCGCAGAATCAGCAAGACCTGGCGTAGGTGGTCTCGATGAGTCTTGAAATCAGGAGAAAAAATCAAAATGTCATCCAGATACACCAGTACAAATTTCCCCATTAAATGATGAAAAATGCTGTTCACAAAATGTTGGAAGACGGCCGGAGCATTCATCAAACCAAAGGGCATAACCAAATTCTCGAAATGACCCTCAGGGGTATTGAAGGCCGTCTTCCATTCGTCCCTTTCCCTGACCCTGACTAGGTTGTATGCCCCTCTTAAATCCAACTTAGAAAAAACCTTAGCCCCAACAATCTGGTTAAATAGGTCCGGGATCAGAGGAAGCGGATATGGGTCACGAATCGTGATACGGTTCAGCTCCCTGAAATCCAGACATGATCTTAAAGAACCATCTTTTTTCTTAACAAAAAAAAAACTGCGGTAACAGGTGACTTCGAGGGTCGGATGTGTCCCTTTCTCAGGCTCTCAGAGATATAAGTACGCATAGCGACTCTTTCAGGTTGGGAGAGATTGTATAAACGTGATTTTGGCAGTTTGGCGCCTGGGATGAGATTAATAGGGCAGTCGTACTCCGCAACTCCTGGACACCACTCTCGGAAAACACATCCGAAAATTCAGAGAGAAAAGATGGCACAGTCTTGGTAGAGACCTCTGAAAGAGTCGCCGTGAGGCAATTCTCTCTGCAAAACTCACTCCAACCATTTATTTGCCTTGCTTGCCAATCAATGGTGGGGTTATGTTTAGTGAGCCAGGGTAGCCCCAACACTAGAGGAGTAGGTAATCCGCTTAAGACGAAACATGACATATCCTCAACATGAGCGTCACCCACAGTCAAACAGATATTGTGAACTATGCCCTTTAACGATCTTTGAGAAAGTGGAGCGAAATCGATAGCAAAAACAGGTATATCCTTTTCCAAAGTGCATACCTGGAAACCATGCATTATTGCAAATTGATTATCAATGAGATTGACAGCTGCTCCACTATCTACAAAAATCTCACAAACAATGTTCTTGCTGTCTAGCGCCACCCTGGCAGGTAGGAGAAAACGGGAACTACAAGTAAAAGGCAAACCTTCAATTTCCGCATCAACCTTGCCAATAGTAGCAAATGGAAAGTTTTTAGAGGGTTTTTTGTTTTTGTTTTTGTTTTATTACCCTCAGAAAACTCCATGAATCTCCTAGAGGGGCAAACATTAGCCAAATGATTTATACCCCCACAACAGAAACAAACCCTCTTCTGAGAGCTGAATCCTCTACTATCAGAGGCAAGCAAACCCAGCTGCATGGCCTCCTCCTCAGAGGGGATTGAGAGAGACTGAGACCCCTGCGCACTGAATGAGACAGCCCCACTGTCCTTGGACTGAATATGACAGGAAGGAGTAGTCTCCTCTCTCTCTCTAAGACGCCTGTCAATACAAACAGCTAGAGACATGGCAGATTCTAACGAGGCTGGTCTCTCATGAAAAGCAAATGCATCTTTCAATCTTTCCGAAAGACCATGGCAAAATTGACTTCGGAGTGCAGCATCATTCCAACCAGTATCAGCTGCCCATCTCCGAAATTCTGAACAATATATCTCTGCGGACTGTTTACCCTGGCATAAAAGATGCAGTTTACATTCAGCCAGAGCAATACGATCTGGGTCATCATATATCTGCCCCAGGGCTACAAAAAATTCATCCACCGATTGGAGGGGCCGTGCCCCGACCGGCAGCGAAAAGGCCCAAGACTGAGCATTATCCCTGAGCAGCGAGATGATGATCCCCACCCTCTGCTCCTCATCACCAGAGGAATGGGGAAGTAGGCGAAAATGGAGTTTGCAAGTCTCTCTAAAGCGAACAAAATTCTCACTACCCCCGGAGAACGTATCCGGAAGCGAGATCTTAGGCTCGGAACAAACTCCATGAACGCAAGCAGAACCGATCACCTGAAACTGAGACACAGTTTTACGGAGATCTGCTACCTCCAGTGAAAGACCTTGCATGTGGTCAATCAAGGCTGAAACCGGATCCATGCTTAAGACGGTTATGGCGGTTTATAATGTCATGGATGGTGTTGCAGAAAGCTGGAACTTATAAATAAACATCCGACTGGCTTGATCCCAAACTAAGGAGCATATGGGTGAGCCCTATAAAACCCCTAGAGCTCTCCCTGTCTGCTTGTCACGGCGGACGTGCACAGTATAACAGATAACACACCAACCAGGCTCTGGACGAGAGACAGGGGAAGGGTCACCTCCTAGTTTATCCCTGACCTCTTTCCCTGCAATGCTCAGCCCACAGACAAACCTTGAAGGTAGATTTGCTGTGTCCTCCAGCCTATACTAACAGAACCCTGAACTCCCTGAGATGGTGAAGTGGGGAGAAAGGAGCAGCCTGCTCGCACAGAACCTGGATGGGATAGATGACATAAACAACCAAACAAGAAAAGACACTTATCTGCTGAGAGCAGGAACTGACAGTCAACCTTCCCTCCAAACTTCCCAGACCATAATGAACAGTATAATCTGCTCAGAGCACTTAGCTGGAGACTATTTAAACTAATGACTCCACCCAGTGCACCTGATGCGAGGCGGATCCAGCACAGCATCAAAACAAATACTAGACTCGTGCTGCAATCCTGGCTGACCTCCGCACATCGTCAGAGTGGGGCATGACAGTACCCCCCCTTCTACGGGTGACTTCCGGACACCCTGGACCAACCTTATCCGGATGGGACCTATGAAAGGCCCTCACCAGACGGCTGGCGTTGACATCTGACGCCGGAACCCACATCCTCTCCTCAGGACCGTATCCCCTCCAGTGAACCAGGTACTGGAGGGAACCCCGCAGAACTCTCGAGTCGAGAATCCTGGAGATCTCGAACTCCAAGTTTCCCTCGACAAGAACAGGAGGAGGAGGCAATGGCGATGGTACCACCGGTTTAACATATTTTTTTAGTAAAGACTTGTGGAAGACATCGTAGATCCTCCAAGTCTGTGGCAGATCAAGTCGAAATGCCACAGGATTGATCACAGCAGAAATCTTATACGGACCAACAAATCTTGGACCCAGTTTCCAAGATGGCACTCTCAACTTGATATTCCTAGTGGACAACCACACCAAATCACCCACACACAGGTCCGGACCAGTCACACGTCTCCTGTCAGCCATTCGTTTATACCTCTCACCCATCCTCTCCAAATTCCCTTGAATCCCCTGCCAGATAGAGGATAAGGCAGAAGAGAATCTCTCCTCCTCTGGCATCCCGGAGGAACCAGACCCAGAAAAGGTACCAAACTGAGGATGGAAACCGTATGCGCCAAAAAATGGCGACTTACCCGTGGACTCCTGCCTACGGTTATTCAATGCAAATTCTGCTAAGGACAAGAATGAGGACCAGTCCTCCTGATTCTCAGCCACAAAGCACCTCAAGTAGGTCTCCAGGTTTTGATTGGTACGCTCCGTCTCACCATTCGACTGTGGATGAAAAGCCGACGAGAAAGAAAGTTGAATGCCAAGTCAAGAGCAGAACGCCCTCCAAAACCTGGAGACAAACTGTGTGCCCCTATCAGAGACAACAGCCAAAGGAATACCGTGCAATTTAACAATATTATCCACAAAAATCTGCACCAGAGTCTTAGCGTTAGGCAGACTTGTTAGTGGTATAAAGTGAGCCATTTTACTGAAACGATCGACTACCACCAAAATCACTGTTCTCCCGGAGGAACTCGGTAGGTCCGTAATAAAGTCCATGGACAAATGTGTCCAAGGACGAGATGGAATAGACAATGGAAGAAGTGAACCAGGCGATCGAGTATGAGCAACCTTAGACCGAGCGCAGGTTTCACAAGCTGTCACGTAATTCTCAATACTCTTACGCAAACCTGGCCACCAGAACCTCCGGGACACCAGATCACAGGTGGACTTACCACCAGGATGTCCAGCGAGAACAGTATCGTGATGTTCCTTGAACACCTTGTATCGTAGGCCCTCAGGAACAAACAACCTCCCTGGGGGACACGAACCAGGAGCCCCCTCCTGAGCTCCCAACACCTCCATCTCCAATTCAGGGTACAGAGCGGAGACCACCACTCCATCCGCCAAAATCGGCGCTGGATCTTCTGAATCACCTCCCCCAGGGAAGCTGCGAGACAAGGCATCTGCCTTGACATTCTTGACCCCTGGGCGAAAGGTAACCACGAAATTGAACCTGGTAAAAAACAATGACCATCTGGCCTGTCTAGGGTTCAGACGCTTGGCAGATTGCAGGTAAGCCAAACTCTTATGGTCTGTATACACAGTAACGGGGTGAGAAGCCGCCTCTAACCAGTGACGCCATTCTTCAAAGGCCAACTTGATCGCCAACAACTCCCTATCTCCATCATAATTCCTCTCGGCGACCCAGAGCTTCCTGGAGAAGAAGGCACACGGGACCCACTTGCCAGGAGAAGGACCCTGCGAAAGCACCGCCCCAACTCCCACCTCTGATGCATCAACCTCGACCACGAATGGCTGAGATACATCCGGCTGCACCAGAATGGGAGCAGACGCAAAACGCTCCTTTATAGCCGAAAAGGCCTGCAATGCCTCATCCGACCAGACAGAGACATCAGCGCCCTTCTTGGTCATATCAGTAAGAGGTTTGACTAGCGTGGAATAATTCAAAATACATTTTCTATAATAATTCGTAAACCCCAAAAATCGCATCAAAGCTTTCTGATTCTCTGGTCGGTCCCACCCCAGAACCGCCCGGACCTTTTCGGGGTCCATACGAAAACCAGAATCAGAAAGCATGTATCCCAAAAATGGAAGCTCTTGCACCGCAAACAAACATTTCTCCAATTTGGCATATAACTTATTCTCCCGAAGGATCGTCAAAACCTGTCTCACATGATCCTGATGGGTCTTCAGATCAGGAGAATAAATTAAAATGTCATCTAGGTAGACTACTACGAACCTCCCCACCAAATGATGAAAAATATCATTGACGAATCGCTGAAATACCGCTGGCGCATTCGTCAACCCAAAAGGCATTACCAGGTTCTCAAAATGACCCTCGTGCATATTGAAAGCCGTTTTCCACTCATCCCCTCGATCCTGATCAGATTGTATGCTCCTCTCAAATCCAACTTGGAGAACACCTTGGCTCCAACAATCTGATCAAAAAGATCAGAGATCAAAGGCAGGGGATATGGATCCCGGACTGTAATACGATTCAGCTCCCGGAAATCCAAACACGGTCTCAGTGATCCATCTTTCTTCTTCACGAAGAACAAACCTACAGCCACTGGAGTCTTAGATGGTCTAATATGACCCTTTGCCAAACTCTCGGCGACATACTTTCGCATGACCTCTCTCTCGGGTTGAGAGAGGTTGTAGAGCCGAGACTTAGGCAACTTAGCCCCCGGAATGAGATTCACAGGACAATCATAGTCCTGATGAGGGGGCAATTCCTGAGCCCCACCCTCTGAAAACACGTCCGAAAAATCTGAGAGATACTGAGGCAAGGCCGTAACGGACACTTCAGAAATAGATGTGACAAGACAATTATCCGAACAAAACTTGCTCCAACCAATGATTTGTCTCGCCTGCCAGTCTATAATTGGGTTATGTTTAGACAACCATGGCAACCCCATGAACAACGTGAGTAAGGCTCCCTTGAGAAAGAGGGGAAGAATCAATGGCAAAAACACGAATCTCGTTCTCTAACGTGCAAATACTTAGTCCCAAACCCTCAAGAAACAGAAAATCAATTAAATTTACCCCAGCACCACAATCAAGAAAAACATCAACAAACACATTTCTAGACTCTAGCGCCACCATAGCTGAAAGGAGAAAACGGGAACTTCAGGGAACTTGCATACCAGTCTGCTCTACCACACCATTCATACTACCAAGTGTGAGGGAGGTTTTTTTTTCTTTTTTTTTTTCTTTATCACTTTCCCCCTGTGGTTCAACATACGGACAAGAAAAAACAAAATAACCCCTCTTTCCACAATAGAAACATAAATTGTGCACTTTACGAAAGTCTCTACTATCCGAATGGAAAGATATCTGACCTAACTGCATGGGTTCCTCCCCTACCCCAGAGTAACAAGCAATATCACCCTGGGCAGCTGGTGAAACAAAACCACACGCGGGAGGAATCCCCTGCACAGAGGGACCCTTACACCTCTCTCTGATACGTCTATCCAAACGTATCGCCAAAGACATTGCGTTTTCCAAAGTATCTGGGTATTCATGAAAAGCCAGAGCATCCTTCAACCTTTCAGATAACCCCTGACAAAACTGGCTACGTAACGCGGGGTCGTTCCACCCCGACTCAGTAGCTGTCACGGATGGTGTACAGGAAACAAGACAATACCATATAAACAATGTCTCTCTGGATCCACAACTAAGGAACAAAGGGAGACCCCTGCAATAGACCTGCCGCTCTCCCTCACTGCTCAGCCTATGCGAACACCCAAAAGGTGGATGTCCGCATATCCACGTTCCTCGGCTATCTATTACCTGAAGACCCTACAATAGTGAAGGGACACGACCACCGGCTCCCTACACTGACACGGAGGGAGTCAGGGTCACCTGGATCCAGAAAAGACAAAATCATAAATACATAAACAGCACTTATCTTGCAGACGAATGACGACTGACGACTGGGAACAGGGAACTGGGAACTGGGAACAGCATGCACACACACTCCAGGAAGTTGTATCAGCCGCACACTACTGCATTATGGGGAGGAACTTAAAGGGTAGCGATCAGTCTGACTGCATGACAGCTGAGATAGACTAACGAGATGAGAAACTAAACCAAAACAAAGAAATTCAAGGAGGAGGATCTGAGAAGCTCCTGTGAGCGCTTCTCAGCTGTCTGGCTGTGACAGTACCCCTCCCTCTAGGAGTGGACTCCGGACACTCAGGGCCCACCTTCTCAGGATGGGACCTATGGAAAGCCCTGATGAGACGAGAGGCCTTAATGTCCGTCACTGGGACCCACATCCTCTCCTCAGGACCATAACCCTCCCAATGAACGAGGTACTGGAGGGAACCGCGGACAAGACGAGAATCCACAATCCTAGAGACCTGAAATTCAAGATTTCCATCAACCATAATCGGAGGAGGAGGCAAAGGCGAGGGTACAATAGGTTGAACATAAGGTTTCAATAAGGACTTATGAAAAACATTATGGATCTTCCAAGTCTGAGGAAGATCAAGACGGTAGGCAACAGGATTGATGACAGACAGGATCTTGTAAGGCCCAATAAACCTAGGACCCAACTTCCAGGAGGGAACCTTCAATTTGATATTCTTGGTAGACAACCACACCAGATCACCAACATTCAGGTCCGGACCAGGCACACGTCTCTTATCCGCCACACGCTTATATCTCTCACTCATGCTCTTTAGATTATCCTGAATCTTTTGCCAAATAGATGACAAAGACGAGGAGAATCTGTCCTCATCAGGCAAACCAGAAGAGCCCTCTCCCGAGAAAGTCCCAAACTGCGGATGAACCCATATGCACCAAAAAATGGTGACTTATCAGAGGACTCCTGACGACGGTTATTTAAAGCAAACTCAGCAAGGGACAAAAAAGAACACCAATCCTCCTGATTCTCCGCCACAAAACAGCGCAGATATGTCTCCAGATTCTGATTGACGCGCTCTGTCTGGCCATTCGACTGCGGGTGGAAAGCAGAAGAGAATGACAACCGAACCCCCAAGCGAGAACAGAAAGCCTTCCAGAATCTGGAAACAAACTGCGTGCCCCTATCAGAGACTATGTCTGAAGGAATGCCATGCAATTTGACAATGTGGTCAATAAATGCCTGCGCCAGCGTCTTAGCATTGGGCAAACCAGGAAAAGGGATAAAATGCACCATTTTGCTAAAACGGTCCACCACCACCAGAATCACAGACTTCCCCGAGGAACGAGGCAAGTCCGTTATGAAGTCCATGGACAGATGTGTCCAAGGACGGGAAGGAATGGGCAAAGGAAGGAGAGGACCTGATGGCCGTGAATGAGGGACCTTGGCACGAGCGCAAGTCTCGCAAGCTGCCACAAAACCCTCAACCGACTTACGAAGCGCAGGCCACCAGAATCTCCGAGCGATGAGATCCAGTGTGGCTCTTGCCCCCGGGTGCCCAGCAAGGACCGTGTCGTGGTGTTCTTTAAAAATCTTGTGTCTCAAAGCGAGAGGCACAAACAACCTCCCAGGAGGACAAAGATCAGGAGCTTCTGACTGGGCTGCCTGCACCTCTGCCTCCAATTCAGGAAAAAGAGCAGAGACCACCACACCTTCAGCCAAAATGGGACCCGGGTCTTCAAAATTCCCACCTCCCGGAAAACAACGTGACAGGGCATCTGCCTTCACATTCTTAACCCCAGGGCGGAACGTAACAACAAAATTAAACCTTGAAAAGAACAAAGACCATCTGGCCTGTCTCGGGTTCAGACGCTTGGCTGACTCCAAGTAGGCCAGATTTTTATGGTCAGTAAACACGGTAATAGGGTGTCTGGCTCCCTCTAGCCAATGGCGCCATTCCTCAAAAGCCAACTTGATGGCCAACAATTCCCTATCTCCCACATCATAATTTCTCTCTGCGGAGGAGAGTTTCTTTGAGAAAAAGGCACACGGTTGCCATTTGGCAGGAGAGGAACCCTGAGACAAGACCGCACCCACCCCTACCTCAGAAGCATCAACCTCAACTATGAAGGGTAACGAAATATCAGGTTGTACTAGGATGGGAGCGGAAGCAAAACTCTCCTTGATATTAGAAAAGGCCTTACGCGCCTCTACCGACCAGGAAGAAAAATCTACCCCCTTTCTGGTCATATCAGTGAGTGGTTTAACAACAGAGGAATAATTCAAAATAAATTTCCTGTAATAATTGGCAAAGCCCAAAAAACGCATCAGCGCCTTCTGATTCTCAGGAAGCTCCCACTCAAGCACAGCGCGGACCTTCTCGGGGTCCATGCGAAAACCAGAAGCGGAGACAAGAAACCCCAGAAATTGGATTTCTGGAACCGCAAACACACATTTTTCCAGTTTCGCGTATAATTTATTCTCCCGCAGGATGAGCAAGACCTGACGTAAGTGTTCCTTATGAGTCTTGAAATCAGGAGAAAAAATCAAAATGTCATCCAAATACACTAATACAAATTTTCCCATTAAATGATAAAAAATGCTGTTGACGAAATGCTGAAAAACGGCTGGGGCATTCATCAAACCAAAAGGCATAACCAAATTCTCAAAATGGCCCTCAGGGGTATTGAAAGCCGTCTTCCATTCGTCTCCTTCTCTGACCCTAACCAGGTTGTATGCCCCTCTTAGGTCTAATTTGGAAAAGACTTTAGCCCCAACAACCTGGTTAAACAGGTCCGGGATCAGAGGAAGCGGATAAGGATCACGAATAGTGATACTGTTCAGCTCCCTGAAATCCAGACAAGGTCTTAAAGAACCATCTTTTTTCTTAACAAAGAAAAAACCAGCGGCAACAGGTGACTTCGAGGGTCGTATGTGTCCTTTTCTCAGACTCTCAGAGATATAAGCCCGCATAGCGACCCTCTCAGGTTGGGAGAGATTGTATAAACGAGATTTAGGCAGCTTGGCGCCTGGGATGAGATTAATAGGGCAATCATACTCCCTGTGCGGAGGCAAACCCTGAACTCCACTCTCAGAGAAGACATCCAAAAATTCAGAGAGGAAAGGTGGTACAGTCTTAGTAGAAACCTCAGAAACAGATGTTATGAGGCAATTCTCTCTGCAAAAGTTACTCCAACCATTTATTTGCCTCGCTTGCCAATCAATGGTGGGGTTATGTTTAGTGAGCCAGGGTAGCCCCAACACTAGAGGAGTAGGCAAACCGCTAAGGACGAAACATGACACATCCTCAACATGAGCATCACTCACAATTAAACAGATATTGTGAACCATGCCCTTTAATGATTTCTGAGAAAGTGGAGCTGAATCAATAGCAAAAACAGGAATATCCTTTCCCAAAGTGCATACCTGGAAACCATGCATTATTGCAAATTGATTATCAATGAGGTTGACAGCTGCTCCACTATCCACAAAAATCTCACAAAAAATGCTTTTGCTCTCTAGCGCCACCCTAGCAGGCAGGACAAAACGGGAACTACAAGCAAACGGAAAACCTTCAATTTCCGCCTCAACCCTGCCAATAGTAACAGACGGAACATTTTTAAAAGATTTTTTCCTTTTTGTCTCTTTATTACTCCCAGAAAACTGCCTGAATCTCCTAGAGGGACAAACATTTGCCAGATGATTTATACCTCCACAACAAAAACAAACCCTCCCCTGCGGGCTGAATCTTCTATTGTCAGAGGCAATCAACCCCAGCTGCATGGACTCCTGCTCAGAAAGGGCTGACAGCGACTGAGACCCCTGTGCACAGAATGAGACCGCTGCACTGTCCCGGGACTGAGTATGACAGGAAGGAGAGATCTCTCCTCTCTCTCTAAGACGCCTGTCAATACGAACAGCCTGAGACATAGCAGAATCCAAGGAGGTAGGTCTTTCATGAAAGGCAAATGCATCTTTCAATCCCTCTGAAAGACCATAGCAAAATTGACTTCGGAGTGCAGCATCATTCCAACCCGTATCTGCTGCCCATCTCCGAAATTCTGAACAGTATATCTCTGCGGATTGTTTACCCTGGCATAACAGACGTAGTCTAGACTCAGCCAGAGCAATACGATCCGGATCATCATATATCTGACCCAGGGCTAAAAAGAATTCATCCACTGAACGAAGGGGCCGTGCCCCCTCCGGCAGCGAAAAGGCCCAGGACTGAGCGTTACCCCTGAGCAGCGATATAATGATCCCCACCCTCCGTTCTTCATCACCAGAAGAATGGGGAAGAAGGCGAAAATGGAGTTTGCAAGCCTCTCTAAAACGCACAAAATTCTCACTACCCCCGGAGAACGTATCCGGGAGCGAGATCTTAGGCTCAGCACAAACTCCATGAACGCAAGCTGAACCGGTCACTTGAAACTGAGAAAAAGTCTTACGGAGATCAGCTACCTCCAAAGAAAGACCCTGAAAGCGTTCAGCCAAAAGTGAAACCGGATCCATGCTTGAGACGGTTTTGGCGGCTGATAATGTCACGGATGGTGTACAGGAAACAAGACAATACCATATAAACAATGTCTCTCTGGATCCACAACTAAGGAACAAAGGGAGACCCCTGCAATAGACCTGCCGCTCTCCCTCACTGCTCAGCCTATGCGAACACCCCAAAGGTGGATGTCCGCATATCCACGTTCCTCGGCTATCTATTACCTGAAGACCCTACAATAGTGAAGGGACACGACCACCGGCTCCCTACACTGACACGGAGGGAGTCAGGGTCACCTGGATCCAGAAAAGACAAAATCATAAATACATAAACAGCACTTATCTTGCAGACGAATGACGACTGACGACTGGGAACAGGGAACTGGGAACAGCATGCACACACACTCCAGGAAGTTGTATCAGCCGCACACTACTGCATTATGGGGAGGAACTTAAAGGGTAGCGATCAGTCTGACTGCATGACAGCTGAGATAGACTAACGAGATTAGAAACTAAACCAAAACAAAGAAATTCAAGGAGGAGGATCTGAGAAGCCCCTGTGAGCGATTCTCAGCTGTCTGGCTGTGACAGTAGCCCACCTCCTAAACTCTGTGCAGTAAACCTCAGCAGTATGTTTACCCTGTAGTAAGTTACGTAATTTTGACTCTGCCATCGAAACTCGATCTGGGTCATCGTAAATCAATCCCAGGGCTTTAAAAAATTCCTCCACCGACCGGAGAGCCAGAGAAAAGGGCGGCAGGGAAAAAGCCCAGGATTGCGCGTCCCCTTTCAGCAAAGACATGACGATACCCATGTACAAGTTACATGATTCCTTGAAACGGAAAAAATCATCAGTACCCCCTGCAAATTTCTCAGGAAGAGCGACTTTAGGCTCCCCAACAATTTGACCTGTACCTGAAGCCAACACCCTCTGACACCGTGTGACCGTACTACGTAGATCCGCAACCTCCAGGGACAAACCCTGCATGCGGTCAACCAGTGCATCAATTGACGCCATAAACACTGAGAAATGACGGTCACAGTATGGCGGATTATAATGTCACGGCGGACGTGCACAGTATAACAGATAACACACCAACCAGGCTCTGGACGAGAGACAGGGGAAGGGTCACCTCCTAGTTTATCCCTGACCTCTTTCCCTGCAATGCTCAGCCCACAGACAAACCTTGAAGGTAGATTTGCTGTGTCCTCCAGCCTATACTAACAGAACCCTGAACTCCCTGAGATGGTGAAGTGGGGAGAAAGGAGCAGCCTGCTCGCACAGAACCTGGATGAGATAGATGACATAAACAACCAAACAAGAAAAGACACTTATCTGCTGAGAGCAGGAACTGACAGTCAACCTTCCCTCCAAACTTCCCAGACCATAATGAACAGTATAATCCGCTCAGAGCACTTAGCTGGAGACCATTTAAACTAATGACTCCACCCAGTGCACCTGATGCGAGGCGGATCCAGCACAGCATCAAAACAAATACTAGACTCGTGCTGCAATCCTGGCTGACCTCCGCACATCGTCAGAGTGGGGCATGACACTGCTATGCCCATGCAAAGATCTTTATGGTAGACGATTGCATGTCCACGTACCTTATACTATCTGACACCTGAAAACCCTATAATAGTGAGGGGACACGACGAGGGGGGTGCTCCCTGCACTTAATACGGAGGGAGTCAGGGTCACCTACAATCAAGTCAGCAGGGAAACACAAATAAAGGAAACAGACTTATCTGAGGAATCAGGAGAAGGAGCATCCAGCAGTGAACATCTCATCCAGGAAGAAGTATAAACCGCAAAGTGAGGCAGTATGAGAGGGAATATAAAGGGAGACAATCAGTGCAAATAGATGACAGCTGGGAGAAGGAAAGGAGATGACAAAGTAAAACCAAAACAAAGAACTTCATGCAAGAGGTAGCGAAGAACGTCTAACAGACCTTCTCACAGAGCTGGCGGTGACAGCAGGCTTGTATTGGCTAATGCAGATCATTTTTCGGGAATATCTCAGGAACTGTACGTCCTAGAGAGCTGAGACCCCCACAAGATTTCTTTCCAGGTAGCAAGGGATGTGTATACCAATGTTTTTGTTGAAATCGATGGTTGCGTTTTTGAGTGATCGCGGAACATACATATATACATACATATATACGTCCTTCTATATATAAATAGATGACTCCCCCCACAGAGTCACCAGTGACTAACATCTACAGTCCGTTATAAGGGCTGTGCTAGTGAGAGGGCTGTCTGCAAGGAATAATTGGGAAGTCTGCCCAAGGTCACCTGATCCTTCTTCCCGGTCTTCTGATCTATAAAATGGAGGTTGCCATTTTGAGATTGGTGGTAGTGGCACGTGAGCAGACGCAACTCCGAAGCCAAAGCTGAGCCTTTGCCCGTGCTCTGCTAATAGTAGCAGCAGCACAAGAAGGAAATTGTCAGAACCGAGCTAAATATTCATCCCTGTCGATCTTGCAGCCACTTCTTCACTTTCAGGGACAGCCCCTAACAGGCGAAGAAGTCCTCCTGTTAGAATCAATTCGCTCATCTCTAATTCAGACCCTTTACTCACAATTTAGTTGAAGCACCTTTGTCAGCCATTTATGTCTCCAGTCTTCTTGAGTATGATGCTGCAAGGTTTGCACTCCTGGATTTATGGTGTCACGAACCAGCTGGTGTGAACCCACTGTGCCACATGACCAACCTCCTCTAAGGGCATTGTCTAAGTGAACCCCTCGTTCTTCACAGTACCCCTGATGGTAGGGATAGAATTTCCTGAGGGGAACACCAGGTCGCTACCTCTTGAGAAGGCCTGGCACACGATACAGCTGGTCCAAGCTAACCAGGGGGTACCAATGCAGGGTACCAGAGAGAGTCATAACCAGGAGCAACAGTGCAGGACAGAAGGATGAGGCAGAGGCAAAGTCAAACAAGCAATAGGTTAGAGCATGCAGCACAGGTACAGGTCAGGCAATCCTTTGGCAACAGGAGAGTCGAGGCAAGCAGGCAGGGATCAAACAGGTTGCAGAGTCCAGAAACACAAGCACGAGTCAGGTAAACAGGAACACAATCTTTGATAACGGCAACTGGACACAAGGACCTTGATGCTCAGGTACCTGGGAAGGGGGCTGAGCCACTTATATAGGTGCAGTAGGGCTAGGATTGATCAGGATGGTCACATATGCTAACCCATAAATCACAGGAAGTGAAGCACGCCAGCCTTTAAGGAGGTGCTACAGGGAACAAGCTGAAAGCATGCTGTGCCCAGGGCTGGAAGGAAACCATGGAGCGGATTCCAAGACGGACGATGCCTGCAATGACAGAGGCCAGGACTGCAGGGGTGCTAGGAATCGGACCCCCGCTAATATGATATTGATAACCTATCCTGAGGATACTACACCTTGTTCGTCCCCAACAGCAATCAGGGGACAGTGCAGGTGCACTCATACACATTAAATTTGCCAAGTGGCCTCCACCCATCTCCATCCAGCTTTGCCTATATAGCTTTATTATCAAATTAATCAACACAACATGCAAGGATGCTCAGGATTCCATCCCTGAAATCAGTACTTGGTGCCCACTATTCCTTTTTTTAGTAAACATATAAAATCTATTGGTGGAGTTTGGGGGGCAAAAGTCTATCTGCCCTCCACCCAATGTGCATTCAAACATGGGGCATGGGGGATTTACTAATTGTGTTGCACTTTGTACTAAAAATACAAATCACAAAACAAATTTACTATTCTGGTTCATGGACCTTAGTAAATTTAGAGTTTGTTAAATCCTGCACCAGATTTACGTCAGAATTCTCTCGATGCACAAAAAATTTCTCTGTGCACCCAAAAAATTGTCTGAGCCAAAACTGTGGTATTTTTTACATTAACTGAGGAGACAGCGTTGGAATAAACTACTAATACTGTCTAACAATAAGACATTGTAAACTTAGACTAGACAGTCTGCTCCATATTTATCACAATCGCTGATGCTGGTTGGTAAATCTATTTTATCTTTAGACTGCCTAGTCTTTGTTTATGCCACCTATAAGTTGACCTACTTTAATCCAAGAATGCGCTAAAACATTGGCACATATTTTTAGTGCATGGAGGTCCCTTTAAGCCACGCAAAGCCACACCCCTTTCCCACGGAGCCATACTCCTTGTTGGACAAGAAGTAAAAAAGGGTGTAAAATAGTTGATAAATGTGGTGCAAAGTATGTATGACAGTTTTTGGTGCAAATTTAAATTGGCAATTTTTTTATGGTAAATCTGTCCAATTATTTTCAGTAGTGATGATCGAGCACCAAAGTATTCGGATGTTCGGCCCGAACAAATTGCTATATTCGTGTGCTCGACCGAGCACCCGAGTATAAAGGAAGTCAATGGGAGACAACCAGGCACCCCCTGCTCTGAAGAGGGGAGGGTGCCTGGTCCATTGGAAAAGGTCAGAAAGTGATAGAAACACCACCGAAATGGTTGGGAACAGCATGGGGATGATGTCTGGATGCATCTTGGACTCCCAGGTCGCTGCTGGGAACCATGTTGTCCGAGTTGTACGCCACTTTTGCAGACTGACAAAAATACGCACAAAACCTCCCATAAAATCAATTTTACAGATTGTTAGTAAACATTCTTTCCTGTATATTCAATTGTATATAAAGTGCAAGTGCAGCAAAATATTACAAGCAAGAGGCACTCCGATACAACCTGTATATCACATAAAGGAGGGCCTCATTCACATTGTGGTACAATTGTTCAGGTAGTGGGACTCCTACACTCATAAAGCCTATGCACTAAGTGAAAGGACTGCCAAAAATTACAAGGAACTGGCACTACAATACAACCTTTGTTACACATAAATGAGGGCATCATACACACCCTTGAAAAATTATGATTGATGGCCTGCTGGTGACCCTCAAAAACATTTGGAGCAAGGGCTTGCTGATCTGACCATCCAAAACATGAGGGGCGAGGGCCTGCTGCTAAGCTGACCGTCTAAAACATAAGGGGCAAGGGCCTGCTGGTGAGCTGATGCTCTAAAACATTATATGCGAGTGCCTGCTGGTGAGCTGATGCTCTAAAACATTATATGCGAGTGCATGCTGTTCAGCTGACACTCTAAAACATTATTTGCGAGTGCATGCTGTTCAGCTGACACTGTAAAACATTATATGTGAGTGCCTGCAGGTGAGCTAATGCTTTAAAACATTATATGCGAGTGCATCCTGTTCAAATGACGCTCTTAAACATTATATGCGAGTGCATGCTGTACAGCTGACACTCTAAAACATTATTTTCAAGTGCATGTTGTTCAGCTGATGCTCTAAAACATTATATGCGAGTGCATGCTGTTCAGCTGACCCTATAAAAAAAATTGAGTTGAGGGCCTGCAGTTGAGCTGACCTTATAAAAATATTTTAGTTGAGGGCTTGCAGTTGAGCTGACCCTATGAAAAAAAATGAGTTGAGAGCTTGCAGTTGAGCTGACCCTATTAAAAAATTAGAGTGGAGGGAATATATACAATCTGGATGAGGAGGAGGAGAAAACAAGATGCAACCATATACTCTTTTTTTTGTGGTGGAAAAGGTGCATGGGAATACACTACAGTAGATTGAGTACATTATAAATGATCGATTGAAATTGCCTTTATGTTCTTCATCAGCTTAGCTCTCCTCTGTTGGAGTTGAGAAGTCAGTGGCAATCCAGGCCTTGTTAATTTTTATCTGAGTCAACCTGTCAGCATTGCCAGTGGACAAGCCGATACGCTTATCTGTTATAATGCCACCAGCAGCACTAAATACACGCTCAGACAAAATGCTGGCGGCAGGGTAGGCCAGCACCTCCAAGGCGTAGAGCGCAAGTTCGTGCCACGTGTCCATCTTGGACACCCAGTATTTGTAAGGCACTGAGGGATCATTTAGGACGCTGACACGGTCTGCTACAGTATGTATTCCTTCACCATCTTCCAAAACTTTTCCCTCCTTGTACCACTAGGCCACGCTTCAGGGTGAGGTTGCTGGCGGGGTGTCATGAAAGAGTTCCCATGCCTTGGAGAGTGTTGCCCTGCCTTTGTTAAAACTGCTGTGTCTTCCCCTTGTCTCCCTTCCTCTGTTGCCTAAGGAAGTACAGACTCTGCCGCCAGAGTTGTCAGATGGAGAGCAATCTCTCAACAAGTACCTTCTGGTATTGCACCGTTTCTCGTCCTCGCCACCACAGGAATGAGAGATGAGAAGTTCTCATTGTAGCGGGGGTCGAGAAGGGTGAACACCCAGTAATCCGTGTTATCTAAAATGCGTATAACGCGAGGGTCGCGGGAAAGGCAGCCTAACATGAAGTCAGCCAGGTGTGCCAGAGTACCGACAGGCAAGACGTTGAGGTCGACATCAGGATGACTCTCTATCTCCTCCTCCTCCTCCTCTTCTGCCCATCCATGCTGAACAGATGGAATTAAAGTTCCATGAATACTACCCTTTGTAGCAGAGGCAACTGTCTCCAGCTCCTTCTCCTCCTCTTCATGGTCCAATTTGCGCTGAGAAGACGAACTGTGGGTGGTCTGGCTATCAACCTGTGTAATGTCCTTCGCCATTTCCTCGTCTGCCACATTCAGAGCATCGTCCTTAATTGTGAGAAGCAATGGTTTGAGTAGACACAGCAGTGGGATGGTTACGCTGATAATAGCGTTATCGCCACTAACCATCTGTGTGGATTCATCAAAGTTTTTTAAAACTGACATCAATACCCACTCTTCGCTTGTGAATAGTGGCAGTTGACTTGAAAGGCAACAACCATGTTGCAGCTGATATTCCACAACTGCCCTCTGCTGCTCACAAAGCCTGGCCAACATGTGGAACGTAGAGTTCCAGTGCGTGATCACGTCGCACAACAGTCGGTGAGCTGGAAGCCGCAAGTGCTGCTGCAGCGTTGACAGACCGGCTGAAACTGTGGATGACTCGCGGAAATGGGCACACATGTGGCGCGCCTTCACTAGTAGCTCTGGCAAATTGGGGTAGGTTTTGATAAACCACTGAAACACTAAGTTTAAGACGTGGGCTAGGCATGGGATGTGTGTCAGGTTGCCGAGCTCCAAAGCCGCCACCAAGTTACGGCCATTGTCAGGCACAACCATGCCAGGTCTGGTCCCTTATACCCTGCCACAGCTCTGCGGCGGTGTGCTGTTTGTCCCCTAAGCAGATCAGCTTCAGCATGGCCTGTTGACGCTTACCCACAGCAGAGCTACACTGCTTCCAGCTAGCGACTGATGGCTGACTGCTGCTGGAGGTGGAAGTGGAGGAGGAGGCAGCGGAGAAGGAGAAGTGGGGTTTGGAGCCAGTAACATAGCTGCTGGCGGAGACCCTGATGCCATGTGGCGGATCATGCTGGTGGTGGTAAGGTTGCTAGTGTTCACGGGCCTGCTCATTTTGGTACGGCACAGGTTGCAAACTACCACTCTTTTGTCGTCTGCACTTTCCTCAAAAAAGCGCCATACTGCGGAACACCTACCCCTTGGCAAGGTAGATTTACGCATGGGGGTGCTCGGTGTAACAGTTGCGGGCCTGTTTGATGTGGGCCGACTTCTCCCTTTTGCAACCCCACTGCCTCTTCAAGCGTGTTGCAGTGCTGCGGATCCCTCCCCCTCTGTACTGCTGTCCTCGCTCGGCTTTTCACCTTCCCATGTTGGGTCATTGACCTCATCGCCCACCACCTCCTCTTCCACTTCCTCACTCTGCTCATCCTCCTGACTTGACCTAACCACAACCTCAGTGACTGAAAACAGTGTCTCATCATCTTCCACGTCGTGAACGAATGATTGGCATTCACCACCGTCATCTTCTTGAGACTGTGAAGGCTCAAGAGGTTGGGAATCAGGGCACAATATCTCAGGTCCCTCTTCAAGCGTGCTGGGCGCGAGGGCCCAATGTAATAGTGGCGCTGGAAAGAGCTCCTCGGAATATACGAGTGTGGGATCACTCGTTTGGCAAGGACAGTACTGTATATGTCACAGAACACCACAGACTATGGACACTATATTAGGCCCAGATTATTGGAATTTGCAATACAGACACTGTTTTCTGATGTAGTGCAGTATTGGTTACAGAACACCACAGATTATGGACACTATATTAGGCCCAGATTATTGGAATTTGCAATACACACACTGTTTTCTGATGTAGTGCAGTATTGGTTACAGAACACCACAGATTATGGACACTATATTAAGCCCAAATTATTGGAATTTGCAATACAGACACTGTTTTCTGATGTAGTACAGTTTTGGTTACAGAACACCACAGATTATGCACACTATACTAGTAACATAGTACATAAGGCCGAAAAAAGACATTTGTCCATCCAGGCAAAAAAAACAACTGTGAGGTAGAAGCCAATTTTCCCTACTTTAGGGGAATAAAAAATTCCTTCCCAACTCCAATTAGGCAATCAGAATAACTCCCTGGATCAACGACCCCTCTCTAGTAGCTATAGCCTGTAATATTATTACACTCCAGAAATACATCCAGGCCCCTCTTGAATTCCTTTATAGTACTCACCATATTAGGCCTAGATTATTGGAATTTGCAATAAAGACACAGTTTTCTGATGTAGTACAGTATTGGTTACAGAACTCTTCATATTATGGACACTATATTAGGCCCAGATTATTGGAATTTGCAATACAGACACTATTTTCTGATGTAGTACAGTATTGGTTACAGAACACCACAGATTATGGACACTATATTAGGCCCAGATTATTGGAGTTTGTAATACAGACACTGTTTACAGATGTAGTTCAGTATTTTTTACACAAAGGCACACACTGTGGACACTAGATGTGGCCCAGATTATTAAAGACACAGTCTGCAAAATATGTACAGTATATGTCACTAATAGGTATAAAAAAAAAATATCTTGCTGCTGTCAAACACACACAGTAGTCCTTAAAAGGACTTTGGGGTCTTTGAAAAGCTTTTGGTAGAAAAAACAGCAAATTTCTCTCCCTGCTCTATCTGTCCCTTCCTCAGCACTGTCCCTGAGACTGCAGGTAAATAGATTGCTGCTCTAAAACACACACACAGCAGTCCTTAAAAGGACTTTTGGGTTTTGGAAAAGCTTTCTCAGAATAAAAACGGTGAAATTCGCTCCCTACTCTGTCTTTCCCTTTCTACGCTCTGCTCTCTCTGTCTACGTCTGAGCTGAACATGTGTCATTGGGTGCTATATAGCACCCGATGACGCATTCCGGCCAGCCAATCACTGTAATGCCAGCAGCCAACATGGCTACTGGCATTACAGTGAGGGAAGTACTTACCTGCACCTTTTATTGGCTGCTTAAAACCCGCGAAACATGCGGGGAGGAGTCTCGAGCACTGCGCTCGAGCACATGCAGTACTTGGTCGAGTACCGCCATGTGCTAAGCATAGTGATGCTCGAGCCGAACAGATATTCGGCCGAGCATGCTTGCTCATCACTAATTTTCAGTTATGAACCCCTTTCCACTGCACAGTGTATATATGGTTAATAACCCATAATGTACAGTACATTTATATGGGGCTGTGAATGCTCACATGACTCCCCTGTGGTCATTGCATGAAAGTGATTGACACATGCATAACTGGAAACTTGGTGGGGCAGGAGGACCCATACTCAGTTTTGCTATGGGACTCTATGAGATCTGTGCATTAGTGATGGGCGAACATCGGCCGGGATGGTTCACAAACGCGCGTTTGCGATCAAATATTCGTGAACCGCGCGTTCGCGGTGTTCCCCATTGACTTTAATGGCAGGTGTTCCTTAAAAACCTTCAGGTCATATTTGCAGCCACCAAATACTTACTAGAAGTGCAAAAATAGTCCCACAACATGGACAGTAACATACCAGAGGGGGATTATTGGCAAAAATTCCCACAAAAAATATGTATTTTAATCAGGGGCCATTTTTATGCGTCTTAAAGGGAAATTTTTTTATTTTAGGCCACGGGAGTACAGGCCCCAAAAATTAGGCATTCACCTGACAGAAAAGAACTTGTGATTATATGGCTGGAGGTACATTAGGCGGTCACTAGATAAAAATTTTACTGTAGGCCAGTACAGGCCCCAAAAATTAGGCATTCACCTGACAGAAAAAAACTTGTAATGATGTGGCTGGAGGTACATTAGGTGGTCACTGGATAAAATTTTTACTGTAGGCCAGTACAGGCCCCAAACATTAGGCATTCACCTGACAGAAAAGAACTTGTAATTATGTGGCTGGAGGTACATTAGTTGGTCACTGAATAAGAATTTTACTGTAGGCCAGTACAGGCCCCAAAAATTAGGCATTCACCTGACAGAAATGAATTTGCCATTTTGTGGCTGGAGGTACATTAGGTGGTCACTGGAGTAGAGGCCCCAAAAATTAGGCATTCACCTGACAGAACAGGCCATTTATGCCGCTGTATATACATAAGACAAGGACCATTCTTTGTTCTGGTTTGTGGCGGATATGTGTGGGCTGGCATGAGGAAATTGAATTACACATGGTCGTCACACATGTTGCATTCCCCAGAGATCCATGCCTCATTCATTTTTAGAAATGTGAGGTAGTCCACACTGTCGTGAGCTAGGCGAGTGCACTTATCGGTCACTATCCCCCCTGCTGCTCTGAACGTCCTTTCGGACAGGACACTCGACGAGGGGCAAGCCAAGAGTTCCATGGCAAATTGTGCCAGCTCTGGCCACAGGTCAAGCCTGCACACCCAGTAGTCAAGGGGTTCCTCACTTCTCAGAGCATCCACATCGGCCGTTAACCCGATGTAGTCGGACACCTGACGGTCTAGGCGTTCCCTGAGGCTGGATCCGTAAGGCGGCTGTCGATGGGTTGGCTGCAAGAATGATCTCATATCTGAAGTGACCAACACATCTTCAAACTGCCCTCTTCTTGCAGACGTGGTAGGATTGGTACCCACACCTGTTTTGCTGTGGGTGGAAATTCCTCTGCCAGCGTCCACAACAGCAGAATGCAGCATCTCTCGCAGCAAGGCCTGGAAATGCTGCATTCTGCCAGCCCTCTGTGATGCTGGTAACATGTCCACCATTTTGTGTTTTACCGGGGGTCAAAGTACATTGCCACCCAGTACAGGTCCTTGACCTTTATGCTTTTTATATGGGGGTCCCTCTTCAAACACTGGAGCATGAAGGCCCCCATTTTCAATTGGAATTTAAATTGGAAGCAGTGGAGTGCCCTGGCTCCTGCTCATAGCCCAGGAGAATGTCGTTCTCGGTCTCCTCCCCCCCAGCCACGGACAACACCAGGAATCCCCGAAAAGGTTAAATTCCCCCGTCAAAGCCTGCTCTTCTTGTTTCTCCTCCTCCTCCCTACAGCCACTATCCTCATCTGACTCCTCTTCAGACTCCTGCTGACTTGTCTTAGATGGAGTAGCCCCCTGGGAATTCATTCAGCATTGCGACTTCCTCATCATCCAGCTCCTGCTCCTCGACGGCTTGATCAATGACATGACGCAATGCACGCTCCAGAAAGAAGGCGTAAGGTACAATGTTACTGATGGCGCCCTGGCTGCGACTGACCAGTTTGGTGATCTCATTAAATGGCCACAGAAGTCTGCATGCATCGTGCATGAGCAGCCACTGGCACGGTGAAAGGAAACCAAGCTCCCAGAACCTGTCCTGCTGCAGAGTTCGTACAGGTAGGTGTTAACGGCACGTTGCTGCTGGAGTAGCCTATTAAACATATACAAGGTGGAGTTCCAGCTCGTCGGGCTGTCACAAATCAGACGTCTGATGGGCAGGAGGTGTCTTTTAAAATGGGCATAGATTTTCCTGGCCTGCCGCAAGACTTCCTGGACCCCGGGGTATTTGGCAATGAATCGCTGCACGACCAAGTTCAGGACGTGTGCCATGCACGGCACGTGTGTCATTTTGCCCTGTTTCAGCGCACTCAGCAGATTGGCACCATTGTCGCACACCAGTTTACCAACTGTCAAATTGAGCGGGGTTAGCCAATGATCGGCCTGTGACCGCAGAGCTGAAAGCAGTGCAGGACTAGTGTGGCTCTTGGCTTCCAGGTACAACAGCTGCAGCATGGCAACTTCTCACCTGGCATGTCGAATAGGTTCTGGGGAGCTTGGGGGGCACAGCGGAAGAGGCGGTAGCAGTGGAAAGGGAGGAGTCAGCCGAGGAGGAGATTGAGGATGGAGTAGGAGGAGAAGAAGAAGAGGCAGGCCTGCATGCAATCTGTGGCGGTAACACCAAATCCACACAGGAGCCATGGGTTACATGCTTGACAGCCATCAGAAGGTTCACCCAGTGGGCAGTAAAAGTTATGTATCTTCCCTGCCCGTGTTTGCTAGACCACGTGTCTGTGGTCAGATATATCTTGGCACCGACACTGTGTGCCAGAGATATATTCACTTGCCGCTGAACGTGGCCATATAGCTCTGGGATGCCCTTCTGGGAGAAATATTTCCTTCCGTGGACCTTCCATTGCAGTGTGCCAATGGCCACACGTCGGGAGTGTGGCTTTGTGGGTTCTGATGGCATTGCTCCCACTAGGCTCGGTGATGGGAGGCCAGGTGCCTTCTTAAGGCGGTCATCCCTAGGTGAGTGTTGGGCTTACCGCGACTTATGAGTTGACAGCACAGGCTGTAGATGGCAACACTATTGTCAGCAGCTGACATATTAAAAAAAGCCCACACTGCGGAGCCATGTGCCGGCGTCCTGGGAGCGCTAGAAGTGACCGTGCAAGGTGGATGGCTCGCTCTAGATACATTTGCAGTCTGCTTTTTGTCTCCTGTGCTCTGCGAGCTCTGTCTGCTTATTCTCCTTCTCCGCCCTATCTGCTGCTCCGTATCTCCCTCTGAACTCCCCTCCTCTTCCTCTCTTGTGGGCACCCACGTGACATTCATCGACATGTCATCATTGTCACCTTCACCACCACCTTCACCGAAGATACAGGCGAGATAGAAAACGCAAGTACTATAGACGAAAAATCATTACTCAATCTTTTTTATAAACTTGAAAAACTCATTACGGATGAAATCCAACATCATTTGGATGCCACGTTTCTGGAGATTTACATACAAGAAAAAATTGTCCCCCGTGGACTCAGACTACGGTTTGACAATTGTTTCAAAGATGATTTGACTTTTGATATGGAATGGGACATATATTTACTCGATTGTGCTAGGGGACTTATGACTAGACTTATTGATAAAAGGAGGTCTCTTTATTTAGATCTAGGGAGCAAGATATCCGCTTGCTATCTAGAACTATCTAAATTCAGATCAAATGTGAACTTTCCGAAGTTTGACCGATTAATTACCACAAGAGTCCTCACATTTGAAAAAGAGATTTTAAACAAGAAGAGTGGCAAACTAGCAAGGGACCGTTGCGACTTCGTCACCAATAACATAAAATTTTGGAAAAAATCCCCCTTCCAGAAAACATCGCATAATAACACATTGGCCACACATAACATTGAGGCCACTGGTTCTACCATAGATGAGAGAGGCCCCACTGTACCTTTCACTCACCTGAAGCAACAAGAGCACAAACCTCGTAGTAACTATACATATAGAAATAATCATATATACATAAACAAGTCCAACCAGAGCCATAAAAATCCCCAATATAGATCTGCAACTAAACGCCCACATAGGGAACCACAGAATCCTGGAATCCCGTCACACGGGAGATTTACTTTATCAAACACCAAAGACACTCCTAGCAATACAGAGAGACCCCTTAACAATTCCCTCCTCAACAAACCATCAGACGATATCCCTTGTAATAGAGGGACCCCTATTTCCAAACCCAATTCCTCTAAATTAGAGTTCCACACTCCCCTACTCACGCCCAGTAAACTAGGCTCAGTTCCCTTTTCTAACAGTACTACACCTATCACGTCCCCATCGATCATATTTCCCAAAAATATTATGGCAGAATGTGGCCCACTCAACCTACCACCCACCCATTTCTCCACCCATTCACAATCCATTTCTTCACCCCAGTCCAGATCTTCCATTCCGTCCACCTCTTCGGATGTGGAAGCAGATTCGCTTCTTACAGTACATACCTGTACACCCCCAACATGTCCTGTGGACTCCAATTCTATTTCAAATCCGGTGGCCCACAATTTACCTACCAATACAGATCCACCCCAAAATATCACACAATCCATAGAAGACCTCTCTATAGCAGGCCCATCCTTTTTAGCCCTACCGCCCCTCATACACTCTACGGCAGCATATCCTATATTGAAGAGTCCAAAAACAGTAAATATCACTCATTTTTTTCACCCACTAGGCCGGAAACCCACCAAAAGAAAAAACCCAGAAGAGGATGCCGAGCAGGAAAGAATAAAATCAAAAAGAAAAACATAAACACAAAATATGACGTAGAAAAAACAACTAACATCGAAAAGTCTTCAGGCATTTTCAACCTATCATCATACACACTAAAGAAAGCCGAAATTTCAGTGCTATCTAAAGGTCTGTCTTTTTGCCCCACAAGCAAAATAGATGAGTTTGATCTGTTCCTAGATCTAAACAAATTTATCAAGAAACTAACCCTTAAAAGACATTTTAAAATGCAGGAAAACTCAGTAGCAAAATTACAACAGACACAAATAGAAACTACTCCAACAACAGAGGGGCCCGATCCGAAAGCTATTCCATCAGGCCTCAGACCACCATCCAATTTTTATCCCATCCACCATAAGGGCAATTTTCTCGACACATTCTACTCGTTAGTATCTAACAATTTTAGACAAATTAATCAAGAGGGGATCCAGCCAGGCCAAAAAAAACAAAAACATAACCTTAAACCATATGAGAGAGTAGCTCTCAAAAGCCTACAATCTAATACGAAAATTATGATAAGAAGTGCAGATAAAGGGGGTGGAATCGTGATCCAGAACATAGAGGATTATATAAAAGAAGCTCTGAACATACTTTCAGACACAAATTACTATCTACCGCTAGACAGTGATCCTTCTAAACAATATAGAGATGAATTTGAAAAATTAATAAAATCAGCAGAAATAGTTCTGGACAAAAAGGAGAAGGAATATATTTTAGTGAAAGAGGCAACTCTAGCAACTTTCTACCACCTGCCGAAAATACACAAAGCCCTAGAAAACCCTCCCGGTAGACCCATAATCTCCGGAGTGTCCTCTCTGACCAGAAACCTCTCCCACTATATCGATGTACATCTCCAAAAATATGTCCAAAATCTTAAATCACATCTTAAAGATTCCACATCACTAATAACATCCCTAAAAGACATTAAGTGGCAAGGAAACTATCATTGGCTAACCCTAGATATATCAGCCCTATATAGGAATATCCCCCACAATCTAGGACTGGAATGTGTATCTGTCTTTCTAAACAATGATCTTGAAATGCCTTTAGAGCAAAAAACCTTTATCAATCAAGGCATGGAATTCATACTCACCCACAATGTATTTACTTTTCAAGAGCAGACCTATAAACAGATACGAGGCACCGCGATGGGGACGCGTTTCGCACCAAGCTTCGCGAATCTGTTTATGGGTAGATTTGAAGAACACTTCATATACCAAACTAAGTTCTGGCATAATAATATTATTTATTTTAAAAGATACATTGATGACTTGATCTTCATTTGGGATGGTGAACAATCCACCATAGAGGAATTTATGTCTCACCTAAATACTAACAATTGGGGTATCAAATTTACAGGTACACATGACAAAACAAAAACAGAATTTTTGGATTTAGAGATCTTCGTCCTAAATAATGAAATTAAAACGCGAACCTTTTTTAAAAGGGTAGACAGCAACAGCTATCTCGACTTTGGTAGTACTCACTATAGAAAATGGAAGACAAACGTCCCCTTTAGCCAGTTTAAACGTATCCGTAGAAATTGTACATTAGACTCAGACTTCAGTTCACAATGCAATATTCTGACATCCCGTTTCAACCAAAAGGGGTACCCGAGCGACATCATTGTGGGAGCCAGAGAAAAAGCGAACAAATTAACGCAACTAGAAAGCTTAGCCCCCCCCCAAAGAAGGAAAGACAAAAATGATATCAGCTCATACTGTTATAATTTTATAACAACATATAACCAAAACCACAACGCCATTAAGGCAACACTAGGGAAACACTGGCACATCCTCAAAAGAGACCCTATACTAAGTCAAATCATCCCGGAGAATCCAAAATTTACGTATAGAAGAGCCAAAACTCTGAAAAATATGCTAGCCCCGAGCAAAATGAGATCCACAATACATCCCCCTAATGATGAGAAAGAGATTGAGGCTCCAAAAGGAAGTTTCAAATGTGGTCATTCAAGATGCCTCTGTTGTACTAATATTAACCAGCGCTCATCCTTTAATAGCAAGAGCACTGGGGAATTATTCGAAATCCAATCTCACCTGACCTGTAATTCTAATCATGTTATTTATTTATTGGAGTGCCCCTGTCATCTACAGTATGTGGGCCGCACAATACAAACTCTACGCAAACGTTTTAATACACACCGTTCGAAAATTCGCAAAAAATACATGAAACACAGTGTGTCTAGACATGCGGCAGAACACCACGATGGCAATACCCTAGGGTTCACTATAACACCAATCGAACACATTCCATTACATCTCCAAACTGACGTCCAGTATATTAGACGTCGTGAGATGTATTGGATTTTTAAAATCAACAGTCTTAATCCATATGGGCTTAATGAGGCCTTTGAAATTAATTTATAATAGTGAATTTTTTTTATGTATTTATAGACTTATACATTCATGTATGTTCTTATATATTTTATATATTATATTTATTTATTTATATATATTTATCATATTGTCCAAACTGCAGATATATATATATATAAATTCATTATCTCCCCCTCCTTTTTTATAACTCTATTTTTATTTCTATTTTTATTTTTATTTTTATTATAACCCCAAATAATTTATTTGAGTCATTGCAAAATCCCATGGCAGCTGCATATAACGCTCTGTATATACTTCCAAATAGGCTCCACCTATATCCATGAAAATAAACAGAGCACCAGTATGACCTAGGTCCGTGCGGCAAGATAATAGGCCACATGACCGCATAGTTGTGATCATGTGACAACCTAACTGCTGGCTGGGGTGAGCATGCGCCGTTTGAGCGATCTTAGTATCGCTACTTCGGCCCGTGACATCCAAGCCGCCGGCCCATGTGAGCATGCGCAGTTCAAGCGATCCCAGTATCGCTACTTCCGCCCTCTCTTCTGACAGCTATACAAGAGCGGCGTGGAGTTAACTAATACTTCCGGACTCCCGAGTCATGTGACGCTTATACTAGCGATCACATGACCGGGAATGTTATGCGACACATCACAAATAAAGAAACGATCAATGATGAATTTTAATATAGTATTAATGCGATCTTATGTAGAATATATAGAACTGTCTACAGCTATGTTTACTCAGTGCTATGATGAAGGATTACAAGTGTGGATGACACCTGGTGTTGGCTCCTCCCACAAGGGGCGTCACCCAGGTGCATCCTTTTGGCGGTTTTTCTGTAAGAATTTACCTATAAATAATGTAATGTCTGTTATGTGTGTGTGAAACCTGATGAAGGGGAGTCTCTCATCCCCGAAACGCGTTGTTTCTTATTAAAACAAAAAGAATCCATGTAATAAGACCGCTTCTACTGGTGAATTTGCGCCGATGCAGAACTTCTTTTTTCTTACCTTCACCACCACTGACATTTAAGATCTTGGAGTAGGCAGCAACAGCGGGGACCTCCCTCCTTGGGCTGATCTGGGTACTGTCTTCAGACTGTTGGGTGGCGGCCGTTGCTACCTCCTCTTCCTCATCCAATGTCAAGAATGGCTGCGCATTGGTAAGGTCTGGGAATGGATGGGAAAATAATTCCCCTGACTCGAGTGGAGGGGCTATGGTGGTGGTGTCTTTGGGGCTGCACACAGCAGATAGTGAGGAGGGTGCAGATACAGAGGAAGAGGAGAGTGCAGAAGCAGAAAGCTGAATGAGCCACTCAACCAACTCTGGTGCGTCTTTGAAGTAATCGCACGCGCTTTCTCCAACTTCCCACTTAGGCCCCGGCCTGGTGCACCTGTCCGACCCCTAGCAACCCTGCAGAAAAATTATTGAGGGGTGTGATATATCTGCTTCCCTAAATAACTGATTAAGGGGTTTGATATACCTGCTTCCACAAAATACTGATTTAGGGGTTCGCTATACCTGTTTCCACCAAATATTGATTGAGGCCTGCGATATACCAGCTTCCGCAAAATACCGATTAAGGGGTTCCATATACTTGTTTCCACCAAATATTGATTAAGGCCTGCAATACACCTGCTTCCACAAATACTGATCTTCTCTAGGGATTTAGACACAGGGTAATTTTGAAAATGACAGGCAGGCTCTCTTACTCTGCCTGTCATTTTCAAAATGACCCTGTGCCTAAGTCCCTAGAGAAGAGCAGTATTTGTGGAAGCAGGTATATCACAGGCCTCAATCAATATTTGGTGGAAACAGGTATATCGAACCCCTTAATCAGTATTTTGTGGAAGCAGGTATATCGCAGCCCTCAATCAGTATTTGGTGGACGCAGGTATATCAAACCCTTAATCAGTATTTTATAAAACCAGGTATCTCGCAGGCCTCAATTATTATTTGGTGGAAGCAGGTATATCAATCCCCTTAATCAGTATTTTGCGGAAGCAGGTATCTCGCAGGCCCCAATCAATATTTGGTGGAAACAGGTATATCAAACCCCTTAATCAGTATTTTGTGGAACTAGGTATATCGCAAGCTTTAATCAATATTTTGTGGAAGCAGGTAAGCAGCTATATCAAACCCCTCAATCAGTATTTTTTGGAAGCAGGTATATCTAACGCCTTAATCAGTAATTTGTGGAAGCTGGTATATCGCAGGGCTCAATCAATATTTGGTGTAAACAGATATATCGAACCCCTAAGGCCTCTTTCACACGAACGTGTGCGCTCCGTGGCCGTATTGCGGACCGCATTTGCGGATCTGCAATACACGGGCGCCGTTCCGTGGCCATTCCGCATCACGGATGCGGACCCATTCACTTGAATGGGTCCGCAAATCTGGAAATGCGGAATGGTGCGGAACAGAAGCACGGAACGGAACCCTACGAAAGCACTACAGATTGCTTCTGTGGGGTTTCGTCCCGTACTTCCGTTCCGCAAAAGATAGAACATGTCCTATCTTTTGCGGAGTTGGTGGATCGTGGACCCATTAAAGTGAATGGGTCCGCAATCCGCTGCGACTGCCCCACGGTTGGTGTTCGTGCATTGCGGCCCGCAGCACGGCCTCGTGTGCTAAAGGTCTTAATCAGTATTTTGTGGAAGCAGGTATATTACAGCCCTCAATCAGTATTTTGTGGAACCAGGTATCTCGCGGCCCTCAATCAATATTTGGTGGAAGCAGGTATATCAATCTCCTAAATCAGTATTTTGTGGAAGCAGGTATATCGTAGCCCTCAGTCAGTATTTTGTGGCAGCAGGTATATCAAACCCCTTAATCAGTATTTTGTGGAAGAAGGTATATCTCAGGCCTCAATCAATATTTGGTGGAAGCAGGTATATCGCAGGCCTTAATCAATATTCGGTGTAAACAGTTATATCAAACCCCTTAATCAGTATTTTGTGAAAGCAGGTATATCGCAGCCCTCAATCAGTATTTTGTGGAAGCAGGTATATCAAACCCCTTAATCAGTATTTTGTGGAAGAAGGTATATCTCAGGCCTCAATCAATATTTGGTGGAAGCAGGTATATCGCAGGCCTTAATCAATATTCGGTGTAAACAGTTATATCAAACCCCTTAATCAGTATTTTGTGAAAGCAGGTATATCGCAGCCCTCAATCAGTATTTTGTGGAAGCAGGTATATCAAACCCCTTAATCAGTATTTTGTGGAAGCAGGTATATCGCAGGCCTGAATCAATGTTTGGTGTAAACAGGTATATCGAACCCCTTAATCAGTATTTTGTGGAAGCAGGTATATCACACCCCTCAATAATTTTTTTTGCCACAACAGTTATTTCACACCACCCTGTTTATTTGGGGCAACAGGTATATCGCAGCTGTCAATCAGTATTTTGTGAAAGCAGGTATATCACATCCCTCAATCATTTTTTTTTGGGGGTGTACTGTCTTGTACTGTACTGTCTCTTCAGTAACCATTGCAAAATTTGTTAATGTGTATTCATATGTGTGCCTACAGCGCCATCTAGTGACCTTTAGCTGTAAGCGCATTTTCTGCCTTGTTATAAACTATGCATATTCATTAGGTCACCTGATATCCTGCTCGCAGGGCTTTGTGGGATAGAGACAGGCACCTTCTTCCATTTTCCTTCACCTCTTGGAAGGAGCAGCTGCACATTGTGTGTCTCTTTACTAAAGCATCGTCGGTAAGGGATTAATTAATGTTTTCTTATAAGCGTTGTGTACATTGTGCTGTACATTCAGTTCTTGTATGTTCATTTTTTCTTATAGTTTACCTTATCTACTGCCGGTTAATAAAACCACAGATTACAGAAACAAGTCTCAACTTATTAACTAGTAGAATGGTGATATCTGCCTGTTGAACTGCATATAGACCCCGTGGGTACATGTTGTGAGAACGGGACAGGGGGCAGCAGATATATCACACCCGTTGCAAATAGTTGTTTCAATAGCGTTTGTCCCTCTATCTAGCTGCAGTATCGCAGCAGAACCGCACACAACTGCTGCACAATACAAATGCACTATAATATACTTTCTATGTTAAAAAGTATATTATAAGTATATCACACTCCTCAGTATATCACACCTATCGATAGCACACCTATACCAGTCCTTAAAAGGACTTTTGTGGCCCTATTAGCTAGCGTTTGGTGTCCCTAACAGTCTGTCGCTGTTCCACACAGCAACCTCTCCCTACACTGGCAAACACAGAATGTAAAATGGCTGCCAGATCGGTTTCTGTTATAGGGTGGGGGTGTGTCCATGTGCTGAAACACTCAATTGGTTGCACCTGATGGATGTGTCATGGGTCAAAGTTCGGCGCAATGCAAAAGAATTTGGCACCGGTGGACATCTCCATATGTTCGCATGTTCGGCGAATCCCAGGTATTTTTGCCCCCTCACTTATTATTTGTCCCCCCTGTATTTTATGGACTATAACTTGGATCCATCATGTATATTGATTTTTAAATGTTGACATCAATAAACTTATATTTATATTAATTGTTCGGTGATGATTTATTACTTGGGCTAACACATAGAGTATTATAGGTTGTATGTTGCTTTATGTGGCCCCTATTGGTCGTTGTGATAGGTTTCTTGTCAACTTATTAACTAGTAGAATGGTGATATCTGCCTGTTGAACTGCATATAGACCCCGTGGGTACATGTTGTGAGAACAGGACTGTAATCGACGACTTCTAGTGAGAGAGGCGCACCTGACTACACAGAAGTCTGTTACGGTCCACGCAATATCTGCAAACGGACACCACAGCGACTTCTATACAGTCCAGTGCTGCAAGGGGATAGCTGCTTCAAGCAATGTAGACACATTTGATTGCATACCGTGACCGCTCTCTAAGCACAGCGACCTGCATTCCACAGCACAGTAGTCTCCACGCAGTTAAGTGTCTTCACCAACACCATGTCGCGAAGCACAGTATCAAGCTACAAGACAAGATCAGAGAAGGATGGTTCCGCCAGGTCGTCTTCCGTTAGCAATGCAGCTGCCATTGCCCGCGCAAAGGCAGAAGCCGCAAAGGTCAAAACAGCCTATGCCGAACAAGAAATGAAGATGAAAGAAGAAAAGGCCCAGTTACAGGCTTCACTAGAAATGTAAAAGGTCCTCTTAGATGCAAAGCTAGAGAAACTTGCCGTAGAGAAAAAAATGGCAGCCGCCATAGCTGAAGCAGAGTTTTTGGAAGCAATAGAATACCCGAAAACCGAAAGTCACTGCAGTGTGCTTAGCCCAGAACTAGGCCAGCAAGATCCTGTACGACGCACTTCAGAGTACGTACGTCAACACTCTAGACAAAACAGCAATGCTGATCCATTACCAGGAACCGAAGATGTCACCTATGCCACTGAGGAATCATACCATCCAAAAGAAAGAGTCATGCTCAGAACCCAGTCCTACAAACAAGAGAGCCCAGAGCCACGTGACAAAACTCGAGCTAACTTCCCTGCACACCAAGGAATCCAGCTTCCAGTCCAGCCTGTAGAACCACCTTATCCCACAAGACGGTATGACATGGGCTGGCCTAAGTCAGAGACTCCATACAGGTATGATTGCCCACCGCACTCTCACCGTGACTTTCCACTTCCAACCAACCTTAGTAGTAACCAGAGCGCAGCAAACTTTGCCAGGTTCTTTACTAAACGAGAGCTAGTTACAAAGGGACTGGCAAAGTTCAGCGATTGCCCTGAAAACTATAGAGCATGGCGGGCCTCCTTTTATAACATTACAAAAGACGGGTCTGTCATGTAGTGAGGAGATAGACTTCCTTGTAGATCCGCTTGGAAAAGACTATGTAGAACATGCCAAGAGAATCAGGGATATTAGTATAAACTACCCAGAGATTGGCCTAAAAATTATCTGGGATAGACTTGAATGTTTTGGTTCTGCAGAGATCATAGAAGATGCGTTGTTTAAAAGAATTGACAAATTCCCTAAAATATATAGCAAAGGTTTCCAGAAACTTAGGCATTTAAGTGATCTACTGATGGAATTACAGGTTTCCAAAGCCGAAGGGATTTACCGGGGCTTGCTTTCCTCGACACTGCCAGAGGTGTCAAGCCTATTGTGCTGTATTAAAGCTTCCCACAACCTGCAGGAGAAATGGGTCTCCCACGGGTCAAGGTACAAACATACCTACAATGTGCCATTCCCTCCCTTCAGTGTGTTTGTTGACTTTGTAAGGCTAGAGGCTAATATTCGTAATGACCCTAGCTTTGATCTTGTGTCACTCCCTATGACCACAGACCACAGAAAGGATCAGTGGCAGTGCACAAAACTAACATTTCATCTGCAGATTCTTACAGGTATTACAGCTCCTCCAGCCACACCCTCTTCTGAAGTGCAGAGCCTTTAGAGAAATGTCCATAGGAGATTGCAAAACCTTCCTCAAGGAGAACCGCATTTGCTACAAGTGCTGCTCATGAACATCACATATTGACAAAGACTGTCAGGTTAGTGTAAAATGCACAGAATGCAACATCTCGGATCACAACACAGCCCTACATCCTGGGCCTTTCCCATGGACCTTATCACAGAGTAACAGTGCCGGAGAGCATGGCGGGGAGGATAGTAACTCTGAAGCTAACCCACCAGCAGTTACTTCACAATGCACTGAAGTCTGCAAAGGACTCATAGGCGGCAGGTCCTGCTAAAAAATCTGCCTACCAAAAGTATACCCAAATGGCTGCAGAGACAAAGCCATCAATGTTTACGCCATCCTAGATGACCAAAGTAATGCGTCCCTAGCCAAATCTACTTTCTTTGACAATTTCAACATCAAAGGGCCCAACAGTCCTTATTCTATAAAGACTTGTGCGGGTACTGTGGAAACGGCGGGGAGGAGAGCTAGTGGCTACCTAATTGAGTCCATAGATGGTAAGACGTGTCTTTCCTTACCAATAGAGTTGAGCGAACACCTGGATGTTCGGGTTCGAGAAGTTCGGCCGAACTTCCCGGAAATGTTCGGGTTCGGGATCCGAACCCGACCCGAACTTCGTCCCGAACCCGAACCCCGTTGAAGTCAATGGGGACCCGAACTTTTCGGCACTAAAAAGGCTGTAAAACAGCCCAGGAAAGGGCTAGAGGGCTGCAAAAGGCAGCAAAATGTAGTTAAATCCCCTGCAAACAAATGTGGATAGGGAAATGAATTAAAATAAAAATAAAATAAATAAAAATTAACCAATATCAATTGGAGAGAGGTCCCATAGCAGAGAATCTGGCTTCATGTCAGCAGAGAATCAGTCTTCATGTCATAGCAGAGAATCATGCTTCACGTCACCCACCACTGGAACAGTCCATTGTCAGATATCTAGGCCCAGGCACCCAGGCAGAGGAGAGAGGTCCCATAGCAGAGAATCTGGCTTCATGTCAGCAGAGAATCAGTCTTCATGTCATAGCAGAGAATCAGGCTTCACGTCACCCACCACTGGAACAGTCCATTGTCAGATATTTAGGCCCAGGCACCCAGGCAGAGGAGAGAGGTCCCATAGCAGAGAATCTGGCTTCATGTCAGCAGAGAATCAGTCTTCATGTCATAGCAGAGAATCAGGCTTCATGTCACCCAACATTGGAACAGTCCATTGTCATATAATTTAGGCCCCGGCACCCAGACAGAGGAGAGAGGTCCCATGACAGAGATTCAGGCTTCATGTCAGCGACTCAGCAGAGAATCAGTCTTCATGTCATAGCAGAGAATCAGGCTTCATGTCACCCACCACTGGAACAGGCCACTGTCAGATATTTTTAGGCCCCGGCACCCAGACAGAGGAGAGGTTCATTCAACTTTGGGTTGCCCCGCAATATAATGGTAAAATGAAAATAAAAATAGGATTGAATGAGGAAGTGCCCTGGAGTACAATAATATATGGTTAAGGGGAGGTAGTTAATGTCTAATCTGCACAAGGGATGGACAGGTCCTGTGGGATCCATGCCTGGTTCATTTTTATGAACGTCAGCTTGTCCACATTGGCTGTAGACAGGCGGCTGCGTTTGTCTGTAATGACGCCCCCTGCCGTGCTGAATACACGTTCAGACAAAACGCTGGCCGCCGGGCAGGCCAGCACCTCCAAGGCATAAAAGGCTAGCTCTGGCCACGTGGACAATTTGGAGACCCAGAAGTTGAATGGGGCCGAACCATCAGTCAGTACGTGGAGGGTGTGCACACGTACTGTTCCACCATGCTAGTGAAATGTTGCCTCCTGCTAACACGTTCCGTATCAGGTGGTGATGCAGTTAGCTGTGGCGTGGTGACAAAACTTTTCCACATCTCTGCCATGCTAACCCTGCCCTCAGAGGAGCTGGCCGTGACACAGCTGCGTTGGCGACCTCTTGCTCCTCCTCTGCCTTCGCCTTGGGCTTCCACTTGTTCCCCTGTGACATTTGGGAATGCTCTCAGTAGCGCGTCTACCAACGTGCGCTTGTACTCGCGCATCTTCCTATCACGCTCCAGTGTAGGAAGTAAGGTGGGCACATTGTCTTTGTACCGGGGATCCAGCAGGGTGGCAACCCAGTAGTCCGCACACGTTAAAATGTGGGCAACTCTGCTGTCGTTGCGCAGGCACTGCAGCATGTAGTCGCTCATGTGTGCCAGGCTGCCCAGAGGTAAGGACAAGCTGTCCTCTGTGGGAGGCGTATCGTCATCGTCCTGCCTTTCCCCCCAGCCACGCACCAGTGATGGGCCCGAGCTGCGTTGGGTGCCACCCCGCTGTGAACATGCTTCATCCTCATCCTCCTCCACCTCCTCCTCATCCTCGTCCTCCTCGTCCTCCAGTAGTGGGCCCTGTCTGGCCCCATTTGTACCTGGCCTCTGCTGTTGCAAAAAACCTCCCTCTGAGTCACTTCGAAGAGACTGGCCTGAAAGTGCTAAAAATGATCCCTCTTCCTCCTCCTCCTCCTCCTCCTCCTCCTGGGCCACCTCCTCTTCCATCATCGCCCTAAGTGTTTTCTCAAGGAGACATAGAAGTGGTATTGTAACGCTGATAACGGCGTCATCGCCACTGGCCATGTTGGTGGAGTACTCGAAACAGCGCAACAGGGCACACAGGTCTCGCATGGAGGCCCAGTCATTGGTGGTGAAGTGGTGCTGTTCCGCAGTGCGACTGACCCGTGCGTGCTGCAGCTGAAACTCCACTATGGCCTGCTGCTGCTCGCACAGTCTGTCCAGCATGTGCAAGGTGGAGTTCCACCTGGTGGGCACGTCGCATATGAGGTGGTGAGCGGGAAGGCCGAAGTTACGCTGTAGCGCAGACAGGCGAGCAGCGGCAGGATGTGAACGCCGGAAGCGCGAACAGACGGCCCGCACTTTATGCAGCAGCTCTGACATGTCGGGGTAGTTGTGAATGAACTTCTGCACCACCAAATTCAGCACATGCGCCAGGCAAGGGATGTGCGTCAAACCGGCTAGTCCCAGAGCTGCAACGAGATTTCGCCAATTATCGCACACCACCAGGCCGGGCTTGAGGCTCATCGGCAGCAACCACTCGTCGGTCTGTTGTTCTATACCCCCCCACAACTCCTGTGCGGTGTGGGGCCTGTCCCCCAAACATATGAGTTTCAGAATGGCCTGCTGACGTTTACCCCGGGCTGTGCTGAAGTTGGTGGTGAAGGTGTGTGGCTGACTGGATGAGCAGGTGGAAGAAGAGGAGGAATAAGCTGAGTAGGAGGAGGAGGAGGAGACAGGAGGCAAAGAATGTTGCCCTGCGATCCTTGGCGGCGGAAGGACGTGCGCCAAACAGCTCTCCACCTGGGGCCCAGCCGCCACTACATTTACCCAGTGTCCAGTTAGGGAGATATAGCGTCCCTGGCCGTGCTTACTGGTCCACGTATCTGTGGTTAGGTGGACCTTACCACAGATGGTGTTGCGCAGTGCACACTTGATTTTATCGGATACTTGGTTGTGCAGGGAAGGCACGGCTCTCTTGGAGAAGTAGTGCCGGCTGGGAACAACATACTGTGGGACTGCAAGCGACATGAGCTGTTTGAAGCTGTCTGTGTCCACCAGCCTAAATGATAGCATTTCATAGGCCAGTAGTTTAGAAATGCTGGCATTCAGGGCCAGGGATCGAGGGTGGCTAGGTGGGAATTTACGCTTTCTCTCAAATGTTTGTGAGATGGAGAGCTGAACGCTGCCGTGTGACATGGTTGAGATGCTTGGTGACGCAGGTGGTGGTGTTGGTGGTACATCCCATGTTTGCTGGGCGGCAGGTGCCAACGTTCCTCCAGAGGCGGAGGAAGAGGCCGAGGCGGCAGCAGCAGAAGAGGCTGAGGCGGCAGCAGCAGAAGAGGTAGCAGGGGGAGCCTGAGTGACTTCCTTGTTTTTAAGGTGTTTACTCCACTGCAGTTCATGCTTTGCATGCAGGTGCCTGGTCATGCAGGTTGTGCTAAGGTTCAGAACTAGAGATGAACGAACTTCTGTTTTAAGTTCGGCGTCTAAAGTTCGGCTTCCAGTTAGCGGAGGATCCCGATATGGATTCCGAATTCCGTTGTGGTCCGTGGTAGCTGAATCAATAATGGCCATTATTGATTCTGCTACCACGGACCACAACGGAATTCGGAATCCATATCGGGATCCTCCGCTAACCGGAAGCCGAACTTTAGACGCCGAACTTAAAACAGAAGTTCGCTTATCTCTATTTAGAACGTTAATGCCTCGCTTCAGGCTCTGATGGCACAGCGTGCAAACCACTCGGGTCTTGTCGTCAGCACATTGTTTGAAGAAGTGCCATGCCAGGGAACTCCTTGAAGCTGCCTTTGGGGTGCTCAGTCCCAGATGGCGGCGGTCAGTAGCAGGCGGAGTCTCTTGGCGGCGGGTGTTCTGCTTTTGCCCACTGCTCCCTCTTTTGCTACGCTGTTGGCTCGGTCTCACCACTGCCTCTTCCTCCGAACTGTGAAAGTCAGTGGCACGACCTTCATTCCATGTGGGGTCTAGGACCTCATCGTGCCCTGCAACGTCTTCCACCCAGTCTTGATCCCTGACCTCCTGTTCAGTCTGCACACTGCAGAAAGACGCAGCAGTTGGCACCTGTGTTTCGTCATCATCAGAGACGTGCTGAGGTGGTATTCCCATGTCCTCATCATCAGGAAACATAAGTGGTTGTGCGTTAGTGCATTCTATCTCTTCCACCCCTGGGGAAGGGCTAGGTGGATGCCCTTGGGAAACCCTGCCAGCAGAGTCTTCAAACAGCATAAGAGACTGCTGCATAACTTGAGGCTCAGACAGTTTCCCTGATATGCATGGGGGGGATGTGACAGACTGATGGGCTTGGTTTTCATGCACCATCTGTGCGCTTTCTGCAGAAGACTGGGTGGGAGATAATGTGAACGTGCTGGATCCACTGTCGGCCACCCAATTGACTAATGCCTGTACCTGCTCAGGCCTTACCTTAGAATGGCATTGGGCCCCACCAAATATCGCTGTAAATTCTGCTGGCTACTGGGACCCGAGGTAGTTGGTTCACTAGGACGTGTGGCTGTGGCAGAACGGCCACGTCCTCTCCCAGCACCAGAGGGTCCACTAACACCACCACGACCATGTCTGCGTCCCTTACTAGATGTTTTCCTCATTGTTACCGTTCACCACAATAAGAAAAATATTATTTAGCTTAATGTATTGAATTCAAATTCAGGCCTTTTTTTACAGACACCTAACACTATCTGGCTATCTATTTAGGTACTGTATTACACTAATACAGGCACAGTAGTAATGACAGATTTAGCTGAATATAAATTTGAGGCCTATAATTTAGGCGCTGGGTGACAGGTATACGTTTACAGACAGAATTAGACTTGGATATGCACAGTAGCGTGTGTGTGAAGTTATTGAGAATGACCCTATCAGCACCTTGAATCTAATATACCCTTTTAGGGATAGATTTAAAGTAGGCCTGATACAGCAGAAACCACAAATTTAGGAAATTGCTAGGTTGGGAATTGTATTTCAAACCAGAACAAAAACTGTGCTTTGACGGACACAATATAACTTAACCAGCTACAGCAATAACCACAGATTTAGCTGAATATAAATTTGAGGACTATTATTTAGGCGCTGGGTGACAGGTATACGTTTACGGACAGAATTAGACTTGGATATGCACAGTAGCGTGTGTGTGAAGTTATTGAGAATGACCCTATCAGCACCTTGAATCTAATATACCCTTTTAGGGATAGATTTAAATAACCACACTATTGATGGTTAAATGGACTTGGTGGCAGCTTGCCCCTGATGTAGGATATAGCCAAAAAATAACCACACTATTGATGGTTAAATGGACTTTGTGGCAGCTTGCCCCTGATGTAGGATATGGCAAAAAATAACCACACTATTGATGGTTAAATGGACTTGGTGGCAGCTTGTGCTGGCGCAGCACAAGCCACAAAATGGCCGCCGATCACCCCAGAAAAAAGTGACTGAAAAACGCTCTGGGCAGCCTAAAAACAGTGAGCAATTGAATAGCAGCAGTTCAAGGATCCACAGCTGTAGATCAATCACTGTCTTAAGTGTTTTGGAGGAGTTAATCACTGCCTAATCTCGCCCTAACGTCGCAGCTGCAACCTCTCCCTACACTTGTAACAGCAGAGTGACGTGCAGCGCTACGTGACCCAAGCTTATATAGAGGCTGGGTCACATGCTGCACTGGCCAATCACAGCCATGCCAATAGTAGGCATGGCTGTGATGGCCTCTTGGGGCAAGTAGTATGACGCTTGTTGATTGGCTGCTTTGCAGCCTTTCAAAAAGCGCCAAGAAAGCGGCGAACACCGAACCCAGACTTTTACGAAAATGTTCGGGTTCGGGTCCGTGTCACGGACACCCCAAAATTCGGTACGAACCCGAACTATACAGTTCAGGTTCGCTCATCCCTACTTACCAACTATTTCTGAACTTAACGAAATCCCTGATAATAGACATGAGATCCCTACACCAGAGGTAGCCATGCATCACCTCCATTTAGAGAGTATAGCCCATCTCTTACCAGAACTCGATCCTAACGCTCAGATAATCCTACACCTAGGGAGAGATATCTTACAAGTTCATAAAACTAGAGAACAGATTAATGGCCCACATCATGCTCCTTATGCCCGAAGGCATGACTTAGGATGGGTCATAATAGGGGATGTCTGCTTAGGAAGCATACACAAACCAACTTCCATTAATAACATGCTTACAAGCACATTAGATAATGGACGTCCCTCTATCTTCCAACCATGTAAAAACAACTTCCTCATAAAGGAATTGCCACATAGTACTCACCTACCTTGTTCTTTCATAGACTCTTTAGACCACGACATAGCTTGTGACAGTGACAAAGACCACCTAGGTTGCTCAGTGTTGGAATGGACCAAGGAGGACAATCAGATAGCAATGTCCCATGAAGTGTACCTCCTGACGAAGCCTACGTGGCAAAACACGTGTCGAGGTTGAAGCAGTGGGGGAACCGTGTCACCATTTTTCAGCAGCAACATGGGTAGGTAACATGGTATCTGGATTAGGGTGGGACTAGTGATTTACAGTTATTGTTATATGCCATCTTTATGAGTAGTATTGCATTATCCAATTATACCCTACAGCATCCATTGCTTGGACGCTGTGAATAAGAGCTAGGTAGTTGTTCAACACTAGGGGACAGCAATTGCACCCGCAACTACTCCAATATTCACAGTTTCTGTTAATTGTCTGTTACCTGCTGTCACATTATCCCCCATTTTGATTCTCCACATTGCAGAGCCCTTTTGTGGCCCAGTCTCCATGTTCTGTCCCTTTTGAGTCTCACCTGTAATGTTCATGTGATTTATATTGAATAAAATGAGATTTTTTTACCTTGTTAAATCCTTGCTCTTTTTTTGTACAAGTAGCAATGTCCCATGAAGACAGATTGTTTTTAGAGACAATGCAAAGGGAAATCACTAAGGATGAAACAAATAGTTGGGTCACACCCCTTCCCTTCAGACCTCAAAGGCAACGTTTGCCTAACAACAGAGAGCAAGTCTACAGATGTTTTGTCTCTCTAAGACGTAGCTTCCATAAGAAGCCAGAAATGAAAGATCACTTTACTTTCATGAGGAAAATATTTGATAATGGTCATGCTGAGGTAGCTCCCACCCTTAAAAACTCGGACGAATGTTGGTATTTACCCATATTCAGGGTTTACCACCCAAAGAAACCAGGTCAAATTAGAGTAGTGTTTGACTCTAGTGCAAAATATGAAGGCATCTCCTTAAACGACATCCAGCTCTCAGGTCCAGATCTTAACAACAGACTCCTAGGAGTACTGCTTCGTTTTCGCAAAGACTCTGTTGCCTTCATGGCGGACATTCAGCAGATGTTTCATTGCTTTCTCGTTAAAGAGGAACACAGAAACTTTTTAAGATTTCTTTGGTTTATTGACAATGACCCCACAAAAGATATCGCATGCGGGTACATATCTTTAGTAACAGTCCCTCCCCTGCAATTGCAACTTATGGTCTCAGACACTCTGCTCAGGAAGGCGAAATAGAATATGGGTCAGATGTCAGACAATTCGTAGAAAGAGACTTTTATGTAGATGACTGTCTAAAATCACTACCCACTGTTGAGGGTGAAATAAGTCTCCTTAAGAGAGCTCAAGAAATGCTTGCATGATCGAACCTGAGACTCCACAAAAATAGCCTCCAATAGTAAGCAGCTGATAGACGCATTTCCCTCTCAAGACCACTCAAATGACCTGCAGAGCTTAGACTTAGGGACTGACTCCCTTCCTATACAACATAGCCTTGGTCTCCTCTGGGATCTAAAATCTGATACGTTTACCTTCCAAGTCAGCCAGGAAGAGAAGCCCTTTACCCGTAGAGGTGTCCTGTCTGCTATAAACAGTCTTTATGATCCCTTAGGATTCACGGCCCCCATTACAATCCAGGGTAAAACACTACTTAGAGACTTAACTCAGGAGACATTGGATTGGGATCACCCACTTTCCCCTGAAAAAAGAAACATATGGATAAAATGGAGAAACTCCCTAAAGACTTTATCTAACCTCCATGTTCCACGTTCTTACGCTCCTGTGCCATCCACAGAGGTAAAAACACAAAGACTTTACGTATTCTCTGACGCGTCCGTCAAAGCAATTGCCGCTGTAGCTTATCTTAAAACTGTAGACAACAAAGGTCAATGCCACACAGGGTTTGTCATGGGCAAAGCGAAACTCACACCACTTCTCGAACATACAATACCCAGGCTAGAACTCTGTGCTGCTGTACTAGCCATTGAACTAGCTTAATTAATTACATCAGAGATAAACCTAGAGATTCGAGACACCGATTTTTTTACAGACAGTAAAGTGGTCCTGGGCTACATTTACAACCAAACTACGCGTTTTTACGTTTACGTTAACAACCGAGTGTTAAGAATCAGGAGGTCCACTTTCCGAAAGCAATGGCACTTTGTTCCTACTGACCATAACCCAGCAGACTTAGCAACCAGGTCAGTTGCTGCCAGTCACCTTAAGGACACAGTTTGGTTCACGGGTCCTGCTTTTCTATACAACTCAGAACATTCTTCTGCCTGTGACTCATACGAGCTGTTAGATGCAGATTCTGATAAAGAAATCCACCCCCAGGTATCTGTGCTACTTACTGTAAATTCGTACAATCAGCTCGGTAGCCACCGTTTCATCAGGTTTTCCAACCTGGATAGTAACAGTGTAAAAAGATTCCTTAGTGAGCAAGGATGCACTTGGATTTTCAATGCCCCTCATTCTTCTCACATGGGAGGAGCTTGGGAAAGAATAATTGGCATCGCCCGCAGAATCTCGAACTCTATCTTCCTACAAGTGGGCAATGCTAGACTCTCTCATGAATGCCTTACAACTAGGGTTGAGCGAACCCGAACTGTAAAGTTCGGGTACGTACCGAACTTTAGGATTTTTGGACCCCGGACCCGAACCCTAACATTTCCATAAAAGTTCGGGTTCGGGTTCGGTGTTCGGCGCTTTCTTGGCGCTTTTTGAAAGACTGTACAGCAGCCAATCAACAAGCGTCATACTACTTGCCCCAAGATGCCATCACAGCCATGCCTACTAATGGCATGGCTGTGATTGGCCATAGCAGCATGTGACCCAGGCTCTATATAAGCTTGAGTCACGTAGCGCTGCACGTCACTCTGCTGTTACAAGTGTAGGGAGAGGATGCTGCTGGACTTGTGATTTCAGGGAGACCTTAGGAGAGAATCTAACTCAGCGATCTACAGACAAATAGTTGTGTGGGTGCAGGGCACTATCGTTTTACCCTGCCCTGAGCTTATTGACCAAAAAATACAAACTTTTCGAATTCTGTTAGTTAGGTGCATGACGGCGGCGGCGGCCATTTTATGCATGCTCAGTGCACCAGCACTGCATCTGAGCTTTTGGGACATTGCAAATCACCATTTTTTGGGTGCAAACTACAACATCTGGATTAGTCAATGTGCAATTTAAGGTAGAAATACACCCATCATTTTCTGTGGTTTTAAAAGCACACAATTTTTTTCAAAAAACAGTATTTTCCAGATCTGCAAGTGTTAAATTCAAGTTTAATATATACAGTTTTCTTATTCTGTTAGCAAAAAAAGACTTTTTTGGCAATCTACAACATCTGTATTAGTCAGTGTGCAATTTAAGGTAGAAATACACCCATCATTTTCTGGGGTTTGAAAAACACACTCTTTTGACAAAAAACACTATTTTCTGGCCTTGCAGCATCAGCACGTGTAAAATTACAGGCTTATATACTGCTGTCAAATTCAGTTTTTAAACAAACACTCATTTGGGCACAAAAAATTTAGTTGGCAGCCTTTGATGCAGATGTCATTGTGAGATACACCCTTAATACCTTTGGGTTACATTCAGAGATTTTAAATACCGCCATTTGGTGCACCAATATTCAATTCAGGCCTACACTGGTTCAGGCCCTGTGAGATACCCCCTCTACATACAGGGGTTTGAATTAGGCATTTGAAATACAGCCATTTGAAATACAGCCATTTTGTGCAAAGAAATCTTTAATTGGGGCCTAGTCTGGTTCAGGCCGTGTGAGATACACTCTTTACCTACTGTCGTTCTTTTCTACTATTAATTAAACACCCATTTAGGGCAAGATCCTAAATTCTAAAAATATGAGGAGAGCGTCAAATAAGGGACGTGGCCCAGGTCGTGGTGCTGCTGGTGGAGCTCCTGATGCAGGGAGAGGACGTGGTCGATCTGTGCCAGCTACACACACAAGTGAAACCCCTTCCTCAGGTGCGAGTAGGCGACAAAACCTGCAGCGGTATTTGGTCGGGCCTAATGCTGCTCTACGAATGGTGAGGCCTGATCAAGTACAGGCGATAGTAGATTGGGTTGCTGACAGTGGATCCAGTTCCTTCACATTGTCTCCCACCCAGTCTCCTGCTGAAAGACCACAGTTGGCACCTGCAGCCGATGTCCATCAGTCTTTCACCTCACCCCCTTGCAAATCAGCCAAGCAGTCTGAGCCCCAGGTCATGCAGCAGTCTCTTCTGCTTTTTGATGACACTGTTAGCATGGTTTCCCAGGGCCATCCACCTAGCCCTGCCCCAGAAGTGGAAGAGATTGAGTGTACCGATGTCCAACCACTTATTTTTCAAGATGAGTACATTGGAGGACCATCGCAGCACGTCTCGGATGATGACGAAACACAGGTGCCAACTGCTGGGGCTTTAAAAAGTGTGCAGACCGACAAGGAAGTCAGGGGTGAAGACTGGGTGAAGATGATGTGGTGGACGATGAGGTCCTCGACCCCACATGGAATCAAGGTCATGCGAGTGACCGATGTAGTTCGGAGGAAGAGGCGGTGGTCGCACAGAGCCACCAGCACAGCAGAAGAGGGAACAGGGTGCAAAAGCGGAGCGGCCGTCCTCTAGACAGTACGCCTCCTACTGCCCACCGCAGCAAGGGACCGAGCACACCAAAGCCAGCTCCAAGGAGTTCCCTGGCGTGGCAGTTCTTCAGTGTAACGGTCGCGTACACACACACACAGGGGGGAGGGAAGTGACCACTGCGCTCCACCCTTACCCCTGGCACTGCCTACTTGCCTCGCGAGTCCTAATGACAGGGGACAACTGGACGGCAATCCCTAACTTGGAGTAAGTGCAGGGATGACAGACAGACAAGCAACAGGACGTGAACGGACCGAGTCAATACCAGGAAAGCTGCAAAGTACAAATGGAGCAAGCAGAGAATTGTCAGGAGAAGCCGGGGTCATAAATACCAGGAGAGCAGAGAAGTACAAGAGGAGTCCTAAGAGAGTAGTCAGGTGGGAGCCGAGGTCACAATACCAGGATGGATGCGCAGTACAGGAGGATCAGGCAAAAGGATGGTCAAGGAACAGGATCAGGTAAGTATTCAGCAGTCCAACAAATACCAGGAACCTAGAAATTAACAGGAAACATGTAGCCAGCAGGCTGCCTGTATATATAGTGGGGAGTGAGGGTCATGTGACGTGGCCAGCGTCACATGACCGACAGACCAACCAGTCGAGCACCGAGTGATCAGCTCGGCGCTCAAGGCAGACTTAGGAGCAAGGAGCCACCCAGCTAGTAAAGCCGCCCTGGGAATGAGGTCAAACACAGAACCTCATTCCAAAAGCTAAGCAACAGTTCTGCGGGCAATGGGGGACCGAGTGCACCTTCGGAACCCCGTGACATTCAGACAATGTGCTGACGACAAGACACGAGTGGTTTGCACGCTGTGCAATCAGAGCCTGAAGCGAGGCATAAACGTTCTCAACCTGAGCAGAACCTGCATGACCAGGCATTTAAGTGCAAAGCACGAGCTGCAGTGGAGTAGACACCTCAAAAACCTAGAAAGGTCTCTGGCTCCTCCTGCTTCCTCTTCTGCTGCAGTTGCGGCCTCTTCATCCACCTCTGGAGTGACAGTGCCACCTGGCACCCCACAAACAGAGGATCTGCCAGCAACACCAACACCTGGGTCACCAAGCATCTCCAAAATGTCACACGGAAGCGTTCAGCTCTCCATATCCCAAACACTGGAGAGGAAGAGGAAGTACCCCCCTACCCACCCGTGATCCCTAGCCCTGAATGCCAGCATTTCTAAATTACTTGCCTTTACTTGCTATCAGAATTACTTAATTACTTGCTATCAGAAATAGCACCAGACAGAAACCTCTTATTAAAAGAAAATTTTCACACCCTACTAAAAAATCTCAAGAAAGATATGGATACTTTAATGTTAAAAGAATGGAGCTGGTTTGGAAGATTAACACTTGCTATCAGAATTATTAATTACTTGCTATCAGAAATAGCACCAGACAGAAACCTCTTATTAAAAGAAAATTTTCACACCCTACTAAAAAATCTCAAGAAAGATATGGATGCGTTAATGTTAAAAGAATGGAGCTGGTTTGGAAGATTAACCCTTTATAAAATGCTCATCCTGCCTAAAGTGCTCTACAAATTCAGAACAATACCGATTTCTGTACCAAAATACATACTAAGAAAACTCCAAACACAAGCTAATAACTTTATATGGAACAAACAAAAACCTAGAATCCCAATGCAAGTTATTACAAAAAAGACACAGTTTGGCGGAATATCCCTTCCTAACATAGAAGCCTATCATAATACCAATCTACTGCAACAATCATTGGATTGGTTAAGATATATTAAGGAACCAAAAATTTGGGTAGAAATAGAATCTGAGGCAACTCAAATTAAAAACTGGACACACCTGATACTAAACGCTAACAAATTCCCTGAACTTGCAAAGAAAACTCTGCCCACAGTAAAATGCACCATAGAGGCTTGGAACATACAAATATTCAAACATAAAAAATCAGTAAACACAATTAAGCATCCTTTGGAGATAGCATCACTAAAACACATTATTGCACTCAAAAACATAGAAAACTGGATGTCTAAAGGATTAATCCACTTAAGACAATTAATTGAGGACGACAACTTCAAAACCTATGAGTCTCTTAAAGAAAAATACAATTTAACAGAAATAGACAGAGACATGCACAAAACTATAAAAAACATTTGGGAAAAATACCCGTCAACAGAAATAGAGATGCCACAACAACTAGCGGACCTCTTAAACTACTCTATAAGTGGCGAGAGAAAAAACAACTTCAAAAAGATATATGACTATTGCAATAACGATACAATACAAGAAAACGTTTCATATCATAAGAAATGGGAAGTAGATCTAAACAGAAGTATAACACTGAATAAATGGAGCAAGGCGACACAACTGTTTAAAAAAGCTACTATATGCACGAATCATAGAGAACAATTCTTTAAAATGTATAGCAGATGGTATTACACTCCGGTTAAGCTCCACCCATTCTATAACACTTGCTCAGACAACTGTTGGAGAAAATGCAACCAAAAGGGCACCTTATTGCACACTTTTTGGAATTGCCCAAAACTTGCCAAACTAAAAAAAGATTTAGAGATCCTAATTAGTATGATAATGGGGAAATCTATTAAAATAACCCCTGAACTGGTGCTGCTAAACCTGGAAATGGAAAATATAGACTCAGAAGTACAATATCCTCTTACACATATCTGTATAGCATACAGATTACTGATTGCTAAAAACTGGAAGTCAAACAATATTCCTAAGATAGAAAATGTAACTGAGATGGTTTCAAGGAATTACATAAATTAAAAAATATATGGAATATGTTTAGGGAAATACAATCACATAAAACAAAAATGGGACACCTGGTTAAAACACTATCCAGAAAAATAACGGATAGCGGAGCACTGATAGGAGCCGATCAACCTGAAGTCACTGTTGTATGTACAGTTATATACAGTTAAGAATTACAGGTCATTTAAACCTGTAACAATTTGTAACAATTTATAACATGTTTATATGTTAAAAATGACAAAAGAAAGTTTGTAACAGCAAAATGTTAAAATGTTTTGGCAGGTTAACTATATTCTACCTTCTTTTAAAAAAAAAATATATCGACAAGACATGACATAAAATGTGCCATAATGTGGGAATACTAATGTTATGCAAGCAATAACATGTAATGAATAATCCACAAGTAATGTATACCATCTATGTTGAAATCGATGTCTATTTATGATATTTCAATAAAAATTATTCTAACTAAATTACTTGCCTTTGAAATGCTGTCATTCCGTCTGGTGGAGATGGATAGTTTTAAAGGCCTTATGGCGGTAGCTGTCCCACAGTACGTCGTGCCCAGCCGCCACTGCTTTTCAAGGCGAGCCATCCCTTCCCTTCACAACCAAGTAGGGGACAAAATCAGGTGTGCACTGCGCAACACCATCTGTGGCAAGGTGCACCTGACTACGGATACATGGACCAGTAAGCACGGTCAGGGCAATTATATCTCCATAACAGCACACTGGGTAAATGCAGTGGCGGCTGGGCCTGAAGCGGATAGCAGTTTGGCGCATGTCCTTCCACCACCGAGGATTGCAGGGCGCTTCAGTATGCCTACTGTTGCTTCCTCCTCCTACTCTGCTTCCTCATCCTCTACCGGCTCCTCATCTGGTCAGCGTAACACCTTCACCACCAACTTCAGCACAGCCAGGGGTAAACGACAGCAGGCAGTTTTAAAACTTATCTGTTTGGGGGACAAACCCCACACTGCGCAGGAGCTGTAGACGAGCCTTGAACAACAGACCGATGAGTGGTTTGTGGCAGTCAGCCTCAAGCCCGGCCTGGTGGTGTGTGATAATGGGCGAAATCTCGTTGCAGCTCTGGGACTATCCGGTTTTACGCACATCCCTTGCCTGGCGCATGTGCTGAATTTGGTGCTCCAGAGATTCCTTAAAAATTACCCCGACATGTTAGAGCTGCTGCATAAATTGCGGGCCGTCTGTGCGCGCTTTCGGCGTTCTCACCCTGCTGCTGCTCGCCTGTCAGCGCTGCAGAGTAACTTCGGCCTTCCCACTCACCGCCTCATATGCGACGTGCCCACGAAGTGGAACTACACCTTGCACATGCTGGCCAGACTGTGCGAGCAGCAGCAGGCGATAGTGGAGTTTCAGCTGCAGCACGCATGAGTGAGTCGCTCGGTGGAACAGCACCACTTCACTACCAATGACTGGGCCTCCATGCGAGACCTGTGTTCCTTGTTGCGCTGTTTCGAGTACTCCACCAACATGGCCAGTGCCGATAACGCAGTTTTCAGCGTTACTATCCCACTTCTATGCCTCCTTGAAAAAATGCTCCTGGCGATGATGGAAGAGGATGTGACACAGGAGGAGTAGGAGGAAGAGGGATCATTTCGTAGGGTTTCCGGCCAGTCATTCCCAAGTGGCTCCGAGGGTGGGTTTCTGCACCCACAAACCCAAGGTACACAATTGTCCAGCCAGGGCACAGTTTTGGAGGATGAGGAGATGTAGGATAAGGAGGAGGAGATGGAGGAGGAGGAACCATGTTCACAGCAGGGTGGCACCCAGACCAGCTCATGGCCATCACTGGTGCGTGGATCGGGGGATACAGAGGACACAGACGATACACCTCCCACAGAGGACAGCTTTTCGTTGCCTCTGGGCAGCCTGGCACACATGAGCATCATGCTGCAGTGTCTCCGCAATGACCGCCGAGTTGCCCACATTCTAACTTGTGCTGATTACTGGGTGGCCACGCTGCTGGATCCCCATTACAAGGACAACGTACCATCCTTAATTCCGTCACTGGAGCGTGATCGTAAGTTGTGCGAGTACAAGCGCACGCTGGTAGACACGCTGCTGGTGGCATTCCCACCTGACAGCAGGGGCACAGTGGAAGCACAAGGCGAAGGCAGAGGACGAGGAAGAGGTCGCCAACGCAGCTGGGGCACCGCCAGCACCTCAGAAGGCAGGGTTAGCATGGCCGAAATGTGGAAAAGCTTTGTCAGCACTTCACAACAACCAGCACCACCAGCTGATATGGAACATCTTAGCAGGAGGCAGCATTTCAGCAACATGGTGGAGCAGTATGTGTGCACACGCCTACATGTACTGAATGACGGGTCTGCCCCCTTCAACTTCTGGGTCTCCAAATTGGGCACATGGCCTGAGCTTGCCCTTTACGCCTTGGAGGTGCTGGCCTGCCCTGCAGCCAGTGTATTATCTGAACGTGTGTTTAGCACGGCAGGGGGCGTCATCACAGACAAGCGCAGCCGCCTGTCCACAGCCAATGTGGACAAGCTCACGTTCATTAAAATGAACCAGGCATGGATCCCTCAGGACTTGTCCGTACCTTGTGCAGAATAGACATGTATACCGGCACTAAGAAGCCATTGTTATACTGCAGCGCAATTGCTCATGTTTGTATTTTGGATATTTCACACTCTTTTGGAGTGTACCTTAATTTTCCAAAATAAAATTAAAACAAAAAACCTGTGTTGGCTATCTCGTCCTCCTCCACCGCCGCTTCCACCTACTCTGCTGCGTCCACCGCCTCCTCAAACTCCTACTCCATATGGAACTCCACCTCATATATCCATATTTTTTTTTTTGTACGTGTTTTATTTTATTATCATTTCACTACTTTGTCATTTACATCTTAGGGTGAAATTCACCAATTTGCAAGAAAAAGTATGTGAACCCTTTGGAATGATATGGATTTCTGCACAAATTGGTCATAAAATGTGATCTGATCTTCATCTAAGTCACAACAATAGACAATCACAGTCTGCTTAAACTAATAACACACAAAGAATTTAATGTTACCATGTTTTTATTGAACACACCATGTAAACATTCGCAGTGCAGGTAGAAAAAGTATGTGAACCCTTGGATTTATTAACTGGTTGAACCTTCTTTGGTAGCAATAACTTCAGCCAAACGTTTCCTGTAGTTGCAGATCAGACGTGCACAGCAGTCAGGAGTAATTCTTGACCATTCCTGTTTCAGTTCAGCAATATTCTTGGGATGTCTGGTGTGAATCGCTTTCTTGAGATCATGCCACAGCATCTTAATCGGGTTGAGGTCAGGACTCTGACTGGGCCACTCCAGAAGGCGTATTTTCTTCTGTTTAAGCCATTCTGTTGTTGATTTACTTCTATGCTTTGGTCGTTGTCCTGTTGCAACACCCATCTTCTGTTGAGCTTCAGCTGGTGGACAGATGGCCTTAAGTTCTCCTGCAAAATTTCTTGATAAACTTGGGAATTCATTTTTCCTTCAATGATAGCAATCCGTCCAGGCCCTGACGCAGGAAAGCAACCCCACCATCATACTTCACAGTTGGGATGAGGTTTTGATGTTGGTGTGCTGTGCCTCTTTTTCTCCACACATAGTGTTGTGTGTTTCTTCCAAACAACTCAACTTTGGTTTCATCTGTCCACAGAATATTTTGCCAGTACTGCTGTGGAACATCCAGGTGCTCTTGTGCAAACTATAAACGTGCAGCAATGTTTTTTTTGGACAGCAGTGGCTTCCTCTGTGGTATCCTCCAATGAAATCCATTCTTGTTTAGTGTTTTACATATCGTAGATTCGCTAACAGGGATGTTAGCATATGCCAGAGACTTTTGTAAGTCTTTAGCTGACACTCTCGGATTCTTCTTCACCTCATTGAGCAGTCTGCGCTGTGCTCTTGCAGTCATCTTTACAGGACGGCCACTCCTAGGGAGAGTAGCAGCAGTGCTGAACTTTCTCCATTTATAGACAATTTGTCTTACCGTGGACTGATGAACAGCAAGGCTTTTGGAGATACTTTTATAACCCTTTCCAGCTTTATGCAAGTCAACAATTCTTAATCGTAGGTCTTCTGAGAGCTCTTTTGTGCGAGGCATCATTCACATCAGGCAATGCTTCTTGTGAAAAGCAAACCCAGAACTGGTGTGTGTTTTTTATAGGGCAGGGCAGCTGTAACCAACACCTCCAATCTCATCTCATTGATTGGACTCCAGTTGGCTGCCACCTCACTCCAATTAGCTCTTGGAGATGTCATTAGTCTAGGGGTTCACATACTTTTTCCACCTGCACTGTGAATGTTTACATGGTGTGTTCAATAAAAACATGGTAACATTTAATTCTTTGTCTGTTATTAGTTTAAGCAGACTGTGATTGTCTATTGTTGCGACTTAGATGAAGATCAGATCACATTTTATGATCAATTTGTGCAGAAATCCATATCATTCCAAAGGGTTCACATACTTTTTCTTGCAACTGTACCTAGTGGACCGGTAATTTTTTTTAAATAAAATTGTCAGTTACATCTTATGGTGAAATTAACCAATTTTTGGGTGCATAGTACCACTGCTATACCTAGTAGACAGGTTAAACAAAAAAATAATAATTGTCATTTACTTTTTCGGGTGAAATTAACCAATTTTTGGGTGTATAGTACCACTGCTATACCTAGTAGGCCGGTTCAAAAATAAATAAATTGTCATTTACATTTTAGGGTGAAATTCACAAATTTTGGTGTGTATAGTACCACTGCTATACCTAGTGGAACGGTAAAAAAAAAATAAAAAAAATTGTCAGTTACATTTTCTGGCGAAATAAACAAATTTTTGTGTGTATAGTACTACTGCTATACCTAGTAGACAGGTTAAAAAAAAATATATAATTGTCAGTTATATATTCTGGTGAAATTCACCAATTTTTGGGTGTGATGTACCACTCCTATACCTAGTAGACCGAAAAAATAATAATAATTGTCAGTTACATTTTTTGGTGAAATTCCCAAATTTTTAGGTGTAATATACCCTCCTCTACCTAGTTAGAAACATAGAAACATAGAATGTGTCGGCAGATAAGAACCATTTGGCCCATCTAGTCTGCCCAATATACTGAGTACTATAAATTAATAGATTTCAATCATTTTTCTGTTGCATTCTTGGGTTGACATTATACAATTTTAGACGTGAATAAACACCTGCTATGCATAGGTGACAGGGAATAAAATTTTATAAATTATTCAGTAATTAATGCGCACCACATCCTTACATTCAATGCTTAAACTTTGAAAAGTTGTCACACTTTTATGCTTTAATAATTTCTCCCATATTTCAACTCTAATTTTAAATTAGAAAAAATGGATCCTCCCTTAAATTTGGTCTCTTTTTCTCACGCTCCCTCTCCGGCCTGGAACCCTGATTCCCCGCCACCCGTAATCAACATGGTAGGCGCATAAAAGAACATCGAAAGTTGATAGAGAAGATATCAAATTGGATCATGAACATCACGGGGACGTGCAACATGGTGGGGCAGTAAGTGTGCACACGCCTACAAGAACTGACTGACAGGGGTCAGCCCCTGCAACTTCTGGGTCTCCAAATTGGGCACATGGCCTGAGTTTGCCCTTTACCCCTTGGAGGTGCTGGCCTGCCCTGCAGCCAGTGTATTGTCTGAATGTGTGTTTAGCATGACTGGAGGGGGTTATCACAGGTTATATTTTCCAATGTTTTGGGGTGTACCCTAATTTGAAAAATAAAATTTAAAACCAAAAACCAGTGTAGGTTACCTCCTCCTCCACCGCCGCTTCCACCGCCTCCTCAATCTCCTACTCCATATGGACCTGGTCCTCCTAGATCAAGATTATTTTTTTTTATTTTTACGTATTTTATGTTATTTAAAGTCATTTCCCTATCCACATTTGTTTGCAGAGCACTTGCCATGCTCTTAACCACATTTTGACGCCATTTGCAGCCCTCTAGCCCTTTCCATGACATTTTGGGGTTCGGGTTCAGGGTCAAGTTCGGGTCCCGAACTCGAACTTTTTTCCGAAGTTCGGCCGAACCCGTCGAACCCGAACATCCAGGTGTCTGCTCAACTCTACTTATAAGCTTTGTGTACATTGTGCTGTACATTCAGTTCTTGTATGTTAATTTTTTCTAATAGTTTACCTTATCTACTGCCGGTTAATAAAACCACAGATTACAGAGATAAGTCTCAACTTATTAACTAGTAGAATGGTGATATCTGCCTGTTGAACTGCATATAGACCCCGTGGGTACATGTTGTGAGCAGTGGCGTCGCCAGGGGGGGGCCAGAGGGGGCCATGGCCCCCCCTACATCATGCTGTGCCCCTCATGTGCCCCCCCAACTAAAATGCCCCCCCCTAAGTGAGCCGCCGCCGCCGGGCACAGGGAGATGAGCGCTTCCATTGCGCTCATCTCCATTGTAATCTGCCTGTGCCAGCGGAGGTGCAGGGGAGGGAGAGGCGTGTCCCTTCCCCTTCCTCTGATAGGCTGCCGGCCTAGTGCCTGCAGCCTATCAGAGGCCGGCGCAGGCGGAGCGATGACGTCATCGCGCCGCCTGAGCCTTACAGCGTGGGACACAGGAAGAGTCTGCATCGCATCGCTGACACTGAGGTAAGTATAAGTGTTTTTTTTTTTGTTTTTTTTACAATAGTGTTACTGGCACATTGGGGGGGCTTATTACAATGGGGGGGCTTAATACTGGCACATGATGGGGGGGACTTAAAACTGGCACATGATGATGGGGGGGACTTAATACTGGCACATGATGGGGGGACTTAATACTGGCACATGATGATGGGGGGGGACTTAATACTGCCACATGATGGGGGGCTTAATACTGGCACATGATGGGGGGGCTTAATACTGGCACGATGGGGGGCTTAATAATTGGCACATGATGGGGGGGCTTAATACTGGCACGTAATGGGGGGGCTTATTACTGGCACGTAATGGGGGGGCTTATTACTGGCATGTAATGGGGGGCTTATTACTGGCATGTGATGGGGGGCTTATTAATGGCACATTGGGGGGCTTATTACTGGCACGTGATGGGGGGGCTTATTACTGGCACGTAATGGGGGGGCTTATTACTGGCATGTAATGGGGGGCTTATTACTGGCATGTGATGGGGGGCTTATTACTGGCACATTGGGGGGCTTATTACTGGCACGTGATGGGGGGGCTTATTACTGGCACGTAATGGGGGGGCTTATTACTGGCATGTAATGGGGGGCTTATTACTGGCATGTGATGGGGGGCTTAATACTGGCACGTAATGGGGGGGCTTATTACTGGCACGTAATGGGGTGGCTTATTACTGGCATGTAATGGGGGGCTTATTACTGGCATGTGATGGGGGGCTTATTACTGGCACTTTGGGGGGCTTATTACTGGCACGTGATGGGGGGCTTATTACTGGCACGTGATGGGGGGCTTATTACTGGCAAGTAATGGGGGGGCTTATTACTAGCACGTAATGGGGGGCTTATTACTGGCACGTGATGGGGGCTTATTACTGGCACATTGGGGGGCTTATTACTGGCACGTGATGGGGGGCTTATTACTGGCACGTAATGGGGGGCTTATTACTGGCACGTGATGGGGGGCTTATTACTAGCACGTAATGGGGGGGGTTATTACTGGCCCGTGATGGGGGCTCTTGTTACTGGCACGTGATGGGGGCTTATTACTGGCACATTGGGGGGCTCTTGTTACTGGCAGTGGCACGTTATTGAGGGCACTTATTGCTGGCACATTATTGGTGGGCACTATAGGGGCATCTACTGAGGCCACAAAGAAGGGGTGTTTTATATGGAGGGCTCTGTACAGTAGCATTTTATACTGGGACACATTATGGTGGGTACTATGGAGAAGGGGAGACAGGAGTACTATGGAGTCATCTACGGGGGGCACTAAGAAGGGGTATTTTATACTTGCAAATTATGGGGGACACTGAGGGCATCTACTGGGGTACGATATATGGGGCATTTTATACTGGTACATTATGGGGGCACTAGCAGGAAGGGGGGAGAGGACCACTATGGAGGCATTTACTGGGGCACTATATAGGGGTACTTTATACTGGCACATTATGGGGGACATTAGCTCAACTGGGGGCATAAGGGGGTATGTTTTGCACATTATAAGGAGAATTATTTCTACTGGGGGGCATTATGGTGGGTTTTATTACTCCCCCATGGTATGACCCCCTAGTAGCAGCACCAGCCTCTCCCTGCTCTTCTATCCCTCTGCCCCTTCTCCAAATCCTTATTATGAAATCTTTCTCATTAGGATAAAACACAACATCAGCTCCGCCGAGCCCCCGGCCAAGTGTTGAAGTGGCGTCCGAGATCCCCAAGGGCCAAGCCAAGTAACTGTAAGTGTTCATGTGAAATATGTTTATTTTATTTTATATATGTACACTCCTGTGAGAGGCGGGGAGGGAGATCTGTGGATGACACTGTTATGGAGGGGGAAATGGGGATGACACTGTCATGGGGTGGATCTGTGGATGACACATATAGCATAAGATGCTATATACGGTATGTGGCATCCACAGATCCCCCCCATAGCAGTGTCATCCACAGATCCCCCTCTCTATAAAAGTGTCATACACAGACAGCTGGACTTTTCTTCCCTGTTGCGGTTTTAGGTATTGGGTAAAGTATTGCAGCATTTCTAAGCGTACTTGTGTAAATGTATCGTTGTTATAGCTGCCCCCCCTACTTTTGTCCTGGCCCCCAGTGTGCCCCCCCCAAAATTTGAAAGCTAGAGACGCCACTGGTTGTGAGAACAGGACAGGGGGCAGCAGGTATATCACAGCCGTTGCAAATAGTTGTTTCAATAGCGTTTGTCCATCTATCTAGCTGCAGTATCGCAGAAGAACTGCACACAACTGCTGCACAATACAAATGCACAATAATATACTTTCTATGTTAGAAAGTATATTATATCACACCCCTCAGTATAGCACACCTATCGATAGCAAACATATACCAGTCCTTAAAAGTACTTTTATGTCCCTATTAGCTAGCGTTTGGTGTCCCTAACAGCCTGTCCCTGCTCCACACAGCAACCGCTCCCTACACTGGCAAAACACAGAATGTAAAATGGGCTGCCAGATCGGTTTCTGTTATAGGGTGGGGGTGTGTCCATGTGCTGAAACACTCAATTGGCTGTCCTGTCCCACCTGATGGATGTGACATGGGTCAAAGTTCGGCGCAATGCAAAATAATATGGCGCCTGTGGACATCGCCATATGTTCACATGTTCGGCGAATCGCAAATGCGCAAAGTTTGCCGCAAAAAAGACCGTCGGGCCATCTCTACTGTGCATGCTCCTCCTTGAGTGATGTTTATATGCCTTAATTCTGCATATGGTCAATGCTGGTCACCCAGAGACAACTCCTTTAACCATAAAAAATGCACATTAGGTATCCCCTTTAATGTTATAATTCTAATTGGCAAGTTTTAAATGTAAGGAGAATTTTGTTTTCTAAGGGGTTGTACAGTGCTAAGATATTAATGACCCATCCTCTGGATAGGTCATCAATATCAGATTTGCGGGGTCCGATTCCCTGCAGTCCTGCCGATCAGCTATTTGAAGAGGTAGCAGTGCTTGCGCAAGTGCTGCTTCTGCTTCAAGTTTCAAAAAAGACAACATACAGGTAGTTTTGAAGCGGAAGCAGCACTTGCACAAGCAACGCTACCTCTTCAAATAGCTGATCGGTGTGGGTATCGGGAGTTGGATCCCAATCTGATATTGATGATCTATCCAGAGAATGGGCCATTAATCTCTTAGCCCTGCATAACTTCTGTAAGACTAAGCTTATTTATTTTCAAAATGCGTCATTACAATGAATGTCTCTCAGTTAATTGTCTCTTTCATTTTGTCAGGCCTGAAGGCCAATGAAGAGTTCCTGTCCAAGGAGATGAAGAAGAAAGTTTATTGGAATACCAAAAGAAAGGAGATCAGGGGAATATGGCATGGAAGAAAAGAGGCTTAAGGAAGAAAATAACATGTAGATAAGAGCAAACTGACAGTAGTTTAGCCACATAGCCCCTCATTTAATTATCTTATGTTTTTAGTGCCCTCGTTCGGCATGACCTCTGCTCCAAGGGGATAGAGGAACACAGCATGAAAAGAGAATGATTGTGCTGAAGGTTGTTCTGTGTTCACATCACTTAATCCCATTGTAAGACACGTAAAGAAAAACTTTCTTTTCTTACCAGTGACAGCAACTTTTGATCTTTAAAAATAGCTGAATTCCGGTGAATCCAATGTACCTATCATTTCTTATATAAATGGGTTTGCAAAACTTCTAATTGAAGGGCTTTTCCGTGGGGACAATTCTGATGACCTATCCTAATAATAGGTCAGCAATATCTGATTGGTGAGGTTTTGACTCTCAACACTCCTGAAGAACAGCTGTTTGAAGACACAGTGGCACTCCTGTGTGCTCGCAGCACACCAAGCACAGTGCTGTACATAATATAATGGCCGTGGTTGGTATTGCAGCCCAGTCCCATTCATTTCAATGTGTGATGCCACTGGCTTAGGAAGAGGCCTAGTTAATGCCAAAGCCTCTTCAAACTGCTGATTGGCTGGGGTTCCAGGAATTGGACCCTCACCAATCACATATTAATTACCTATCCTGATAGTTTATCCATATTTTACTCCCAGTTTACATTCTAAAGATTAGCCATGTTACACAGCCATAAACTTAAATGATGATAATTGTGAGTGCCTGGAGCCACCACTAGGAGGAGCTTACCGAAGACAAATTAAGAGTTTATTTACACTGCCAGACTGTTTTAACAAGGTCAGACTGGTCCTTGTATTATGCGCTATTACATATGTCTTGATGCCATGCTAGCCTAGTAGGATGAAACACTCCAAACTTCATTCCATTGAGTGCATTCAACCCAAATTATGCTCTCTTTATTTATGATTCTGAGTCTCGCTCTACCACCACCATTGTAACATTATTTTCAATTATATATTGCTGTTTTGCTACTTGTTTTTGTAAAACATCAATAAAAAGAGATTACATAAGTGTGAGGAATATGGATTATTATTTACTGGCAGCCCTGATTGTCAGTTGATTCACCTTTTGGCTTGTACAGAGTCACTGTACGTGCAAAATATGTTCCCACCCCCCAGCCATCTGATTGTCAGCTAGCAATGGAGAAAGCCCCAGGGGTCCAGGCTTCAAGCCGTATTTATACGGGTGCCGCTTCACTGTGGAGACCGACCACAACCCCCTCAGCTGGTTAAACACCGTATCCGGGACGAATGGGAGGCTGCTACGCTGGAGCCTAGCTCTCCAGCAATATCACTTGACCATTTTCCAAAAGAAGGGCCGTGACCACGGGAACGCCAATGGGCTATCCTGGCAAGGAGATGGTGCGGATGGGCGCACGGGGGAACACAGGAATGTTCTGCCCCCTTGTGCCCTCTAAAAGGGGGAGGTGTGAGGAATATGGATTATTATTTACTGGCAGCCCTGATTGTCAGTTGATTCACCTTTTGGCTTGTACACAGTCAGTGTACATGCAAAATATTCCAAATATAAGATGAAGAAAAATAGGCAGCACTGGTTCTAAGCTTGATTGCTAGATTCACATGCAAGCGGTGACGGCCGTTTCGCGCACGAACAATCGCGCTTTCTCAGGCCACTACGTATGCACATATATCTGCGTGCTGACATCTTATACCTGGTGTCTAGTTGTTATGGGAACCCCTAACAAACCAGACGTCACACATATAAGAGTCCACTAGTAACAAAATACAACAGAGAAATGCTGTTACAAAAATACATTCAAATCATTACGGTCATTAAGACCTAACTGACCAGGGAGAAAGCCCCAGGGTCCAGGCTTCAAGGAGGCCCCAGGTGGATAATGTCACACCTCAACCAGCCAGTTTGGAGGTAACCAAATCTGCAGGAAAACCCACAGCAGGGGTCTCAGCTCTTGACCAAGATCAAGGATACCTCCCAGACATGTTGGCACCTACATTTCATAAGGAATTATGAATTGCCTGGCCATCGCAGGCGCAAACCGGATACATATTTGTGTCCCGGTGGCCTCGGTGAACATGCCCATAGGCTTTGTCAGGGAAGGGAGATATCTATATCTCCCCACAGAAACCCAATAGCGGCACCATGTTTGGACTCTAGTTGTAGCCGGAACCCAGGTGGATCGGTTGGTCCCAGAACCATCTCCCTGTGACCTTCTGGACTGGAGCTATAAACAATAAAGGGTTTTGTGGGTTATTTGTAGCCAGTCCAGCAGAGAGGGGTGGACTCCTCCCAAAGGCTGGGAGGGGAGGGGGCAGCTACAGGTTAAAAGGCTTGCGCCAGCAAGCGGGCGTGTCTTTCTCTGAAGAAGGGTCACATCATGTAATATGTTTATAGGGACCCAGGAACCAGCTGAGATCACTGCCCTTCATGTGACTACAGCAAAGAACACACCACAACCGAAAGGAACTTTCATCTTACCCGGTAACTGACTGTTGCTCTGCTTAACCCTGTTGTACCCATATAACCTGTATCTGTAACCTCAGACCACTGTATATATTCTCTGTGTATATTGTGTTATATCTAGTGTGCCCTTAAATATATAATTTAATCTTGTGCTATCTTGTATCTCGATCACGAATCCCCACGTCTGTGTTTTGGCCTAGTTATAAGCTACCGCGGATTGGTTTCTCACCCTATATATTCCCGTTAGCGGACCGGGCTTATATCAAACTAGAAGCTGGTGGCAGATACCCGGGCTGATACAGCACTGTTTTCACTGTGGCAGTGAAAAGGCTCTCTCAGATTGTTGCCTCTCTGTGCCCGCGTGGACAGGGGGTGTCTGTGTAAACTGTACCAAGCTGACCTTACCTGCTCCTCTGGAGGGTGTAGCATCATGTTTTTGGTAACCCGGGACCATACCACGACTCATGAACTCGACATAGGCGCCATCAAGCGGGCACGAGGTGTGGTATTCGTCACAATAAGAAAAGAGTTTATTTACACATAGATCTGTAAAAAATGGATAGCTTCAATTTACATTCCATTTTTTGTCAATTCTATCAGTCAAAATGGTTATTGTGAACTGCAAAAAAATCCAACCTGATAGGACCTGTTGTGAGATCTTTGGATCAGGAACACAGATTTGTTAAAAAAAAAACTTTCCCTTTTCCGCTATTGAGATCCGTCATAGGGTCTCAATAACAGAGGAAAACACTTCCGATTTGTCCTCATTCATTGTCAATTGGGACAAAATGTAACTGAACAGAACTGAATGCTCCAAAATGCAGTCTGCAGTCCATTTCATTGTGTTCCCCTGACGCACACAAAAGCTCTGCAAGCATCGTTTTTGAGTGCGTACTGGGATGCGGAGCAAGACGGACCCGTCATGACTCACAATGTAAGTCAAAGGAGACGGATCCGTTTTCTCGGACACAAAAGAAAACGGATCTGTCTCTAAAACCATTGTAAGCCAATGGGGGACATCATTGCTATGTTAAAGATAATACAACCGGATCCGTTCAGAACAGATGCAGATGGTTGTATTATCATGACGGAAGCGTTTTTGCTGATCCATGACGGATCCAGCAAAAACGCTGGTGTGAAAGTAACCTGACTTGTATGCGTCCCGTGTGCACAGCAAGTTATACAGAATGTTGTTGGTTATGATGTGTTGATTTGTTGAAAAGGTGTTCCATCAAGATTATACAGTAGTATTCTGCTGCCCAACACCTCTGTGAGACATAAAGTTCATACATTCCAACCAGTCCTTAATATATAGACACACATTACTATCTAGTTTGTATCGTTAATGAGCATGAACATTTCAGCCTCACAAAAAGATTAAACTTCTTAAAATAATTCAGTTTTATGTATTCAAATATTCTACCTACATATTTGTTACAGGCATGCAATCAATTGCTATAATAAAATGTTTCCTTTATTCTGCATATAAGTGAAAACATATTTAAGATGTCAACATCTGCTTGATAAATAGGGAGCTGACCTTTTTATGTGTCATTAAGTCTTGCTGATTTCTTAAGTTTATATAGGCAGTGCTGAAAGTGAAAGTGGAAATTGCATTACATATTGTATATCTCTAAAATACATTAGCTACTTCCAAAAAGTGTTTTCTAAATTTTTTCCCTGGTCAATTTGTATGTTTTATGCCTTTCTTACAGAAAAAAAATAAAATGTTATGTTTAAAAGCAGTAATTTCAGAGTGTGTTCTTCTCCATTTTTTGCAGATATTGCAAAAGGAAATGGCAAAGTACAGCCATGCTAGGACCTTCTTCCTTCTTGGTAACAACATGATGGAACTACATTTCCCTACACAATTTGGAGTAGGACTTATCCACCTTGAACAGAGTGGGCACTGCTTACCTTATTCCCCATAGCTGGACAAGAAGAGTGGGTAGGACAATGGAAAGGCATTAACACTTAATGATAGGAACATGAGGGAAAAGTGGAGGAGAAGTCAAGGAACATGCTAATACAGGCTTGGAGGCTGAGACGGAGACCAGGATACCAATGTTACAGCCCATGAGATATCAAGTTAAGGCCTCGTTCATACTTCAGTGAATCATGGATGTGTGCAGTCCGAGTTCTCCATGGACAGCTCAGGTACGCATTCACTTTTAAAGTGTTTGTTAAAAAATATGTGTTTTTTCACAGAGACATGTACTACTTTGGTCCATGATGTGGACCAAACATGACCATTAGTGATGATCGAGCACCAAAGTATTCGGGTGTTCGGCCCGAACACATTGCTATATTCGTGTGCTCGGCCGAGAACCCGAGTATAATGGAAGTCAATGAGAGACAACCAGGCACCCCCTGCTCTGAAGAGGGGAGGGTGCCTGATCCATTGGAAAAGGTCAGAAAGTGAAAGAAACACCACTGAAATGGATCGGGAACAGCATGGGGACGATGTCTGGATGCATCTTGGTCTCCCAGGTCGCTTCTGGGAACCATGTTGTCCGAGTTGTACGCCACTTTTACAGACTGACAAAAATACGCACAAAACCCCATAAAAACAAATCAATTTTACAGGAAAAATTGTTAGGAAACATTCTTTCCTGTATATTCAATGGTATATGAAGTGCAAGTGCTGCAAAAAATTACAAGCAAGAGGCATTCCAAAACAGCCTGTATATGACATAAAGGAGGGCCTCATTCACATTGTGGTACAGTTGTTCAGGTAGTGGGACTCCTACACACATAAAGCCTATGCACTAAGTGAAAGGGCTGCCAAAAATTACAAGGAACCGGCACTCCAAAACACCCTTTGTTACACATAAAGGAGGGCATCATACACACCCTTGAAAAATTATGATTGATAGCCTGCTGGTGACCCTCAAAAACATTTAGAGCAAGGGCCTGCTGATCTGACCATCTAAAACTATAGGGGCGAGGTCCTGCTGCCGCATTGGTGACTCTAGATAAACTCGTGGTGATTGCATGTCCCCGTGACGGCGACGATCCATTTGGATGTCTGCCCTATCAACTTTCAATGTTCTTTTCTGCGCCTACCATGGTGATCACGGGTAACGGGTAATCAGGGTTCGATGCCAGAGAGGGAGCTTGAGTAAGGGATACCACATCCAAGGGAGGTCAATGGCTGAAATCTGATTGGCTGTTGTTGCCTTGCCACCTTTTTTTCCAAATTGTGAACCACCCAGAGAGGGTGGGTCAAGTTATTAAAGCACAAGATTCCAAAGAAGGCAGCAGGCGCGTGGCAATTACCCACTCCCGACTCGGGGAGGTAGTGACGATAAATAACAATACAGCACTCCTAAGCGGCCCTGTTATTGGAATGAGTACACTTTCCGTTAACGAGGATCTATTGGAGGGCAAGTCTGGTGCCAGCAGCCAACTTGCTCCCGGCCTCCACAGCGTTCACCAAGTGTGACATCATGGTGAGGATTGTGCTGACCAGACTATTGGCTACTGAGACTGGACTTGTAGGTGAGGGCCTGCTGCCGCTTTGTTGACTCAAGATAGTTTCTAGGCGATCGCACGTCCCCGTGACGGCGACAATCCATTTGGATGTCTGCCCTATCAACTTTGGAGCAATTTTTTAACAAGGACCTTCTGGTATAGCACCGTTTTGTTTGTCTTCTCCACCAGAGGAATGAGAGATGAGAAGTTCTCTTTGTCGAGAAGGGTGAACAACCAGTAATCTGTGTTGTCTAAAATGCGTATAACGCGTGGGTCGTGGGAAAGGCAGCCTAACATGAAGTCAGACATGTGTGCCAGAATTCCAACAGGCAAGACTTCGCTGTCGTCATCAGAAGGTGAGCTAACCATGTAAAAGATTGTAGGTGAGGGCCTGCAGGTGAGATGACCCTGTAAAACATTATATGCGAGGGCCTGCAGGTGAGCTGACCCTGTAAAACATTATATACGGTACGAGGGCCTGCAGGTGAGCTGACGCTGTAAAACATTATATGCAAGGGCCTGCAGTTGAGCTGACCCTGTAAAACATTATATGCGAGGTCCTGCAGTTAAGCTGACCCTGTAAAACATTATATGCGAGGGCCTGCTGCTGAGCTGACCCTCTAAAACATTAGGAGCGAGTGCCTGCTGGTGAGCTGATGCTCTAAAACATTATATGCGAGTGCCTGCTGGTGAGCTGACACTGTAAAACATTATATGTGAGTGCCTGCAGGTGTCACAACGGATAGGAAACCAGATACACAGAAAATAAACAAAAAAGGGTCTAGGCGAGAAGCTGGGGATCAAGGTCACCTCCTGACAAATCCCTACCAGCTCTCCCTAGACTTTTATGCCCATGTTCAGACCCTTAAGGTGGGAATAACGTGCCCTTGTGCCCTGGCTGAAAATTCCCTAAAATCCCTAAGATGGTGAAAAGGGGATAGAGGCAGCCTGCTCCCTCAGAACCTGGAGGGGGCAGGCGTCTCTCTAACAGCCTAGACAGCCAATCACAAGAAAACAAAAACCAACTTATCTTTTCTGAGCAGGAACAGCAAATCCTTCCTTTCACAGAGCCAGACAGAAGCTATAACCCGCACAGGACACTGGGAGTGGGTGTAATTTAAACTCAAACCAATGACCCCACACAGTGCACCTGAAGGGAGGCGGATATAGCTCAACTCCATTACAAAAACAAAAGGCTACACACGTGCTGCTAACCTGGCAGACCTCCGCACATAGCCTGAGCAGGGCATGACAGTACCCCCCCTTCTACGGGTGACCTCCGGACACCCCGGCCCAAATTTATCCGGGTGGGATCTGTGAAAAGCCCTCACCAGTCGGCTGGCACTAACATCCACAGCAGGAACCCACATCCTCTCCTTAGGGCCATATCCCCTCCAGTGTACCAGGTACTGAAGGGAACCCCGAAGAACTCTTGAGTCGAGAACCCTGGAGATCTCAAACTCTAAATTTCCATCAACCAGAACAGGGGGAGGAGGCAATGGCGATGGTTCCACCGGTTTCACATATTTCTTCAGTAAAGACTTGTGGAACACATCATGGATCCTCCAAGTCTGTGGAAGATCCAGACGAAACGCTACTGGATTGACCACCGCATATATTTTGTAAGGTCCAATAAATCTTGGACCCAGTTTCCAAGATGGTACTCTCAGTTTAATATTTTTAGTAGATAACCACACCAGATCACCCACACACAGGTCCGGACCAGTCATATGTCTCTTGTCAGCCATTCGCTTATACCTCTCACCCATCTTCTCCAAATTCACTTGGATCCTCAGCCAGATAGAAGACAAGGCAGAAGAAAATCTCTCCTCCTCTGGCATCCCAGAGGAACTAGTCCCAGAAAAGGTACCAAACTGAGGATGAAAACCGTATGCGCCAAAAAATGGCGACTTACCCGTGGACTCCTGCCTATGGTTATTCAAAGCAAACTCTGCTAGGGACAAGAATAAGGACCAGTCCTCCTGATTCTCAGCCACAAAGCACCTCAAGTAGGTCTCCAGGTTTTGATTAGTACGCTCTGTCTGCCCATTCGACTGCGGATGAAAAGCTGAAGAGAACGAAAGTTGAATGCCAAGCCAAGAGCAGAACGCCCTCCAAAACCTGGAGACAAACTGCGTGCCTCTATCAGAAACCACATCCGAGGGAATGCCATGCAATTTCACGATATTATCAACAAAAATCTGAGCAAGAATCTTGGCATTGGGCAGACTGGCTAACGATACAAAGTGAGCCATTTTACTAAAACGGTCAACAACCACCAAAATTACTGTTTTCCCGGAGGAACTCGGCAGATCCGTAATAAAGTCCATAGACAAGTGCGTCCAAGGACGAGACGGAATAGACAAAGGAAGAAGTGAACCAACAGGTCGAGTATGAGCAACCTTTGACCGTGCACAGGTTTCACAAGCTGCTACGTAATCCTCAACACTCTTACGTAACCCGGGCCACAGGAACCGACGGGACACAAGATCAAAGGTGGACTTACCACCAGGATGTCCAGCAAGGACAGTATCATGATGTTCCTTGAATACCTTGTATCGCAGTCCATCAGGAACAAACAACCTCCCTGGGGGACTCCATCTCCAATTCGGGGTACAATTCGGGGTACAGAGCGGAGACCACCACCCCATCAGCCAAAATCGGAGCAGGATCCTCTGAATCACATCCCCCAGGAAAACTGCGAGACAACGCATCTGCCTTGACGTTTTTAAACCCCGGGCGAAAAGTAACCACAAAATTGAACCTGGTAAAGAACAGTGACCATCTGTCCTGTCTAGGATTCAGACGCTTGGCAGATTGCAGGTAAGCCAAATTCTTATGATCCGTATATACTGTAACGGGGTGAGACGCCCCCTCCAACCAGTGACGCCATTCCTCAAAGGCTAATTTGATGGCAAGAAATTCCCTATCTCCTACATCATAATTCCTCTCGGCGATCTAGAGCTTCTTGGAAAAAAAAGCACACGGAACCCATTTGCCAGGAGATGAACCCTGCGACAGCACTGCTCCAACACCCACTTCTGATGCATCAACCTCCACCACGAATGGCTGAGACACATCGGGCTGCACCAGAATGGGAGCAGACGCAAAACATTTCTTAATAGCCGAAAACGCCTGCAATGCCTCATCCGACCAGACAGAGACGTCGGCGCCCTTCTTAGTCATATCGGTCAGAGGTTTTACAATGGTAGAATAGTTCAAGATACATTTTCTATAATAATTAGTAAACCCCAAAAACCGCATCAAAGCTTTCTGATTCTCCGGTCGGTCCCATTCCAGAACCGCCCGGACCTTTTCGGGGTCCATACGAAAACCAGAGTCAGAAAGCAGATATCCCAGAAACGGAAGCTCCTGCACAGAAAACACACATTTCTCCAATTTGGCATATAATTTATTCTCCCGAAGGATCGTCAAAACGCTCTCAGGGAAAGCGACTTTAGGCTCCCCATAAATTTGACTTCCTCCTATTGCACCTGATGCCAGAGCATTCTGACACCGTGTGACCGAATTACGCAGATCCCTGCATGCGATCAACTAGCGCATCAATTGACTCCATCTCAAAACAGCTGAGCAATGGCAGTCAAAGTATTGGCGGGTTATAATGTCACGACGGACAGGATACCAGATACACAGAAAATAAACTGTCTAGGCGAGAATCTGGGGATCAAGGTCACCTCCTGACAAATCCCTACCAGCTCTCCCTAGACTTCTATGCCCACGTTCAGACCCTGAAGGTGGGAATAACGTGCCCTCGTGCCTAGGCTGAAAATTCCCTAAAATCCCTAAGATGGTGAAAAGGGGATAGAGGCAGCCTGCTCCCTCAGAACCTGGAGGGGCAGGCGTCTCTCTAACAGCCTAGACAGCCAACCACAAGAAAACAAAAACCAACTTATCTTTTCTGAGCAGGAACAGCAAATCCTTCATTTCACAGAGCCAGACAGAAGCTATAACCCGCACAGGACACTGGGAGTGGGTGTAATTTAAACTCAAACCAACGACCCCACCCAGTGCACCTGAAGGGAGGCGGATATAGCTCAACTCCAAAACAAAAACAAAAGGCTACACACGTGCTGCTAACCTGGCATACCTCCGCACATAGCCTGAGCAGGGCATGACAGCAAGTGAACTGACGCTCTAAAACATTATATGCAAGTGCATGCTGTACAGCTGACGCTCTAAAACATTATTTTCAAGTGCATGTTATTCAGCTGACGCTTTAAAACATTATTTGCGAGTACCTTCAGGTGAGCTGACACTCTAAAACATTATTTGCGAGTGCCTTCAGGTGAGCTGACGCTATAAAGCATTATATGCGAGTGCATGCTGTTGAGCTGACCCTATAATTTGAGTTGAGGGACTGCTGTTGAGCTGACCCTTTAAAAAAAATTTAGTTGAGGGCCTGCAGTTGAGCTGACCCTATAAAAAAATTTGAGTTGAGGGCCTGCAGTTGAGCTGACCCTATAAAAAAAGTTTACTTGAGGGCCTGCAGTTGAGCTGACCCTATTAAAAAAATTTAGTTGAGGGCCTGCAGTTGAGCTGACCCTATTAAAAAAATTAGAGTGGAGGGAATATATACAATCTGGATGAGGAGGAGGAGGAGAAAACAAGATTAAACCATATACATTTTTTTTGTGGTGGAAAAGGTGCTTGGAAATACACTACAGTAGATTGAGTACATTATAAATGATAGATTGAAATTGCCTTTATGTTCATCATCAGCTCAGCTCTCCTCTATTGGAGTTGAGAAGTCAGGGGCAATCCAGGCCTTGTTCATTTTGATCTGAGTCAACCTGTCAGCATTGCCAGTGGACAAGCAATTATGCTTATCTGTTATAATGCCACCAGCAGCACTAAATACACGCTCAGACAAAACGCTGGCAGCAGGGCAGGCCAGCATCTCCAAGGCGTAGAACGCAGTTCGTGCCACGTGTCCAGCTTGGACACCCAGTAGTTGTAAGGCACTGAGGGATCATTTAGGATGCTGACACGGTCTGCTATGTATTCCTTCACCATCTTCCAAAACTTTTCCCTCCTTGTACCACTAGGCCGCGCTTCAGGGTGAGGTTGCTGGCGGGGTGTCATGAAATTGTCCCATGCCTTGGAGAGTGTTGCCCTGCCTTTGTTGGAACTGCTGTGTGTTCCCCTTGTCTCCCTTCCTCGATTGCCTAAGGAAGTACGGACTCTGCCGCCAGCATTGTCAAATGGAAAATTTTGGAGCAATCTCTTAACAAGTACCTTCTGGTATTGCACCGTTTTACTCGCCCTATCCACCGCAGGAATGAGAGATGAGAAGTTCTCTTTGTAGCGGGGGTCGAGAAGAGTGAACACAGAGTAATCCGTGTTATCTAAAAGTTAGCCATGTGTGCCAGAGTACCAACAGGCAAGACGTCGATTTCGACATCAGGATGACTCTCCATCTCCTCCTCCTCTTCTGCCCATCCACGATGAACAGATGGAATTAAAGTTCCATGGATACCACCCTCTGTAGCAGAGGCAACTGTCTCCAGCTCCTCCTCCTCTTCATGGTCCAATTCGCGCTGAGAAGATGAACTGTGTGTAATGTCCCCCCCCATTTCCTCATTTACCACATTCAGAGCGTCGTCCTTAATTCTGAGTAGCAATCGTTTGAGTAGACACAGCAGTGGGATGGTTACGCTGATAATAGCGTTATCGCCACTAACCATCTGTGTGGATTCATCAAAGTTTTTGAAAACCTCACAGAGGTCTGACATCAATGCCCACTCTTCGCTTGTGAATAGTGGCAGTTGACTCGAAAGGTGATGACCATGTTGCAGCTGGTATTCCACAACTGCCCTCTGCTGCTCACAAAGTCTGGCCAACATGTAGAACGCAGAGTTCCAGCGCATGCTCACGTCGCACAACAGTTCGTGAGCTGGAATCCGCAAGCGCTGCTGCAGCGTTGACAGACAGGCTGAAGCTGTGGATGACTCGCGAAAATGGGCACACACGCGGCGCGCCTTCACTAGTAGCTCTGGCAAATTGGGGTAGGTTTTGATAATCCACTGTACCACTAATTTTAAGACGTGGGCTAGGCATGGGATGTGTGCCAGGTTGCCGAGCTCCAAAGCCGCCACCAAGTTACGGCCATTGTCAGACACAACCATGCCAGGTTGTAGGTTGTGGCGAGAGCCACAGCTCGGTCTGGTCCCTTATACCCTGCCATAGCTCTGCGGCGGTGTGCTGTTTGTCCCCTAAGCAGATCAGCTTCAGCATGGCCTGTTGACGCTTACCCACAGCAGTGCTACACTGCTTCCAGCTAGTGACTGATGGCTGACTGCTGCTGAAGGTGAAAGTGGAGGAGGAGGCGGTGGAGAAAGAGAAGTGGGGTTTGGAGCCAGTAACATAGCTGCTGGCGGAGACCCTGATGGACGTAGGGCCCGCAATCCTGGGCGTGGGTAGCATCTGTGCCATCCCAGGGTACGACTCACTCCCGGCCTCCACAACATTCACCCAGGTCAGGGAAATGTAGCGTCCCTGACCACCAGCACTTGTCCACGTGGTTAAGTGGACCTTACCAGTAAGTTCGTTGGTCAGGGCACGGGTGATGTTCTGGGACACATGTTGGTGTAAAGTGGGCACGGCACACCGTGAAAAATAGTGGCGGCTGGGGACTGCGTACCGAGGGACGGCCGCCGACATCAGGCTGCGGAAGGCCTCAGTGTCCACAAGTCTAAATGGCAACATTTCAAGGGCCAGTAGTTTCGAAAGTTGCGCATTTAGCGCTATGTCCTGTGGGTGGGTGGGTATTTGCGCTTGCGTTCAAATGACTGTGTTTTGGACATTTGGGATAGGGAAGTGGATTTTGTTGCTGATGGTTCATGCGAAGGTCCAGGTGCAAGGCGAGGGGCATCCGGGCCTGCGCCTTCGACAGGGGATTGGCCAGCAGTGCATAACACAGGGGAAGAGGAGGCAGTGGTGTGACCCGCAGACCCAGATTGTGGACCCAGGCGTTCGGCCCACTTATTAGGGTGCTTGGATGCCATGTGGCGGATCATGCTGGTGGTGGTGAGGTTGCTAGTGTTCACGCCCTGGCTCATTTTGGTATGGCACAGGTTGCAAACTACCACTCTTTTGTCGTCTGCACTTTTCTCAAAAAAGCTCCATACTGCGGAACACCTTCCCCTTGGCAAAGTAGATTTGCGCATGGGGGTGCTCGGTGTAACAGTTGCGGGCCTGTTTGTTGTGTACCGACTTCTCCCTTTTGCAACGCCACTGCCTCTTCCAGCCTGTTGCGGTACTGCGGATACCTCCCCCTTTGTACTGCTGTCCTCGCTCGGCTTTTCACCTTCCCATGTTGGGTCAGTGACCTCATCTTCAACCACCTTCTCTTCCACTTCCTCACTCTGCTCATCCTCCTGACTTGACCTAACCACAACCTCAGTAATTGACAACTGTGTCTCATCATCATCCACCTTGTGAACGAATGATTGCCGTTCACCACCGTCATCTACTTGAGACTGTGAAGGCTCAAGAGGTTGGGAATCAGGGCACAATATCTCAGGTCCTTCTTCAAGCGTACTGGGCGCGAGGGCTAAATGTAATAGTGGCGCTGGAGAGAGCTCCTCGGAATATCCGAGTGTGGGATCACTAGTTTTGCAAGCCTCTCCATGGTTGGAGGAAGGATGATCAGAGTGAGGATTCGGTTTACCATACTCTTGGCTACAGAGACTGGACTTGGTGGAAGAGAGGGTGGTGCTTAGCCGACTGGAAGCATTATCTTCAGCAATCCAACCACCCAACTGTTCGCACTGGTCCGACTTGGACAGTGTTATCATGCGCAGCCCAGCTAAGTTGGACATGAAGCTGGGTACGGTGGATGTTTTTTTTCTGGTGCACTGGCAGCAGGCACACTTTCATTGCGCCCAGGGCCACGGCCTCTGCGTGCACCATCAGCATCACGCCTACTTCCCCATCCCTTAGTGCTCGCCTTCTTCATATTAATGGTTTTGTCACTAGATGTGATGCAGATTGTTTTACAGTCCGCTAAAGACACAGTGTTCGGATGCAGGACAGCATATGCCACAGAAACCCACAGAATATGGACACTATATTAGGCCCAGATTAGTTAAATTTGCCCTAAAGAAACAGTTTTCGGATGGCGTGCTGTATATGTCACAGAAAGCCACACACTATAGACGCTAGATTAGACCCAGATTATTGGAATTTGCAATACAAACTCAGTATTCGGATGCAGGACAGTATATGTCACAGAATCCCACAGAATATGGACACTATATTAGGCCCAGATTAGTTCAATTTGCCCTAAAGAAACAGTTTTCGGATGGAGTACTGTATGTCACAGAAACCCACACACTATGGACACTTCATTAGGCCCAGATTATTGGAATTTACCCTAAAGAAACAGTTTTCGGATGGCGTAATGTATATGTCATGGATGTGTATTACACGCACACACTACAGAGACAGTAGATGAGGACTGGCCCCTGATTATTTAAATTTACGCTAAAGAAACAGTTTTCGGATGGCGTACTGTATATTTCACAGAAAACAACACACTATGGACACTAGATTAGGCCCAGATTATTGGAATTCTCGCTAAAGAAACAGTTTTCGGATGGAGTACTGTATATGTCACGGATGTGTATTACACGCACACACTACAGAGACAGTAGATGAGGGCTGACCCCTGATTATTTAAACTTACACTAAAGAAACAGTTTTCGGATTGAATACTATTAGAGTTAAGCGGACACCTGGATGTTCGGGTTCGACGGGTTCTGCCGAACTTCACAAAAAAGTTCAAGTTCGTGACCCGAACTTGACCCCGAACCCGAACCCAATTGAAGTCAATGGGGACCCGAACTTTTGAGCACTACAATGGCTGTAAAAATGTCATGGAAAGGGCTAGAGGGCTGCAAATGCCAGCAAAATGTGGTTAAGAGCATGGCAAGTGCTCTGCAAACAAATGTGGATAGGGAAATGACTTCAAATAACATAAAATACATAAAAATAAAAAATAATAATCTTGATCTAGGAGGACGAGGTCCATGTGGAGTAGGAGGTTGAGGAGGCAATGGATGTGGCAGTCTAGGTGGAAGCGGCAGTGGAGGAGGAGGTAGCCTACACTGTTTTTTGGTTTTAATATTTTTTTGTTTAAATTAGGGTACACCCCAAAACATTGGGAAATAAAACTTGTGATAACCTCCTCCAGTCGTGCTAAACACAAGTTCAGACAATACACTGGCTGCAGGGCAGGAGAGCACCTCCAAGGCGTAAAGGGCAAGCTCAGGCCATGTGCCCAATTTGGAGACCCAGAAGTTGAAGGGGGCAGACCCATCATTCAGTACATGTAGGCGTGTGCACAGATACTACTCCACCATGTCACACGTCCCTGTGATGTCCACGATCCAATTAGATATCTTCTCTATCAACTTTCGATGTTCTTTTATGCGCCTACCATGGTGATCACGGGTGACGGGGAATCAGGGTTCCAGGCCGGAGAGGGAGCCTGAGAAAGGGATACCACATCCAAGGGAGGTCAATGGATGAAATTAAATGTAATCGAGCGGAAATGTGGGACAAAGTATTGAAGCATAAGCTACCAAGTTAAGGAGGGGGCGCGCAGCAATTACCCACTCCCGACTCGGGGAAGTAGTGACGATAAATAACAATACAGGACTCTTAAGATGCCCTGTTATTGGAATGATTAATAAAAAAATTATACGGAATTTCACTGGGGTATTTAGGATTTGGAAACGTTAGCCAGGAGAGGCCCTGCTGCCGCTTTGTTGACTCTAGATAACTTCTGCCTGATCGCACGTCCCTGTGACGTCCACGATACATTTGGATATCTTCTCTATCAACTTTCAAAGAGGAAGCATGAGAAAGGGAGACCTCATCCAAGGGAGGTCAATGGCTGCAATGGGATGGAGCGGAAATGTGGGACAAGTTATTAAAGCAGAAGGATTGAATGAAAGAGCCAATTAGAGACGAATTTTTGAAATTTAAGTCCCTGTCACCTATGCAGAGCAGGGGTTTTTCATTGCCAGAAATGGGTTAATGTCACCCACCAATGGAACAGATTATTTTTAAAAATTTCGGTCCCTGTCACCTATGCAGAGCAGGGGTCTATCACAACCAAAAATTGTTGAATGTCACCCGAAAATGTAACAGAAAAATTTGTGAAATTTATTAAGCTGTCAACTAGGTAGAGCAGGGGTATATCACAGCCAAAAATGGGTGAGTTTCACCCGAAAATGTAACAGACAGATTAGTGAATTTTTTTTATCTGTCTACTAGGTGGAGCAGTGGTATATCACACCCAAAAATTGGTGAATTTCACCCGAAAATGTAACAGACAAATTAGTGAATTATTTTTACCTGTCTACTAGGTAGAGCAGTGGTATATCACACCCAAAAATTGGTGAATTTCACTCGAAAATGTAACAGACAAATTAGTGAAATGACAAAATAAAATACGTACAAAAAAAAATAAAAAAATTGATTTATGAGGTGGAGGTCCATATATAGTAGGAGTTTGAGGAGGCGGTGGATGTAGCGGTGTAGGTGGGAGCAGCGGTGGAGGAGGACGAGGTAGCCAACACTGGATTTTGGTTTAAATTTATTCAATTTTTTTATTTATTAGGGTACACTTCAAAAGAGTGTGAAATATGCAAAATACAAGAATGAGCAATTGTGCTGTAGTATAACAATGTCTACTCTGCACAAGGTATGGACACGTCCTGTGGGATCCATGCCTGGTTCATTTTAATGAATGTGAGCTTGTCCATTTTGGCTGTGGACAGGCGGCTGCGCTTGTCTGTAATTACGCCCCCTCCCGTGCTAAACACACGTTCAGATAATACACTGGCTGCAGGGCAGGCCAGCACCTCCAAGGCGTAAAGGGCAAGCTCAGGCCATGTGCCCAATTTGAAGACCCAGAAGTTGAAGGGGGCAGACCCGTCATTCAGTACGTGTAGGCGTGTGCACACAATACTGCTCCACCATGTTGGTGAAATGCTGCCTCCTGCTAAGATGTTCCATATAAGCTGGTGGTTCTGGTTGTTGTGGCGTGCTGACCAAGCTTTTACACATTTCGGCCATGCTAACCCTGCCTTCTGAGGTGCTGGCGGTGCCCCAGCTGCGTTGGTGATCTCTTCCTCCTCCTCTGCCTTCGCCTTGTGCTTTCACTGTGTCCCCGCTGTCAGGTGGGAATGCCACCAGCAGCGCGTCTACCAGCGTGCGCTTGTACTCGCACATCTTACGATCATGCTCCAGTGAGGGAATTAAGGATGGTACGTTGTTCTTGTAGCAGGGATCCAGCGGCGTGGCCACCCAGTAATCAGCACAAGTTAGAATGTGGTCAACTCGGCGGTCATTGCGGAGACACTGCAGCATGTAATTGCTCATGTGTGCCAAGCTGCCCAGAGGCAACGAAAAGCTGTCCTCTGTGGGAGGTGTATCGTCTATGTCCTCTGTATCCCCCCAGCTACGCACCAGTGATGGCCATGAGCTGGTCTGGGTGCCACCCTGCTGTGAACATGGTTCCTCCTCCTCCATCTCCTCCTCCTCATCCTCCACCTCGTCATCCTCCAGAACTGTGCCCTGGCTGGACAATTATGTACCTGGCGTTTGTGGATGCAGGAACCCACCCTCTGAACCAATTGTGAATGACTGGCCGGAAACCCTATGAAATGATCCCTCTTCCACCTCCTCCTCTTGTGCCACATGCTCTTTCATCATCGCTAGCAGAGTTTTTTCAAGGAGGCATAGGAGTGGGATAGTAACGCTGAGAACGGCATTATCGGCACTGGCAATGTTGGTGGAGTACTCAAAACAGCGCAACAAGGAACACAGGTCTCGCATGGAGGCCCATTCATTGGTGGTGAAGTGGTGCTGTTCCGCAGAGCGACTCACCTGTGCGTGCTGCAGCTGAAACTCCACTATTGCCTGCTGCTCGCAGTCTGGCCAGCATGTGCAAGGTGGAGTTCCACCTTGTGGGCACGTCGCATATGAGGCGGTGAGCGGGAAGACCGAAGTTACGCTGCAGCGCTGACAGGTGAGCAGCAGCAGGGTGAGAATGCCAAAAGCGCGCACAGACGGCCCGCACTTTATGCAGCAGCTCTGACATACGGTACCTGGGTAATTTTTAAGGAATCTCTGCACCACCAAATTCAGCACATGCGCCAGGCAAGGGATGTGCGTCAAACCGGCTAGTCCCAGAGCTGCTACGAGATTTCGCCCATTATCGCACACCACCAGGCCAGGCTTGAGGCTCACTGGCACCAACAACTCATTGGTCTGTTGTTCAAGGCCTGTCCACAGCTCCTGCGCGGTGTGGGGTTTGTCCTCCAAACAGATAAGTTTTAAAACTGCCTGCTGTCGTTTACCCCTGGCTGTGCTGAAGTTGGTGGTGAAGGTGTTACGCTGGATGAGGAGCCGGTAGAGGATGAGGAAGCGGAGTAGGAGGAGGAAGCAACAGGAGGCAAACTGAAGCGCCCTGCAATCCTCGGTGGTGGAAGTACATGCGGCAAACTGCTATCCACCTCAGGCCCAGCCACCACTGCATTTACTCAGTGTGTTGTTATGGAGATATAACGTCCCTGACCGTGCTTAATGGTCCACGTATCCGTAGCGAGGTGCATCTTGCCACAGATGGCGTTGCGCAGTGCACACCTGATTTTGTCCCCCACTTGGTTGTGCAGGGAAGGGATGGCACGCGGCTGGGCACGACTTACTGTGGGACAGCCACCGCCATAAGGCTTTAAAAACTCTCCGTCTCCACCAGACGGAATGACAGCATTTCAAAGGCCAGTAATTTTGAAATGCTGGCATTCAGGGCCAGGGATCGCAGGTGGGTAGGGGGGTACTTCCTCTTCCGCTCCAGTGTTTGGGAGACGGAGAGCTGAATGCTTCCATGGGACATTGTGGAGATGCTTGGTGACCCAGATGGTGGTGTTGCTGGCAGATCCTCTGTTTGCAGGGTGGCAGGTGGCACTGTCACTCCTGAGGCGGATGAAGAGGCCGAGACTGCAGCAGAAGAGGAAGCAGGAGGAGCCAGATACCTTTCTTGGTTTTTGAGGTGTCTACTCCACTGCAGCTCGTGCTTTGCACTTAGATGCTTGGTCATGCAGGTTGTGCTCAGGTTGAGAACGTTTATGCCTCGTTCAGGCTCTGATTGCACAGCATGCAAACCACTCGTATCTTGTCGTCAGCACATTGTCTGAAGAACTGCCACTCCAGGGAACTCATTGGAGCTGGCTTTGGTGTGTTCGGTCCCTTGCTGCGGTGGGCAGTAGCAGTCGTACTGTCTAGAGGATGGCCGCTCCGCTTTTGCACCCTGCTCCCTCTTCTTCTGTGCTGGTGGCTCTGTGCGACCACCGCCTCTTCCTCCGAACTACATCGGTCACTCGCAGGACCTTGATTCCATGTGGGGTCGAGGACCTCATCGTCCTCCACATCATCTTTCACCGTCTTCACCCCTGCCCTCCTTGTCGGTCTGCACACTTTCAAAAGCCCCAGCAGTTGGCACCTGTGTTTCATCATCATCCGAGATGTGCTGCGATGGTCCTCCCATGTACTCATTTTGAACATAAGTGGTTGGGCATCGGTGCACTCAATCTCTTCCACTTCTGGGGCAGGGCTAGGTGGATGGCCCTGGGAAACCCTGCTAACAGAGTCATCAAAAAGCAGAAGAGACTTCTGCATGACTTTGGGCTCAGACTGCTTGGATGATTTGCAAGGGGGTGAGGTGAAAGACTGATGGACATCGGCTGCAGGTGCCAACTCTGATCTTTCAGCAGGAGACTGGGTGGGAGACAATGTGAAGGAACTGAAGGCACTGTCAGCAACCCAATCTACTATCGCCTGTACTTGTTCTGGCCTCACCATTCGTAGAGTCGCATTAGGCCCGACCAAATACCGCTGAAGGTTCTGTCGCCTACTCGTACCTGATGAAGGTGTTTCACTTGTGTGTGTAGCTGGCACAGATCTACCACGTCCTCTCCCTGCAACAGGAGTTCTACCAGCAGCACCACAACCGGGGCCATGTCCCTTATTTGATGCTCTCCTCATATTTCTCAAATTTAGGATCTTGCCCAAAATGGGTGTTTTTTTTAATAACAGAATAGAACAACAGTATCTAACGCGTGTATCTCCCAATGACAGATGCAGCAAAGGCTGCAAAATTAAGTTCTTTGCCCTAAATATATGTTTTTTTAATAGCAGAATAGAACAAAAGTATCTAAAGGGTGTATCTCACAATGACAGATGCAGAAAAGGCTGCAAATTAAGATTTTTGCCCAAAATGGGTGTTTATTTATTACCAGAATAGCACAGCAGTATGTAAAGGGTGTATCTCACAATGACAGATGCAGCAAAGGCTGCAAAATTAAGATTTTTGCCCTAAATGAGTGTTTTCTTAATACCAGAATAGCACAGCAGTATCTAAAGGGTGTATCTCACAATGACAGATGCAGCAAAGGCTGCAAATTAAGATTTTTGCCCAAAATGGGTGTTTATTTGATACCAGAATAGCACAGCAATATGTAAAGGGTGTATCTCACAATGACAGATGCAGAAAAGGTTGCAAAATTAAGGTTTTTGCCCTAAATGGGTGTTTTTTTTTTATCAGATAATTTTTATTGAAATAAAAGCAAAAAGCAAAAACAAATGTTTTCATTAAATACAATAACAAAACCCCCCATAACACAAACATTGAATGAGATGAGCAGCAAGTATAACATATCATCCAGATACATTAAAATATGTGCAATACAAAGATTACAATAGTGAACTCAACAACGGAGACAATAGAGACATTGGCAGACTCGTGATACCAATTCCGTGGGCCAACGAGCAAAGATGGTAAGTATGGTTTCAATAGCGAAGATAAGGAGTACAACAGCAGACTCCCCCCACCAATTACGCTAACTGACAGGTAAGGATGGTAAATATAACCCCTGTATTCAGGCATAAGGAGACAGTGGCACACCCCCAGTACACATTCCTTTGGCTAATAGTCATACATTGTCAGTCGCAATCACACCTGCGCCACCATTGCACTAAGGGCGACCTGGAATAATCCAGCTACCATGGTGCAAGGACAGCCACTGGCTGCACACCCCAGATCTATCTATCCACGGTCCCCATACGGAATCAAATTTCGATAAACAGTTTTGCTTTAAGTACGTTCCCCTCTCCAGCCTTATGACCACATTCATCCTAGCCACAAATTCAGCAAAGCTAGGAGGAGACGGCTGAATCCATTTAGCAGCAATGGTTTTTCGAGCTTGATATAAGATTCTATTAATACCTGTCTTAATGGGAGGTTGCAGGGATTCAGAGTCGAACAATCCGAGTATGCACATTTTCACATCTAATATATATGTAGCACAGTATATTTTATTAATCAGGGTTATTATCTTAGACCAATACCTATGCAGAGTGCTGCATTGCCAGATCATGTGGAACAACCCGGCGTCATCTGTTCTGCATTTCGGACATAAGGAGTCAGGGCGACACCCTATTATCTTCAGAAAGAGTGGCGACCTGTACACTCTATGTAAAAGAAAAATCTGGGATAATCTAGCCGCCTCACTTAATGACAGAGCTGGAGTCAATGCCAGAACCTCCTCCCATTGAGCATCCGAGATAGGGCCCACATCATTTTCCCATTTGCTCTTAACTAGTAATGGATATTTTTTCAGATTTTCCACCTGCAACGCCCCATAGGCCCTAGAGATCGCTCCTCTGGAGGACCCCACCTCCATTAGTCTGGACAGCACCTGATGGGAAGCAAAAACTATCGGCCCTATTTTTATTTGTGAGCTTATGGCATGTCTAAGTTGAAGGTATTTATAGAATTGCCTGGATTCCAACCCAAATTCCGTGCATAATTGTTCAAATTGTTTTAGTAATCCCTGGGAATATAATTGACCCATATTCCACAGCCCCTTACGCTCCCAACCTTGGAAGTCCGACAGCTGAGATAGCTCCCGCAGTTTGGGATTGTTCCATATCGGCGACAGGTCGAGCAAACCTACCACATTTAGAGCCTCCCTAGATTTATTCCACACAGTACGCATTAATTAAAAAATTGGGAGAGACTTCACTGGCTCCGCTACATCTTTTTCCAATACCGTTATTGGGGGGTTACAACCAGTGATCCACTTGACCAATTCCCCATTTCTCCCGGCCCTTCCTATCCCACCCCAACCTTTAAAATGCTGTAATTGGGCTGCCAAAAAGTAGAGACAGGGGTTTGGCAAAGCCAGTCCTCCCATGTCTTTACCTCTCTGCAGGGTTTCGTAATGGATCCTACTGTACTTGGCCTTCCACACCAGAGAACGGAAAATCTGCTTTATCTTGTAAAAGTGGTGCTGGGCCACCCAAACTGGCGAATTGTGAAGTATATATAGCAGTTGTGGCAAAAAAATCATTTTGATAAGATTTCCCGACCTATCACCGAGAGAGGAAGCTTATTCCATATAGCTGTTTTCATTTTAAATTTGGCCAATAATGGTACCAGGTTATCCACAATATATGCCTGGGGGTTGGTGGAGACTTCAACACCAAGGTACTTAAAGGACGAGACTACTTTAAGGTTAATATGGTCCAAACATAGGGATCGAGGCAGAGGGGACAGCGGAAGAATGACAGTTTTATTCCAGTTAATATACAGACCCGACTGTCTGCCAAAGTCCGATATTAAGGAAATAATTGGGTCTATCGATGAAGCCAGATCTCCAACATATAGAAGCATGTCATCCGCATATAGCGAAATTCTTTCCTCCACCTCCCCCCTCCCCATGCCCCTAATCAAGGGAGTAGACCGCATCATACAAGCCAATGGTTCGATTGCAATGGCAAAGAGGAGGGGGAAACAGAGGACAACCCTGCCTAGTGCCCCTCTCCAATGCCATCACCGGCGATAGCCTCCCAAAAACCCTGAGACGGGCCCTTGGTTGGCTATATAGAAATTGTACCCATTTAATATATACGCCGGACCAAACCCCAATTTCGACATGACCACCCACAGGTAGTCCAACTTGACTCTGTCAAAAGCTTTGGCAGCATCAAGCGAAATCACCGCCGGACACTACCCCTCTGACAATGTCTGTATCTGTAGATTGAGAAACAGCCGGCGCAAATTAAAGGAGGTAGCCTTTCCCGGCATAAATCCACACTGGTCGTCATGGATAATAAGGGAGATGACCGACAACAACCTATTGGCCAAAGCTTTGGCCAATATTTTGACGTCTACCGTGAGAAGTGAAATGGGCCTGTACGAATCTACTTTAGTAGGGTCTTTGCCGGGCTTTGGAAGAACCACAACTATAGCCTCTCTCATGGAACTCGGCAACACTCCAGACTCATAAGAGTCCTTGAACACAGATAGAAGGTGCGGGAGAAGAACCTCCTGATGTTTCTTATAGAACTCTCCAGGCAGCCCATCACCCCCTGGCGCCTTATCATTGGGAATAGATCTCACCGCATGCTCCAGTTCCTCTAGCTGAAGGTCACTGTCTAACATCTCTCTGTGATCATCCGTCATATAGGGCATTTGGATGGCCTGAAAATGGCTATCCCTCTCCCCAACCATGACCTGGAGCCTGGACCTATATACCTCAGCAAAGTGAGCATGAAACACACCCAGTACCCTTTCATCACCCCCCACCATAGTCCCCTGTGTGTCCATGATAGCAGAGATACATGAGGGGCCCTCCTGTGCCCTAATGACAGTTGCTAAGAGGTGACCAACCCTTTCTCCCTCCATATAATATTTCTGCTGCGTAAAGAACTGCTTCTCTCCTGCCCTATGAGTTTGGTGTTCTTTTAGTAATTCCTGCGCTTCTAACCAACTCGCAGCATTGGCCTCCGTTGGATTAGCTATATATACGGCTTCTGTATCTTGGACTCTCCTGGAGAGCTCAATATGAAATGACCTGCTATTAGTTTTGTGGGCACTAATCAGTTTAATGTAAATGCCCCTTATGTAGGCCTTCATGGTTTCCCAAACGGTAGTGGGGCTGGCTGAGCCATCATTAATGTTAAAGAATTCTGTCAAGGTGGAGGATACAACATCTCCTGTATCCACAAGCTGCAACCAGAAGGAAATAAGCTTCCACATCAGTCTCTGCACACGCCTATCTTCACCTAGATTTAATGCCACCAAGACCGGGGAGTGATCAGAGATGCTACGGGGCAGATAAGCAATCTCGCTGATCCTGTCCAGTAGCATTGGAGACCCCAAAACCAGATCAATTCTGGACAGTGAGCGATGAGAAGAGGAGTAACAGGAATACTGTCTCACCCCAGGGTTCTTGACTCCAGAAGTCATATAGATCGACTTCTTGGAGCAGTCTAGCCAGCGAGGTGGGGGAAGGGTCCACTCCCGCTCCATCCGGCTGAAGTTTATCTAAAGTCTTATCTAGGTACATATTAAAATCACCCACCAGAATGACCAGCATCCCAGAGAACCTGGAAATAAAGGTCAGGAGTCAGGACAGATTGAAGTATCTCACAGGAGTAAGGAGGAGGTATGTAGATTGCAATTAACAACACCTTCCACTGACACCTCCCTAGACTGGAAAGAAAGGCTTCTGTGTACCAGTACACTCACCCCTCTCGACTGTGTAGAGTAAGTGGAGTGGAAATGGTGTGATACCCACGCCTTACAGATACTTTTTGTTTTTTCTGGTATAAGGTAAGTTTCGGACAAACATAATATGGCCGGCTGATGCGATTGTAGTGCGTAAAAGACGGCGTTACGCTTAGCAGCCTGGCCCAAGCCTCTCACGTTCCAAGCGACAATTTTAAGAGTACCCATTAATACAGTTAAACAATAAATTACAGGGTCTGCCACTGCCTCCGAGTTTTACATCAATGTATCTGCTAAAGTCTCCAATATCCTTAAGCTCAACATCCCAATAAACCTGACCCTCCCTTCCCATCCATGGAAGAACAAATAAAACCATCTCACGCACTAGCGAGAAACTAGGGAAAAATAAATTCCTGAACTAGAGGAAAACAAGTAGATGCTTTGCGTCAGAAACACAATAACCTTGTGGTGTAGCTCCGAGTTTGCAGTTCCAGAATGACCCTGCAACCGGCGATAATTTTAGCTGGGAAAATGGCTCTAATAACAAAAGTAGTGTATACTGCTCATAGCATTAAACAGCTAGCTGATTTTACACATATACCTCATAGCAATAGATGTCAAAAATAGCAGAGGGCAAATTACACAGGAGTGATACAGAGTAACAAGTACCACACATACTGGTAAAAACATACGGCGATTCAGGAGGTATTGCGGATGTTTTGCTCCATAGTGTCCAGCCATTGACACGTTGCTGCCGGATCCTCGAACATATGCGACTTGTCCTTGGCTATTACCCGCAGCCGCGCAGGGTAGATCATTGCATAAGGTAACTGCAGCTGTCGCAATCTTCTCTTGACATCAAAAAACTTTGTTCTCTTCTTCTGAACTTCGGCCAAGAAGTCTGGATATAGAGAAACACGACTCCCATTGATGTTTAAATCAATGCAGTCTCTAGCACTCTTCAGGATGGTATCCCGGTCCCGGAAATGAAGCACTCTCAGTAGCAATGGGCACGGCGGCGCCCCAGGTGGTGGCGGGTGGAATGGCACACGGTGTGCCCTCTCCACAGCAAACAATGGTGACAACTTGTCTCTGCCAATTTTTTCAAGCAGCCATTTTTCAACAAATGCAACAGGGTCAGCGCCTTCAGCTCGTTCTGGCACCCCAATCATGCGAACGTTGTTCCGGCGTAGCCGATTCTCCATATCATCGGTTTTTGCAATGAGCATAGTGACATTGTGGATCACTATTTGCATATCTCGCTGAACCGGCGGCATTTGATCTTCCAGCACACTAATGCGACTTTCCATCTCCCCCATCCGTTCCTTAACCTGCCGCATGTCTTGCCGAATGAGGCCTATGTCCTCCTTCAAACCACCGACTGTTGTGGTTAACGTAGTCATGCAGAATTACATTGCGCCACTGCCACAAATACATCTCTCATAGTGGGTTCTGGTATCATCTCCGCCATTTTTGTTGTGCTACCACTGACCTAAGAGGCAGCTGCTGCGGCATCGGAGGGTTCCTCCAGAGCATGATCTGACGGCCAGACGTGAGGGGGAGACTCCGAAGTAGGAATAGGAGGCAAAGAAGCTGGTATGTGCGCAAATTTCTCCAGGCGCCTCGCTACCGCACCACATGCGCGGCGCCATCTTGTTTCAGCGGTGTAGCGCTCTCACAGTCTTTTCCGTCCCTCTCCTTCGGTTTTTTTCGCACCATTTTGCAACCGCTGTGGATCGGAGCTTACAGGGGACACTTTGGAGCTCAAGGCAGGGTTTGTAAACCACCGGCAGGCGGGTAGAAGGGGTATTTGCAGGATAACTAGCTGGGAACTCAGAGCTACACGTCCGCTCACATCCTCAGTCAGGCCACACCCCCCAAATGGGTGTTTATTTGATACCAGAATAGCACAGCAGTATGTAAAGGGTGTAAATGTCATGGATGAGATTTGCAGATAGCTGGAACTTATAAATAAACGAGCGACTGGCTTGATCCCAAACTAAGGAGCTATTAGGTGAGCCCTATAAAACGAACAATATTCTCACTACCCCTGGAGAACGTATCCGGAAGAGAGATCTCCATGAACGCCAGCAGAACCGGTCACCTGAAACTGAGACACAGTTTTACGGAGATCTGCTACCTCCAGCGAAAGACCTTGCATTTGGTCAATCAAGGCTTAAACCGGATCCATGCTTAAGACGGTTATAGCGGGTTATAATGTCATGGATGAGATTTGCAGATAGCTGGAACTTATAAATAAACGAGCGACTGGCTTGATCCCAAACTAAGGAGCTATTAGGTGAGCCCTATAAAACCCTAAGAGCTCTCCCTGACTGCTATTCACATGCAAGGGTCTCGATGCGCAAGATAGAAAGAAAGCTCCAGCACCAGAATGGACTTAGTGAAAAATCCCGGTCTTTATTCGTCACCAAAATTCAGGTGGATACAGTAAACAGTGACACTGGCTCCGACTTTATCCCAAAGGGTCTCGATGGTAGACGATTGCATGCCCACGTACCTAAGCCTGTGTGACACCTGAAAACCCTATAATAGTGAGGGGACACGACCACCGGCTCCCTGCACTTAATACGGACGGAGTCAGGGTCACCTAGAATCAAGCCAGCAAGCAAACACAATAAAGTAAAGGACTTATCTGAGCAAACAGCAGACGCAGCCTCCAGCAGTGAACACTTCATCCAGGAAGTAGTATAAACCGCAAAGTGAGGCAGTATGGGAGGGAATATAAAGGAAGAAGATTTTGTCTAAATAAGTGACACCTGGCAGAAGGAAAGGAGATGAGAAAGTGAAACCAAAACAAAGAACATCATACAAGAGGTAGAGAAGAACGTCTGCCAGACCTTCTCACAGAAGTGGCGGTGACAGTACCCCTCCCTCTACGGGTGGACTCCGGACACTCAGAGCCCACCTTCCCAGGATGAGACCTATGCAAAGCCCTGATGAGACGAGTGGCCTTAATGTCTGCCACTGGGACCCACATCCTCTCCTCAGGACCATAACCCTCCCAATGAATGAGGTACTGGAGATAACCGCGGATAATGCGAGAATCCACAATCCTAGAGACCTGAAATTCAAGATTACCATCAGCAATAATCGGAGGAGGAGGCAAAGAGGAGGGTACAGTGGGTTGGACATAAGGTTTTAATAGGGACTTGTGAAAAAGATTATGGATCTTCCAAATCTGAGGAAGATCAAAACGGAAGGCAACGGGATGGATGACAGACAAGATCTTGGAAGACCCAATAAACTTAGGACCCAACTTCCAGGAGGGAACCTTCAGTTTGATATTCTTTGTGGACAACCACACCAGATCACCCACGTTCAGTTCCGGACCAGGCACACGTCTCTTATCCGCCACACGCTTATATCTCTCACTCATCCTCTTCAGATTACCCTGAATCTTTTGCCAAATAAATGACAAAGACGAGGAAAATTTCTCCTCATCAGGTAAACCAGAAGACCCCTCTCCAGAGAATGTCCCAAACTGCGGATGAAACCCATATGCACCAAAAAATTGTGACTTATCAGAGGACTCCTGGCGACGGTTATTTAAGGCAAACTCAGCAAGGGACAAAAAAGAATACCAATCCTCCTGATTCTCCGCCACAAAACAGTGCAGATATGTCTCCAGATTCTGATTGACACGTTCGTTCTGACCATTCGACTGCGGGTGAAAAGCAGAAGAGAACGACAACCGAACCCCCAAGCGAGAACAGAAGGCCTTCCAGAATCTGGAAACAAATTGCGTGCCCCTATCAGAAACGATGTCTGAAGGGATGCCATGCAATTTAACAATATGATCAACAAACGCTTGCGCCAGCGTCTTAGCATTGGGTAACCCAGGAAAGGGAATGAAATGTACCATTTTGCTAAAACGGTCCACTACCACCAGAATCACAGTCTTCCCCGAGGAATGAGGCAGGTCCGTAATGAAGTCCATGGACAGATGCGTCCAAGGACGGGAAGGAATGGGTAACGAGAGGAGAGAACTCGATGGCCGTGAATGAGGGACCTTGACACGAGCGCAGGTCTCACAGGCTGCCACAAAACCCTCAACCGTCTTACGAGGAGCCGGCCACCAGAATCTCTGAGCAATGAGATCCACTGTGGCTCTACTCCCCGGGTGCCCAGCAAGGACAGTATCGTGGTGCTCCTTAAAAACGGAGAGAAGAAAACGGAGAGAAGAAAACAGAGAGAAGAAAACCAAGAAATTGAATCTCCGGAACCGCAAACACAAATTTTTCCAGTTTAGCGTACAATTTATTCTCCCGCAGAATCAGCAAGACCTGACATAGGTGGTCCCGATGAGTCTTGAAATCAGGAGAAAAAATCTAAATGTCATCTAGATACACCAGTACAAATTTCCCCATTAAATGATAAAAAAATGCTGTTCACAAAATGTTGGAAGAAGGCCGGAGCATCATCAAACCAAAGGGCATAACCAAATTTTCGAAATGACCCTCAGGGGTATTGAAGGCCGTCTTCCATTCGTCCCCTTGCCTGACCCTGACTAGGTTGTATGCCCCTCTTAAATCCAACTTAGAAAAAACTTTAGCCCCAACAATCTGGTTAAACAGGTCCGGGATCAGAAGAAGCGGATATGGGTCACGAATCGTGATACGGTTCAGCTCCCTGAAATCCAGACAAGGTCTTAAAGAAGCATCTTTTTTCTTAACAAAAAAAAAAAACAGCGGCAACAGGTGACTTCGAGGGTCGGATGTGTCCCTTTCTCAGGCTCTCAGAGATATAAGTACGCATAGCGAACCTTTCAGGTTGGGAGAGATTGTATAGTCGTGATTTTGGCAGCTTGGCGCCTGGGATGAGATTAATAGGGCAGTCGTACTCCCGGTGAGGACACAACTCCTGGACGCCACTCTCGGAAAACACATCCGAAAATTCAGAGAGAAAAGATGGCACAGTCTTGGTAGAAACCTCTGAAAGAGATGCCGTGAGGCAATTCTCTCTGCTTGCCAATCAATGGTGGGGTTATGTTTAGTGAGCCAGGGTAGCCCCAACACTAGAGGAGTAGGTAATCCGTTTAAGACGAAACATGACATATCCTCAACATGAGCGTCACCCACAGTCAAACGGATATTGTGAACTATGTCCTTTAATGATCTTTGGAGCGGAATCGATAGCAAAAACAGGTATATCCTTTTCCAAAGTGCATACCTGGAAACCATGCGTTGTTGCAAATTGATTATCAATGAGATTGACAGCTGCTCCACTATCTACAAAAATCTCACAAACAATGTTCTTGCTGTCTAGCGCCACCCTGGCAGGTAGGACAAAACGGGAACTACAAGCAAACGGCAAACCTTCACTTTCTGCATCAACCTTGCCAATAGTAGCAAATGGAAAGTTTTTAGATTTTTTTTTTTTTTGTTTTGTTTTTATTACCCTCAGAAAACTTCATGAATCTCCTAGAGGGGCAAACATTAGCTAAATGATTTATACCCCCACAGCAGAAACAAACCCTCCTCTGAGAGCTGAATCCTCTACTATCAGAGGCAAGCAAACCCAGCTGCATGGCCTCCTCCTCAGAGGGGATTGAGACAGACTGAGACCCCTGTGCACTGAACGAGACAGCCCCACTGTCCTTGGGCTGAATATGACAGGAAAGAGTAGTCTCCTCTCTCTCTCTAAGACGCCTGTCAATACGAACAGCTAGAGACATGGCTGACTCTAAGGACGCTGGTCTCTCATGAAAAGCGAATGCATCTTTCAATCTTTCTGAAAGACCATGGCAAAATTGACTTCGGAGTGCAACATCATTCCAACCAGTATCAGCTGCCCATCTCTGAAATTCAGAACAATATATCTCTGCGGACTGTTTAACATGGCATAAAAAACGCAGTTTAGATTCAGCCAGAGCAATACGATCCGGGTCATCATATATCTGCCCCAGGGCTACAAAAAATTCATCCACCAATCGGAGGGGCCGTGTCCCCACCGGCAGCAAAAAGGCCCAAGACTGAGCATTATCCCTGAGCAGCGAGATGATGATCCCCACCCTCTGCTCCTCATCACCAGAGGAATGGGGAAGTAGACGAAAATGGAGTTTGCAAGCCTCTCTAAAGCGAACAAAATTCTCACTACCCACGGAGAACGTATCCGGAATCGAGATCTTAGGCTCGGAACAAACTCCATGAACGCTAGCAGATCCGGTCACCTGAAACTGAGACACAGTTTTACAGAGATCTGCTACCTCCAGCGAAAGACCTTGCATGCGGTCAATCAAGGCTGAAACCGGATCCATGCTTAAGACGGTTATAGCGGTTTATGATGTCAATAATGAGATTTGCAGATAGCTGGAACTTATAAATAAACAAGCGACTGGCTTGATCCCAAACTAAGGAGCTATTAGGTGAGCCCTATAAAACCCTAAGAGCTCTCCCTGACTGCTATGCACATACAAGGGTCTCGATGGTAGACGATTGCATGCCCATGTACCTAAGCCTGTGTGACACCTGAAAACCCTATAATAATGAGGGGACACGACCACCGGCTCCCTGCACTACGAAGGGAGTCAGGGTCACCTAGAATCAAGCCAGCAAGCAAACACAATAAAGTAAAGGACTTTTCTGAGCAAACAGCAGACGCAGCCTCCAGCAGTGAACACTTCATCCAGGAAGTAGTATAAACCGCAAAGTGAGGCAGTATGGGAGGGAATATAAAGGAAGACGATTATGTCTAAATAAGTGACACCTGGCAGAAGGAAAGGAGATGAGAAAGTGAAACCAAAACAAAGAACATCATACAAGAGGTAGAGAAGAACGTCTGCCAGACCTTCTCACAGAAGTGGCGGTGACAGTATCTCACAATGACAGATGCAGAAAAGGCTGCAAAATTAAGATTTTTGCCCTAAATGGGTGTTTTTTTATTACCAGAAAGCAGTATCTAAAGTCTGTATCTCACAATGACAGATGCAGCAAAGACTGCAAATTAAGATTTTTGCCCCAAATGGGTGTTTATTTAATGCCAGAATAGCACAGCAGTATGTAAAGGGTGTATCTCACAATGACAGATGCAGCAAAGGCTGCAAAATTAAGATTTTTACCCTAAATGGGTGCTTTTTTAATAGCAGAATAGAACAACAGTATCTAAAGGGTGTATCTCACAATGACATCTGCAGCAAAGGCTGCAAAATTAAGATTTTTGCCCTAAATGGGTGTTTTTTAAATACCAGAACATGACAGCAGTATATAACGCTTGAATTTCACACGTACAGATGAAGACAAGGCCGCAAATTAAGTATTTTGCCCAAAATGGATGTTTTTTTAATACCAGAATAGCACAGAAATATCTAAAGTGTGTACAGTATCTAACACTGACAGATGCAAACAAGGCCGCAAATTAATTATTTTGTCCTAAATGGGTGTTTTTTAGAAAACCCAGAAAATTATAGCTGTATTTCTAGCTTAAATTGCACACTGACTAATGCGGCAGAGGCCCAAGTTGGACGCTATTGAAAACTATTGAAATATTTCAAGCTTGTTTTTAACAATCACAGATGCAGCAATGGCTGCAATATTAAGTATTTTGCCCAAAATGGGTGTTATTTTTACCAACAGAATATGACAGCAGTATATAACACTTGAATTTCACACGTACAGCTGCAGCAAGGTCTGTAAAATTTAGTATTTTGCCCAAAAAGGGTGTTTTTTAAAACCCTGAAAATTATAGCTGTTTTTCTAGCTTAAATTGCACACTGATTAATGCTGCAAAGGCTCCACATGTAGGATATTGCTAAAAATGGGTGTTTTTTTAAACCCATTATTATTGCAGTATTTCAAGCTTGCATTTCAATATTACAAAAGCACATATGCAGTGCTGGTGCACTGAGCTTGCATAAAATGGCCTCCGCCGCCCACCTAACGAACAGATGGATAAAAGTTCTTTTTTTCTGTCACTGGGCTCAGGGCCGGGTAAAAAGATTGTGCACTGCACCCACACAACAAACTCTATGTAGATCGCTGATGTCAATTGCAGGTCTGATTAAAGTTTCTTTTCTATTCTCTCCCTCACAGCAGCAGCATCCTCTCCCTACACTAGTAACAGCAGAGTGACGTGCAGCACTACGTGACTCCAGCTTATATAGAGGCTGGGTCACATGCTGCACTGGCCAATCACAGCCATGCCATTAGTAGACATGGCTGTGATGGCTTCTAAGGGCACAGAGTTAAACGCTTGTTGATTGGCTGCTCTGCAGCCTTTCAAAAAGCGCCAATAAATCACCGAACCCGAACTTTTACTACAATGTTGGGGTCCGGGGTCCAAAAATCCTAAAGTTCGGTACGAGCCAGAACTTTACAGTTCGGGTTCGCTCAACCCTAAGTACTGTATATGTCACGGATGTGTATTAAACGCACACTGTAGACAATAAATGTGGCGCTGATTTTTGGAATTTACACAAAAAGACACAGTCTGCGGATGATGTACAGTACGTGTCATCGGGTGCTATATAGTTCCGGCCAGCCAATCACTATAATGCCAACAGCCAATATGGCTACAGGCATTACAGTGAGGGCAGTACTTACCTGCACGTTTATTGGCTGCTTAGCAGCCGCGAAACGTGCGGGAAGGAGACTCGAGCATGGCGCTCTAGCACATGCAGTACTCGGCCGAGCATGCTCGCTCATCACTAATGTCCATTTAAATCAATGGGTCTGTGAAAAACCACTGATCTGGAAATTAATTTTCAGCTGAACAGTGTCTGTGGAGTACGAATGACACACGGAGTGCAAAAAATAGACACACAGATCCTTCACAGACATCTTCATGGATGAAACACTGAGATTTTCCACTGACATCAAACGGAAATGTGAATTAGGCCTGATATATGCATCCTGGTATCTTATAGAAAGAGAAGGAGAGGCCCAGAGAAAAAATTGGGAGAAAAATACTTCCCATACTAGACATAAAGAACTCAATAGATACTAACATGGTCTACCAATGAAAAATGAATGTGTAACTGATAGCATTGACAAGAGCTCTAGGAATAAGAATTGTAGATTTACTTCACTTAAAGGGTTTCTGTCGGCATCTTCTCTTCCGGGTGTATGCGATGACGTCATCGACGCAGGCGCATTGAGGATGGAGCGGTCGAGCAGAGCGGCCGCCTCTCAGTGCGCCTGCGCCGATTGAAGCCAGGTACGGCGCAGGCGCGACATTTCAAATTCTAACAGCGCCAGCAGAGAAGGATTACCTTCCCTGGCCCTGTCAATCAGCATGCCGAGGGGGCGTCATTACCATCGGAGGATGCGGCTGCTACCAGCAAGTAGCCGCCCTACTTGCTGGTAGCAAGGTAATTAGCATATTTTAAAAATCGTTTTTTAGCAAAATCTACTGAACCAAAATTATTAATTTGATTATGTATCATGAGATCACACTATAGGGATTATTATTAAAGAAAAAAAAAAAAAAAACGGTTTAATGGGGTGACAGAAACCCTTTAATCTACTGCATAGGTGACCAACGTTACATTAGTGAGGGTTCCAGAAGTCATACTCCAACCAATTTTATATTTATCACCTATCTATTGGATAGATGACAAAAGTTTTCTGTTGGAATTACCCATTACAAATGAAGAAATCAATGCTTCCCACTGAGTCGATCTTCAGGAGAAAATGTATTTCACTCCCTCAATAGTTTGAATTTTTGTATGGATCATTAAAGCATTAACCTTTCTAGATAATGTAACTGCAAAAGCTATACAGTTTGATAAACCAAATACTACATTACTAGTCAGAACCCAAATTAATTTAACCCATATGAGGCCTAGTTCACACGAACGTGTGTGATCCGTGGCCGTATTGCGGCCCGCAAATCGCGGGCCGCAATACACGGCCACAGTTCCGTGTGCATTCCGCATCACGGATGCGGACCCATTCACTTCAATGGGTCCGCAAATCCGGAACGGGACCCCTCGGAAGCACTACGGAGTGCTTCCGTGGTGTTGCGTCCCGTACTTCCGTTCCGCAAAAAGATAGAACATGTCCTATTTTTTTGCGGAACGGGCAGATCGCGGACCCATTAAAGTGAATGGGTCCGCGATCCGATGCGGCTGACCTACGGCCGGCGATCGTGCATTGCGGGCCCGCAATTTGCGTACCGCAGCAGGGGCACGGGTCACACACGTTCGTGTGATTCCTGTATTTTATATCACCAACTATCTTTCTTTTATATGTATATAGCTCACACAGTGCTGGATTATATGGATTGATTTGCTGTTCAGAATCTAAATAGGGACTGTGTATCTGCTGGAGCGGGATTTTGGCATTTCCACAGCCATGTGTGGTTTGTACTATTTGTGGTATTAGTTGGATATTTATAGTAGTACATTGTTGTGAGTTTATATTGCACATTTGTTATACTGTATCTTGCAAGCCATAGGATGAGCACATTTTATATTAGATAATCATTACTTAAATCAAGTATATGAATGCCACTGTCCAGCATCATCCAGGATCTTATGATGAAACCGAAAACATAAGTGTGAATAAGTTGTTCATTACTCAGAAGGTAGCCAAATTTAGGGAGACAACTCTGCCCCACTGGAATGATGAACCTGAGAACAGTCAGATGTCACATCTGTGATTGCTAACCCACTGCCAGAAGCTGAGAAACCGTGCTGGGGAACAGTAGGCTCTAGTGTGGATATCTGATGCCAGGCTGTATTTTATCCCTGTGATGATGGATGGCTAGGTCAGTTACTAGCCGTATTACTTTTCCTCTTGGTGGCATGCAGCCTGCTTCTCGTGTGCAGCTCTGTGACCAGCTCTTTCCCCCCCGTCATAATTATCTCGACTTGGATATTTTTCTTGAGCGTTTTGTGTGCCTCTGTTGGTAACTGTAGAAATGGCTGCCGTATTAAATTAGCTGGAAATCTGAATCCTGATCTGGACAAGAGGAATTTGGAACATAACCATCATTTTCCCCTAATCTAACCTGCTAAGAATGATCCACTGTTCTACAAGGCCCATGTTTTTTATTTCTTCAAGATAGTTGTATGGAAACTATATTTATGAATTGTTCTGTTCTGTTTTAACCCTCCTGCTGCTATCTATAACATATGAAATACGCATTTCTAGTATTGCCTAGTAGAAAACTTGACAATGTGCAGCTTCATTTTATAGCTAGATATTCAAGATATGAAATCATTTGGTCATACAATGCTTTTATTTTATTTTGTTCTCTGTTCAGCTCCGTGGAAAAGTTTGGAGACAAGAAAGTGCATTTAAGTGAACTCAAAAAATTACCTTAGCATAATTTATACAAAGAATACATGAACCAGCTATCACTTATTTTGAATTCGCCATTTGGAAGTTGTGAATTAAAGAATAATCTATGATTCTCAAAATTTAAAGTCAAAATATGAATAAGTAATTTACCCCTCAATTTTGTGGTGATGTGTACTGTATAAGTGCTGGAAGGTGTGTATATCCCACCCAGATACCTCAACTGGCTGAGATAAATAAGATCCAGAAAGCTGCAGGTGTTTTCTGCAAAGCGTAGTTTTCTGAAACAGTGTTGTTTACATTTTGTTCTTGGATGGATTTTATTTGGACTGGTGGATAAGTTTGGTAGTGGGATCTGCCAGTCCACCCTCTTCCAGTACGTGTGTTGTCTTTTGCCGGAGGTGATCGCATGTGATGCCTGCTGTAATCAAAGAGGTATAAAACCAACCCTCTGGATGTCAGTCAGGGAAGAGAGAGGACTTGGAAACAGAGGCTCTGGGTGGTCTCAGCCAGGAGAGCTGAGGGGCCACCAGGCTATGTGAAGATGGATCTCTTCCCTATCTGGACTTGTGTTCGATGACCAGACCTGCTAAGGCTTGGAGCCTGAGACCCTGTGTATAAGCTGTGCTTAGAGGTGAGTTAGGGAAAACTACTTTGTATTAGGAAGTGCCTAGACGGGCAGGTGTTTATTTGATGCTTTATGCTTGTGCGGGTGCTGAAGTTCCAAAATAAACCACCAGTTTGGACAGTAAATCCTGTTGTCTGCGAAGAAGTCTGTAATTGCAACCCCCTGAGAGAGAGTGATCCCTTACACCTAGAATACTCTTTATTGGGAGACTTTTTCATGTTCACAAACCAATACTTATGTAGCATTTAGAACAATGGCACACATTTCATTTATGTACTGCTATATTTTTGGTCATTTAGCTTTAACTGCTTAGAAATTTATTTATTTTACACCACATGTGATCATCACCCTTTACATCAGACTGTAGACTGACTGGTGAAAGCTTTCATGTTAGACTACGGATAGACTGGCAACAACATTTCCACTAGACTCTGGACTGATTTCCGCACAATGTAGACTGACCAGCAACAGGCTTTACAACAGATTGTGGACTGACCAGCAACAGGCTTTACAGCAGATTGTGGACTGACCAGCCACTGCCTTTACCCTAGACTGTGAGCTGACCAGCTACAGCTTTTGCATTAAACTTGACAGAGCAGTGGCATCATGTACACTGGACTGTGGAATGACTGTTGGAAAATGTTACACTAGATTATAGACTGACCAGCGGCAACATTTACACTACTCTGTCAAATTCAAATGGCAGTATTTGCACTAGACAGGTGCATTAAATATCTTCTTTTAGCAAAGCATCTAAAATACCAATACATTACCCAAAAATTTAATATGTGGAGACAACAAGGAAAGTTGTAATGGGGAATAATATTTTTGATCATAATTTGCAGACTTTGTTGTGGGGCCAATAGGACTCTACTTAAGCCACTGGAGAAATGTTAATAGACTATTACAATCTACAGGAAATTATGGAATACTGTTTCCTCCCCCTGAAACCAGAGAGTGACAGGGTAACTGCAAATTCTGTGTGTGTGTATAGTGTTGATCTCCTGTCTGATCTAGGTCTCCATCAGTTTTGTTTTTTTCAGATTTGTGATATTAATGACCTATCTTAAGGATAGGTCATCAACATCTAATTGTTGGGGGTTCGACATCTGGCACCCCCACAATTATCTGTTCCCTGCAGCCTCTAGCACCAAAATTAGCACTCTGAGTGGAGCCATATAGAGTGTTGTGGCTATGGCAGATTACTTCAGCTTAGCTCCCATGTAAGAACATCTCCAAAACCACAGGTCTTGTGGGATGTTCACCGTATACCGAGATTTCCTACCATAAATGCAACGACCGGACACCCTAGGGGTGATGTGCGTGAGTGTACTAGTGATAAGGTGCCGAGGATAGTAGTACTCACGGTTAAGTTGTCCCTTGGGGCCGGCGTGCAGTGGATGGGAAGACAGCACAAAATTCTCCGGGGCACTCTCTGTTGCAGGGAACACCAGCCAGATGTTGGTTGAGGTGCCCTTGATTGTAATTGGTGTTTAAGGTACTTTGGTGGCTGGGCCCCTGGTTCGTGACGCCAGCACCACTAGGTGCAAATGTTGAGAGTAGTAGAAAGGATGAGAAGTCAGTTGTAAACAAGTTGAACATTTACTGAAAATCAATAGTCTCTGGACAGTTGGTACAGTTCATCAATGGAAAGCTTTTTGTATAGCATAAGTAATAATAAGTTAAATTGTAATCCTATTATCAGGTAGTTAATACGATATAGCAGGCTTGATTAAAACTGTACTAAAACAGATGTGCGCACCATAGGGTAATTCTGTGAGAACAAATGATAAATGGGTGATAAATTACAAGGCTCACCTTGCAAGGTTGTGCAAATGTAGGCACAACACTATTGAGGACTTTTCAGAAAGACCTGGACGCCTGGAAATGGCGGTCTGCAGCCACGGGATCACAAGAAATCTTCTTGTTAGAGATGCCTGGAATCCCCAAGAAGACGAGTAGCATAAGGAAAGCGAATACGTCCCATGGCGCAAGAAACCGTCAGCCAGTCACCAGGATCAGGAGTAAGATCTTTTATTGCAGCGATACAACGGTCTCTTGCGCCGTGGGACGTATTCGCTTTCCTTATATTATCAGGTAGTGGCAGTTGTCGATGGAGGGATTCTTCTACTGCTGATACTCTACAGGCAATCTGAAGATTTACTTTAAGTTCCAGCTCTAGCACTCTGGTACTGGATATGATATTTACTTACTTTATATTTTAAGTTATCCAATAAGGGCATTCCCCTCGCGGTAGGCAAACACTTCTGGTTTAATAATTGCAGGATACTCTATCATAGAATTCAAGGTCAACTATATCCCGGAAGGCTTTGTAGTTGTAATGACCACTTTGCGCATTAATTGTCTAGTTGTGTCCCGGCACTCGGAAAGTTGCTCTCAGGCACTTGTGCTAATGAGGTCCATGAGCTAGATTCAGCTGTAACCCTCACTGGTCTCTCCCCATATTTAGACATAGACTTACTTGTCTGTGCTAAGCTGCTGCAGATAAATGTTAGGTGTACTCCCTTAGCCTGGCCATGACCAAGGGGTAGAAATAGCAGACTACATGGTGGACGATGCCTGTTTCTCTCCTTCATGAACTTGCTTCTTCTCCTCTCACTAACTACTAACTTCCTGTTCTCCTCTACATTCTACTTCAAGCTAGACACACCCCACTATATATATTATGTGGTGCCAGCACCACCTAGGGGCGACTGGGTGAAATAACATTGCCAGCCTGATAATAGAAAATACCATACAATGCAAATACATTGGCAGATGTTTAAAGTGTCCCATTTACACACATATGTGGGACACTGCACAAAGAAGGACAACTAGTGAACAACTAGTGGCCATGGGCGCCCAAGGCTTAGTTACGCTTGAAGGTAGCCAGATCTTAGAGAAGAGCTACTGCAGCACAAATTGTTGAAATAGTTAATGCTAGCTAAGATAAAAAGGTGTCAGAGCACTCAGTCATCATAACTTGCTGGATATATGACTGTGTCCACTGCCAAAAGCACCTAAAGTGGGCAGATGAACATCAGAACTGGACCAGTGAGCAATGGAAGAAAGCAATCTTGTCTGACGAATCATGTTTTCTTTTAAATTATGTGGATCACCAGGTCTTTATTCCATTGTTCAACTTGGGAAGAGACAGCATCAGGATGCACTATAGGAAGAATGCAAGCCATTAGAGGCAGTGTGATGCTTTGGGCAATGTTCTGCTAGGAAATCTTAGGTCCTGGCATTCTTATAGATGTTACTTGTACACATACACTCACCTAAAGAATTATTAGAAACACCATACTAATACGGTGTTGGACCCCCTTTTGCCTTCAGAACTGCCTTAATTCTACATTGCATTGATTCAACAAGGTGCTGATAGCATTCTTTAGAAATGTTGGCCCATATTGATAGGATAGCATCTTGCAGTTGATGGAGATTTGAGGGATGCACATCCAGGGCACGAAGCTCCCGTTCCACCACATCCCAAAGATGCTCTATTGGGTTGAGATCTGGTGACTGTGGGGGCCATTTTAGTACAGTGAACTCATTGTCATGTTCAAGAAACCAATTTGAAATGATTCGAGCTTTGTTACATGGTGCATTATCATGCTGGAAGTAGCCATCAGAGGATGGATACATGTTCTCATTCTGTTTACGCCAAATTCGGACTCGCGTAAACCATTTGAATGTCTCAACAGAAATCGAGACTCATCAGACCAGGCAACATTTTTCTAGTCTTCAACAGTCCAATTTTGGTGAGCTCGTGCAAATTGTAGCCTCTTTTTCCTATTTGTAGTGGAGATGAGTGGTAACCGGTGGGGTCTTCTGCTGTTGTAGCCCATTCGCCTCAAGGTTGTGCGTGTTGTGGCTTCACAAATGCTTTTCTGCATACCTCGTTTGTAACGAGTGGTTATTTCAGTCAACGTTGCTCTTCTATCAGCTTGAATCAGTTGGCCCATTCTCCTCTGACCTCTAGCATCCACAAGGCATTTTTGCCCACAGGACTGCCGCATACTGGATGTTTTTCCCTTTTCACACCATTCTTTGTAAACCCTAGAAATGGTTGTGCGTGAAAATCCCAGTAACTGAGCAGATTGTGAAATACTCAGACCGGCCCGTCTGGCACCAACAACCATGCCACGCTCAAAATGGATTAAATCACCTTTCTTTCCCATTCTGACATTCAGTTTGGAGTTCAGGAGATTGTCTTGACCAGGACCACACCCCTAAATGCATTGAAGCAACTGCCATGTGATTGGTTGACTAGATAATTGCATTAATGAGACATAGAACAGGTGTTCCTAATAATTCTTTAGGTGAGTGTATATGCTACCTAAATATTGCTGCAGACTATGACACCCCTTCATGGCAACAGTGTTCTTTGATGGTGGTGGCCTTTTTAATCAGGATAATGCACCCAGTCACAAAGTACAAATTTCTCAGGAATGATTTGAGAAACAAGACAAAGAGTTCAAGGTGTTGACTTGGTATACACAAGACTATTGTGATATCACAAGAGAGCACAGCATGTATAATTTCTTACACCCAATTTTGACATCATCACAACAGTATACAGACTATAAATACATTGGGGCAGATTTACTAATACTGTTGTACTTTGTCTCAGAATATAAATAACAGTCTTAGGCTACTTTCACACTTGCGTTAGGTGCGGATCCGTCTGGTATCTGCACAGACGGATCCGCACCTATAATGCAAATGATGGTATCCGTTCAGAACAGATCCATCTGCATTCTATGTAAAAAAAAAGTCTAAGTCTAATTGTTAGTCAGACGGATCCGTCCTGACTTTACATTGAAAGTCAATGGGGGACGGATCCGTTTGCAATTGCACCATATTGTGTCAACGTCAAACGGATCCGTCCCCATTGACTTGCATTGTAAGTCAGGACGGATCCGTTTGGCTCCGCACGGCCAGGCAAACACCAAAACGCTGCAAGCAGCGTTTTGGTGTCCGCTTACAGAGCGGAACGGAGGCGGAACGGAGCCAAACTGATGCATTCTGAACGGATCCTTATCCATTCAGAATGCATTGGGATGAAAGGATCCGTTCGGGGCCACTTGTGAGAGCCCTCAAACAGATCTCACAAGCGGAACCCCAAACGCAAGTGTGAAAGTAGCCTTAATGTTAGCCAAATTTACTATTCTGGCATATTAACCTTTGTAAATTTGGAGTATCATAAACCTTTATAACCTCCATTTATGCTATAATTTTTTCAGTACAGCAAAAATTCTGTGCGCCATAAAAATGTGTCTGTGCACTAAAAAACCTACTCAGTCTGTTTACACCACTCATAAGTTGGCATTGGTTTTACTCCAAAAATGTAGAGCTACATTTAGGCCACACTCCTTTCCAGCGAAGCCATGATATCTTGTTGGACGAAGCATAAAAGAAAATTGTCTAAAATAGTAAATGTGATGCAAAGTCTGTACTCCAGTTGATTTTTGGCGCATATTTTGCCAACTTCATTAGTAAATATGCCTTATTGTTTCAAATTAATCAGAGAAGAGTTTAAACCTATAGAGTTAAACCTATAATTTCTCACACATTCTAGTGTATAAATATAGATACATAGTACAAATTAGGCCTATTGCACATGACCATATAGTTTTTATGAGTATTTTGCGGTCCGTTTTTCACGGATCCGTTCTTCCGTTTTTTGTTTCCGTTGTGTTACCGTTTCTCCGTTCCGTTTTTCGGTATTGCATATACAGTATACAGTAATTACGTCGAAAAATCGGGCTGGGCATAACATTTTCAATAAATGGTTCTGCAAAAAACGGATACAGAAGACATACGGATGCATTTCCGTATGTGTTCCTTTTTTTTGCGTACCAATTGACTTGAATGGAGCCACGGAATGTGATTTGCGGGCAATAATAGAACATGTTCTATCTTTCAACGGAACGGAAAAGCGGAAATACGGAAACGGAATGCTTACGGAGTACATTCCGTTTTTTTGCGGACCCATTGAAATTAATGGTTCCGTATATGGACCGTATACGGAACACAAAAAAAACGGCCCGTAAATGGAAAAAAAAAATGTCATGTGCATAAGGCCTTAGAAATGCATAAACACTATTGTCACATTATACATACAGTATTACCCCAGTAAAACACATACTGTCTGTTGTGACACCACACTAGGGCAAAAATTTTAACCCCTCAGTGACTACCCATACACCTTTTTATGGTGGTCATTAAGGGGCATTAGACTGAGCTGCCGCCTTTTCACAGCAGACCAGTCTAAGCACTGCACAGGTACGCTCTTGCTTTTACAGCCTGGACTGGCAGGAACGCCAATCTGGGCTGTCTAACCTCTTACATGGAGCGGGCAATGGTGTCCGCCTAAGCGGTTACAGAAGGAGCTGACTCCTTCTGTACTCCATTGGCATTCCGCAAATGAGATTGCGGTGTGCTGATGTGTGTATATGCAGACCAGGGCCTAAGGCCCCTGTTACACGAGCGAGTATTCCGCACGGGTGCAATGCGTGATGTGAGCGCATTGTGCCCGCACAGAATCCGGACCCATTCATTTCAATGGGGCTGTGTACATGTGCGTTGGTTTTCATGCATCACTTGTGCATTGCGTGAAAATCTCAGCATGTTCTATATTCTGCCTTTTTCACGCAACACTGGCCCCATAGAAGTGAATGGAGCTGCGTGAAAATCGCATAGCATCCGCAAGCAAGTATGGATGTGATGCGTTTTTCATGGATGGTTGCTAAGAGATGTTGTTTGTATACCTTCAAAAAATAACTTGTTGAATTAAAATAATTCCATTCAAAATACAAATGCAAAAATAAAATCTGCCCCACATGTTTGGTATCACCGCATCCGTAATGACCCACACTACATAAATATCATGTAAATTATCCCATGCGATGAACTCTTTTGCTTAGTTGCCACCAAAAATAAAAAATAAATAAGAAAAGCTATCAAAAAGTGTGATGTACCCCAAAATGATACCAATGAAAACTACAAGTCGTCCTGCAAAAATCAAGCCCTCATGCAGCTCCATAGAAAGAAAAATAAAAAAATTATGGGTCTTGGGATACAGCGATGCAAAAAAGATTTTCTTCTTTTTAAAAAAGGGCTTTTATTGCACAAAAATAGTAAAAGGTAAAAAAAAAAATATTTAGTATCACTGTAATCATACTGACCCAAAGAATAAAGTTATGTTATTTATGCCAAAAAATGCCACAACATTTATAATGTAAAAGCTCAGTGGCAGTATTCCAGTTTTTTCCCATCTCCCTCCCAGAAACAGTTAATAAAAGTTTTAATCAGTAAGTTATATGTAGCCCAAAATGGCACCATTAAAAAGTACAACTTGTCCTGCAAAAAAAAAAAAGCCCTTATACAGCTAGAGATGGAAAAAAAAAGCTTGGTCAATAAGGCCCAAAAAAGTGTGGTCATTAAGGGGTTAAAGGAGTTGTCTGACATAAGTCAAACAGGAATAGCAGTAAGGAGTATGTTAAAAAAAGCTCACTTTTTAAATGCAATCTGTTAAACGCTGCAGCTTTCAGTGCTCCCCATTGGACCAGAAAGTGATGGGGACCTGTTCTTGGTCTAGACACTATTGCAGCCACTCATGGGCCTACGTGGTCATGTGTGCAAAAACGGCACATAACACTGGAATGGAGGGAATTTTAAAATATGAGGTTTTATTTTTTACTTAATATACTCCCATCTGCCATTTATGTTTGAATTTTGTTGTGCAACCCCTTTAACCTCTCAAGGACATGTCAGCAGTTTTCTTTACTGTTGTTCAGCCAAGCTGAGTCAGCATTTGTGTGGAGGGGTTGGAGAGACAGCTGACAGTATATGGCCATCTTTATTTATGCTTCAATTTTTAAAATCCCAACAGGGTTACTTGACCATGTGATCTTTGATCGCTTCTATAAAGTATCATAATACTACCATATTGGAGAGCAGTATGCCTGTCAGTGTAAAACTGACAGGCTACCTATTAGGCTTTTTTATAGGCCCTTGGCTTCCATCAGAACCAATCAGCACTCAGCATCAGTAGCCTCCTTCCTCTATAGAACAGTTTTGTTTCCATGATCAGTTTTGACCGTGGAATCCAATGATTTAAATGGCCAATATATGTTCCATGGTTATTGCAGCAGGGTGTCTTCTTTAGGTTGCAGCTGACACCTACTCAAAATGGTGAATTGCAAATTCCCATTGGGTAAACTACATCCTGTCAGAGATGTAACTGTATGGTGCATAAAGCGGTTAATGTCAATAGACAACAACGCAGAATTTCTTTCCATTGTTCATTTGCTTCCAAAATTAAAATTAAGAAACTTTCTAAATAGTCTAATTTAAAATGTTCTAACCTTTAGTTGTAGAGTCTGTGCAACTCCTCAAATAGTCACCTGCCTTGTTGCTTCAGGCATGGATTTGTCAGCACACTGCTCCAGGCTATGTTGCATTTTTCTGCTCTCTCCTCCTATCTGTTAGGCCCCTTTCACACGGGAGAGTATTCCACGCGGGTGCAATGCGTGAGTTGAACGCATTGCACCCGCACTGAATCCTGACCCATTCATTTCTATGGGGCTGTGCACATGAGCTGTGATTTTCACGCATCACTTGTGCGTTGCGTGAAAAACGCAGCAAGCTCTATATTCTGCGTTTTTCACGCAACGCAGGCCCCATAGAAGTGAATGGGGCCGCGTGAAAATCGCAAGCATCCGCAAGCAAGTGCGGATGCGGTGCGATCTTCACGCATGGTTGCTAAGTGACGATCGGGCTGGGGACCCGATCTGTGTTATTTTCCCTTATAACATGGTTATAAGGGAAAATAATAGCATTCTGAATACAGAATGCAAAGTAAAATAGTGATGGAGGGGTTAAAAATAAAAAAATAAAAACTCACCGAGTCCACTTGATCGCGTAGTTGCGGATCTCTGTCTTCTTCTGTAATGTTGAGCTGCCGGCTAAGGACCTATGGTGACGTCACATCACATGATCCAATCACATGGTCCCTCACCATGGTGATGAACCATGTGATTGGACCATGTGATGAGCACAGTGACGTCATCAAAGGTCCTATTCCTGTGCACAGCAAAGAAGAAGACAGAAGAGATGCCGGCTGCGCGATCAAGTGGATTAAGGTAAGTTAAATTATTATTTTATTTTTTTTAACCCCTCCAGCCCTATTGTACTATGCATTCTGTATTAAGAATGCTATTATTTTCCCTTATAACCATGTTATAAGGGAAAATAATACAATCTACAGAACACCTAACTCAAACCCGAACTTCTGTGAAGAAGTTCGGGTTTGGGTACCAAACATGCCGATTTTTCTCACGCGCGTGCAAAACGCATTTTCCCGCAACGCACCCGCATCTTATCCGGGCAAAAAACATGACGCCTGTGTGAAAGAGGCCTTAATGTTAGCAGTAGCAGCAGCCCTGTGAAAGAGGTTATACTTTGCACGTCAGAGTGTGGAGAGGGAGGAAAGCAGCCACATTTTCAGGGTAAGATCTCCATTTCTCTACTGTGTCAGTGTATAAGTAGGGAGGAAAGCACCCAGAAGGAAACTCTGTTTAAGCCATCTATCCATATGAAATATATTCAAAAGAACACTTAATATTCAAGTCAGGAAACTGAAGATACTCAAACATCTCTTGCTCATGTGCTTTGCATCCTCCCACTGGTGCCCAACTTAAAAATTCCCTGCATAGAATGGCCTAGATTTTATGGCCATGTGGACTGGCTGACGTTGGGGCTTCCCTCTGCTACTCCCTACTCCTATAGGGCAATAATCCCCTCATTTTTGTAGTGTTCTGTTTGTTATATATTCAATTTCCTGCTGTAAAACACCATACAAAGGTGGGATGCTCACCATTTGGAATAAACTCTCAGTACATGGTACCAGGAATCTTGAGTTGACAGTCCATAACTGTCATGTTTTATCCTGTGATGGTTTCTCCAATCTACTGTGATTACTGTATCTAATCCCTGATTGCAGCATCTATGCTTATGTGTATGTATTGGTTTTCCTATCATTTATCGGCATATCATATCATACATACCTCATAATTATTATTATGTGTAACACTCTCTGCCCACTGTGCCCATTACTGCTGACAAGATACATTCTCTGCATCTCTCTACTCTATTCTTGCAGACTGTGCTTTTGTAACGGGGTTCTGAAGGTGCACTCGGTCCCCCATTGCCCGCAGAACTGTTGCTTAGCTTTGGGAATGAGGATCTGTGTTTGACCTCATTCCCAGGGCGGCTTTACTGCTGGGTGGCTCCCTGCTCCTAAGTCTGCCTTGAGCGCCGAGCTGATCACTCGGTGCTCAACTGGTTGGTCTGTTGGTCATGTGACGCTGGCCACGTCACATGACCCTCATTCCCCACTATAAATACAGGCAGCCTGCTAGCCACAGGTTGCCTGTTAATTTCTAGGTTCCTGGCTATTTGTTGGACTACTGAATACTCACCTGATTCCGTTCCCTGACGATCCTTTTGCCTGCTCCTCCTGTACTGCGCATCCGTCCTGGTATTGTGACCTCAGCTCCCACCTGACTACTCTCTTAGGACTCCTCTTGTACTTCTCTACTCTCCTGGTATTTGACCCTGGCTTCTCCTGACCATTCTTTGCTTAACCCTTTGTACTGCGTAGCTCTCTTGGTTCTGACCCGGTCCGTTCATGTTCCGTATTTTGTCTTGTCTGTCTTCTCTGCACGTATCCTAAGTTAGGGACTGTCGTCCAGTTGTCCCCTGTCATCAGGACTCGTGAGGCAAGTAGGCAGGGCCAGGGGTGAGGGTGGAGCGCAGTGGTCACTATCCTTCCCCCTGTGTGTGTGTGGACGTGACCGTTACAGCTTTGTTATCTGACCACACCTACTGTAGTTCAAAAACTAAACAGTCCATAACTCTTTCAGAACTGAACTGTATGGCTATTTAAGGACCGCTGTGTTCCTTGGCTGAGCAAACAGGTTTTATTAGCTGCTGTAGTGTGTGGATTTCCTTGTACTGCATGAACTCTGCCATCCCTGACCTTTTGCTTGTTCAACTACAAATCAGCCATTGCCCATGGATTTACAACCAGATGTGCTGAGCTTCATCTGTGGCAACCCAAGGGATGTACAATCCTGATAGGACTCATGTCAGTTTGTTGAGGCCAGGGTTTCTGCTGATGCTCCCATGAGGTCTATGACATTGCCCAAGAGTCTTCAGTATATCTCTTGTAGTTTGGATGAACAGACACCTCCTGCTTCAGCTGCTGCAGTTTATCTTTAATCTCACACACATATGAGGTTGCAGGGAGAGGGAATAGGAATCCTACAAATGGTATATCAGTATATGTATAGAAATAAAATCCCACAAAAGACTCTGCAGGAGAGGGTTACAATACACTTTTTGGCTGGTCAGTGATAGATAATTTTCTAGTGTCAAAACTGTTATTTTGCTCAGTGATAAGAGGGAGGGAAGCACACTCATAGGAGGTTGCAGGGATAAGGAATAGGAATCCTACAAACCGCATATCAGTGTATGGATAGAATAAAAAAACCCACAGAAAAATGTGAAGGGGAGGGTTAAAATATTCTCTCTTCAGCATCAGAGTATGCCAGTGCAAGAGAGAAGAAATCCACATAGGCGAAGGATATATTTGTATAGGAATGAAGCTGTGCTTGCATATGAAAGCTAGTGAAGACAGCAGCAATCTGGATACACAGTCTTTCAATACAGCATGTTTTACTGGGAGGGACACATCAAAATGAGAACAGTCTAAAGCCGGAGCAGGTTGCAAATTGCATATCAGGAGGTTTGAAAATGAATGATGCAGCCTGAGAGAAGGAAGGGGTAGAGCACGGGGAGCAGCCTGTCTGTGTCAGCACTAGACAGGAGCAGTCAACATCTACAGTGGTATGCAAAAGACTGTTACTGTGAACATTTAAGCAAGTTAAAGATGAAATGATCTCCAAAAGGCATAAAGTTAAAGATGACACATTCCCTTTGTATTTGAAGCAAAAACATTTTTTATTTTCATCTTTTACATTTTCAAAATAACAAAAAGGAAATGTGGCACCCTGCAAAAACAAGGTACTAGGTTAGTACCTAGTAGCACCCCCTTTGGCAAGTATCATAGCTTGTAAATCCTTTTTTGTAGCCAGCAAAGAGTCTTTCAAGTCTTGTTTGAGGCATTTCATACATTCTTCCTGGCAAAAGTCTTCAAGTTCTGCGAGATTCCTGCCATTTTGCATGTTTTGAGGTCTATCCATAATTTAAATGATGTTTAGATCAGGGGACTGGGAGGACCATGGTAAAACCTGCAGCTTGCATATTTTGAGGATTTTGTAGATATTGTAGATTTTGAGGTGTGTTTAGGATCATTATCCATTTGTAGAAGTCATCCTCTTTTCAACTTCAGCTTTTTTTACAGTTGGTGTTATATTTGATTTCAGAATTTGCTGGAATGCCATTGAATCCAATCTTCCCTCTACCCGTGTAATTTTCCTTGTGCCATTGGCTGCAGCACAACCCCAAAGCATGATTGATCCACCCCAATGTTTTTTTTTTCAGTTCCTGCTTGTTGTTTTTTTTTATATTAAATTTTTTTTTAATTCTTTTCATAATACAAAATAAAATAAGATTACACAGTACAAAGTCTGAGTTCATCAATACACACTTTCCAAAACATTCGTTATAATAAATTATACAACAAAGTAGGAACAAGCAAAACAAAAAATATAGCATTTTACTCTGAACTCTCACTGTTCATCCATTATTTTACTCCCCCCCCTATTGATAACCCCCCCCACCCCATGATGTTTGTCTTGGTGAGCACCGTTAACAAGCCCCCTAAGGGGTTTATGTTATTTTTGACTCTCTCACTCCTCCCCCTACCCTCCCCACCCCCCAATTAAACGACAGCAACACTGCCCATCAACGCCTGATTGTGGTACTTATTGCGTACTCCTCAAACCTCTCAATCTTTACTAATACATTTTTCCACTCAGTAATGTTGGGTGCTCTGTTAGAGCCCCATTCTCTTGCAATGATGACTCTTGCCGCCATAAGTCCTCTTGTCCAAACCTTTTTTTTTTTGTCCCTGATTGATTATGGGATGCTGCCCAAAACAGCCACTTCCGGTTTATTTTGAAGGGACACAAGGGACTTTGCACTTAAAACACGGTAGATCTCTCTCCAATATGATTTGGACATTCCCATATCATATGCATATAGTCAGCAACCTCTTCTCTACATTTCCAACAGTTAGATTCTCGTTCTTTAAAGATCTTATTTAGCAGTAATGGAGTCATGTATGTTCTATGTATAATATTAAAGTGGATTATCCTAAAATTACTAGAAATCGTTATCTTTTTTATGTTTTTATATATATTTCGCCATTCTAATGTGTTTGATCCAATATCCTTTGCCCATTTTTCCTCACTTTTAAACTTAACAATCTTACTCAGCCCCTTCCTTATTATCCTATAAACTTGAGAGATAGACACCCTAGTTGTCTTTTAATGGTGACAAAACTCTATAAATTCAGGTTTTGTTGTGATAAAATATACCCGATTTTGTGTGGCTTCGAATGCATGTTTTAACTGGTGATATCTAAACCGACTCATTAAATCCAAGTTGATTCCACAGCATAATTCTTGTAGTGCTCTTATTTCCCCATTCTTAACTAACTGTGATACATAAATAATACCAGTGGTTAAAATCTGGGGAAAATAATATAAAAGAATATTTAGAAAGGTGCTTTAATGGGCCAAAATATAATATATTTAGTATATTGGAGACGGGTTTTATTAAAAGTAAAGGGAAAAAATTGTTTTATTGACTTTGTTTTTATGGTGTTCATTTTTCGGCAAAAATAAAACACTTGGCCAGACTTATTGTACACTGGCGGAGTATGCTAGTCTACAATAACCAGGTGTGTTCCTGAATGCTGCGCCTAATTTATGATGAGGTGTCCGTGCGCCTATACTGACATCTATGACAGCCCCTGGCTGGCATGGATTACAGTATTCTTTAATGCCAGAAAATGGGGATGTTGGCCTTGTCCTTGCCACTCCACCTTTTTGGCAAATTGGTGATGCTGACAGAGAAATTCCACTTTTTCCACGCAACATGCTGTTTGCGACTTTTTCACGCCACAAAAGTGGCCTATTTAAATGATATATCGCGCCTATTATCAGTATGATTACAGTCAGTATGATTACAGCAATACCAAATTTCTATACCTGTATTCTTTAACTATAAGATGCACCTGACGATAAGACACCCCTCAGGTGTAGACAACAGAAAGTTAGAAAATAAATATTTTCTACTAATTAAAACTTCCCTGTTATTTTAATCAAGGTCGGGGGCGGTCAATGTCACAAACTTTAAGGCCCCTTTCACACGGGCAAGAATTCCGCGCGGGTGCAATGTGTGAGGTGATTGCATTGCACCCGCACTGAATCCGAACCCATTCACTTCAATGGGGCTGTTCAGATGAGCGGTGATTTTCACGCATCACTTGTGCGTTGCATGAAAATCGCTGCATGTTCTTTATTCTGTGTTTTTCACGAAACGCAGACCCCATAGAAATGAATGAAATCGCAAGGTTGCTAGGAGATTATAGGGATGAAAGCAACCCCGGACCCCATTAAAGTGTATTCACTGTATTATTTTCCCTTATAACATGGTTATAAGGGAAAATAATATAATTCTTAATACAGAATGCTTACTAAAATGTGGATTGAGGGGTTAAAAAATAAAACAAAATTAACTCACCTTATCCAATTGATTGCACAGCTGGCATCTTCTTCTTGCTTCTTCTTTCAGGACCTGCAAAAAGACCTTTGATGATGTCACCGCGCTCACCACGTGGTGAGCGCGATAACGTCATCAAAGATCCTTTTGCAGGTCCTGAAAGAAAAAGCAAGAAGTCGATGCCAGCTGCGCGAACAATTGGATAAGGTGAGTTAATTTTATTTATTTTTTTAACCCCTCAATCCACATTTTAGTAAGCATTCTGTATTAAGAATGCTATTATTTTCCCTTATAACCATGTTATAAGGGAAAATAATAAAATCTGCAGAACACCTAACCCAAACCCGAACTTCAGTGAAGAAGTCCGGGTTTGGGTCTGGGTACCACATTCAGTTTTTTCTCATGCGCCTGCAAAACGCATTGCACTCGCGCGGAAAAAACTGAACATCGGAATGCAATCGCAGTCAAAACTGACACGCGACGCATCCGGAGAAAATCCAGGACACCCGTGTGAAAAAGGCTTAACAGTCTAGGTTAGAGAGGGTTAATAGTTTACAGTCACATCCTGTGACTCTTAAGCCTCATTCACACAGTCAGTGTTCGGTCAGTAATTTCCATCAGTGATTAGGAGCCAAAACCAGGTGCGGCTCTAAACACAGAACAGGTGCAGATCTGTCCCTTAAACCTTATCTCTGTGGAGGCTCCAATACTGGTTTTGGCTCGCAATGACCGATGGAAATCTCTGATCACACCATTGAAGTGGGAATGAGGCTTTAGTGTGTTATCTTTTGACCACTGAAGCAAACAGCAATGGCACATCACATGATAAGAGTATCAATATCACAAGTTACAGTATAAATTGCAATATAGTACCCACTATGTAGTCCACTAGTGATATCATCAAAGGTCCTTTAGCTACACTAAGGGCTCTTTCACACTTGCGTTATTGTCTTCCGGCATAGAGTTCCGTCGTCGGGGCTCTATGCCGGAAGAATCCTGATCAGGATTATCCTAATGCATTCTGAATGGAGAGAAATCCGTTCAGGATGCATCAGGATGTCTTCAGTTCCGGAACGGAACGTTTGTTGGCCGGAGAAAATACCGCAGCATGCTGCGCTTTTTGCTCCGGCCAAAAATCCGGAACACTTGCCGCAAGGCCGGATCCGGAATTAATGCCCATTGGAAGGCATTGATCCGGATCCGGCCTTAAGCTAAACGTCGTTTCGGCGCATTACCGGAGCCAACATTTAGCTTTTTCAGAGTGGTTACCATGGCTGCCGGGACGCTAAAGTGTAGCGGGGAGCGGGGGAGCAGCATACTTACCGTCCGTGCGGCTCCCCGGGCGCTCCAGAGTGACGTCAGGGCGCCCCAAGCGCATGGATCACGTGATCGCATGGATCACGTCATCCATGCGCATGGGGCGCTCTGACGTCATTCTGGAGCGCCCCGGGAGCCGCACGGACTGTAAGTATACCGCTCCCCTGCTCCCCGCTCCTACTATGGCAACCAGGACTTTAATAGCGTCCTGGGTGCCATAGTAACACTGAAAGCATTTGGAAGACGGTTCCGTCTTCAAATGCTTTCAGTACACTTGCGTTTTTCCGGATCCGGTGGGCACCTCCGGCAACGGAAGTGCATGCCGGATCCCAACAACGCAAGTGTGAAAGAGGCCTCAGTCAGAGCTTTCATATGTTTCTCTGCTGAAGGAACCTTCAATATGGGGAGGGAAGTGTTTCTCACAATCGTCTCCATGAGATGAATAATCTTTCCACCTCGTCTCCTGTCTGCACTGACCACACAGATCAGTGTTGGACAGGGAGAGAGAGAAGTGTGCAGACACACAGCTTACTCATTGATTCAGCAAAGATCTGTATGAGCACTCTGCTTGAGAAAGCAGTCAGGGAGGGCTGGCACTGCTGGAGCACCCTGACTGCAGACTACAAGATTTTTTTTCCTGCAAAAAATCGAGTCTTATAGTTCAAAAACTGCTGTTGTTTTTAACATTAAAAAAATGAAAATATAAATAAAAACTTCATCTCTTTGTTCTGACACCCAGAACTTTTTTTTACATATTTCTGCCTATAGAGTTATTCAAGGACTTATTTTTTGCTGGGTGACCTTTAGTTTTTATCAATTACATTTTAGCATATGTATGACTTTTTGATTTTTATTAAAAAAAATTTGGGAAAGAATGGTGATTCAGCTATATATAGATATATTTATATTTTGATAGTTTGGGAATTTTCAGATACCAATGATGTTTATTATTTTGTTTTATTTTTATATGTAAAATGGGGGAAGGAGGTGAACTGAATTTTGAATTTGTGTTTTTTTATATTTAAATATTTTTTTGTAGTTTTTTAACTTTATACTTAGACCATCTAGAGGACTTGAACATGAATATCTGATCAGCAGATTGCTTATACTGTAGACTGCAGCTGTTTACCCTGAAGCAGGACTCAAAGGGAACTGTGCTATGGCAGGCCCGGGAGCCTGGGCATTACATACCATTTGTATCTGTGGGGCTATTTTATATACAGGGGAGTAAGGGGTAAAAAAAAAAGAGCTAATTGCAATGTATGTTGGGAGTTGCAGGTGCTTGATGAGCTGGTGCCCAACTACAGAAAGGGAAGAAGGTCCTCCAGATATGAGTAAAACACAGTTTTCAAATGTGGGATAACCCCTTTAATATTATAACTTGAGGAACTGCTGTATAATGTATTTGCAGTTGCAAATGTTCATAATGTAATACAGGACTATTTGAGAATATAGACATTGGAATCTACATCTGAAAAACATGTAAAATAAGCTAGAAACTATAACCCTTTAGCCAGTGGCATACACACAATCCATGGAGCCCCGGGGTGAAACTGATCCATGGGCCCCCCCCCGTTGATGCCCCCCCCAACCCGCCACTGCCCCCCATCCTGCCTCCACCCCCTCCGCTCGCGTGTGTATGTATGTATATTTATATATTTTATACTGTATATCACTATATACAAGAGGATGATATACGGTATAACATCTTCTTGTATATAGTGATATAGTGGACCACGCTGATGATATACCCTGGGTATCTCCTGTACATAATTATATATGTACAGCTTGTATAAGTTATACATTTTGTATATAGTGATATGGACCTTGCTGGTATAACCTGGGTATCTCCTGTAAATAAATATATACACTGCTCAAAAAAATAAAGGGAACGCAAAAATAACACATCCTAGATCTGAGTTAATTAAATATTCTTCTGAAATACTTTGTTCTTTACATAGTTGAATATGCTGACAACAAAATCACACAAAAATAAAAAAATGGAAATCAAATTTTTCAACCCATGGAGGTCTGGATTTGGAGTCACACTCAAAATTAAAGTGGAAAAACACACTACAGGCTGATCCAACTTTGATGTAATGTCCTTAAAACAAGTCAAAATGAGGCTCAGTAGTGTGTGTGGCCTCCACGTGCCTGTATGACCTCCCTACAACATCTGTGCATGCTCCTGATGAGGTGGCGGACGGTCTCCTGAGGGATCTCCTCCCAGACCTGGACTAAAGCATCTGCCAACTCCTGGACAGTCTGTGGTGCAATGTGACGTTGGTGGATAGAGTGAGACATGATGTCCCAGATGTGCTCAATTGGATTCAGGTCTGGGGAACGGGCGGGCCAGTCCATAGCATTAATGCCTTCGTCTTGCAGGAACTGCTGACACACTTCAGCCACATGAGGTCTAGCATTGTCTTGCATTAGGAGGAACCCAGGGCCAACCGCACCAGCATATGGTCTCACAAGGGGTCTGAGGATCTCATCTCGGTACCTAATGGCAGTCAGGCTACCTCTGGCGAACACATGGAGGGCTGTGCGGCCCTCCAAAGAAATGCCACCCCACACCATTACTGACCCAATTACTGACCACCCCACACCATTACTGACCAAGCATTCAAAAGTGACCAAAACATCAGCCAGGAAGCATAGGAACTGAGAAGTAGTCTGTGGTCACCACTTGCAGAACCACTCCTTTATTGGGGGTGTCTTGCTAATAGCCTATAATTTCCACCTGTTGTCTATCCCATTTGCACAACAGCATGTGAAATTGATTGTCACTCAGTGTTGCTTCCTAAGTGGACAGTTTGATTTCACAGAAGTGTGATTGACTTGGAGTTACATTGTGTTGTTTAAGTGTTCCCTTTATTTTTTTGAGCAGTGTATATGTACAGCTGGTATAAGTTATACATCTTCTTGTATATAGGGATATGGAGCATGCTGGTATAACCTAGGTATCTCCTTATATGTACAGCTGGTATTAGTTATACATCTTAATATACCAGAAGATGTATACCAGGCCAGCTCACATATAATAATATACAGAACATACCAAGGCCAGATAGTAACAATTACCTGTTGGGCTGGCTCAGGCTGAAAGCTGCTGAATTGACCTGCTGAAAGTCAGTGGCAACTGGCAAGGCTGAATGCTGGAGGCTGGCTGGGCTCAGTGTGGGCTCTGGCTGGCTGAATGAGTGCTGCTCCTGGGCCTGGCTCAGGCTGGCAGAAATGTCTGGCAGAGAGAGAGAGAGAACGAGGCGAGTTGGGGTGAGTGACTGTAGTATAGAGTCAGACTACTGGGCAAGTCGGCAGTGGCTCCCGTGCTCCTCTGTTCCCAACTTCCTGACGGTCCTGCAGCACTTTGTGACGTCACGTAAGTGCGCAGTGTGATCTGGACATGCTGCCCTGCCACCTGCCATTGGTACTTAAAGTGACCATGCCTAAGCTGGACCCGCCATCCCATAGTAACATAGTAACATAGTACATAAGGCCTAAAAAAGACATTTGTCCATCCAGTTCGGCCTGTCATCCTGCAAGTTGATCCAGAGGAAGGCAAAAAAAAAACCCTGTGAGGTAGAAGCCAATTTTCCTCACTTTAGGGGAATAAAAAATTCCTTCCCGACTCCAATCAGGCAATCAGAATAACTCCCTGGATCAACGACCCCTCTCTAGTAGCTATATCCTGTAATATTATTACACTCCAGAAATACATCCAGGCCCCTCTTGAATTCCTTTATTGTACTCACCATCACCACCTCCTCAGGCAGAGAGTTCCATAGTCTCACTGCTCTTACCGTAAAGAATCCTCTTCTATGTTTGTGTACAAAACTTCTTTCCTCCAAACGCAGAGGATGTCCCCTCGTCACAGTCACAGTCCTGGGGATAAATAGATGATGGGATAGATCTCTGTACTGACCCCTGATATATTTATACATAGTAATTAGATCTCCCCTCAGTCGTCTTTTTTCTAACGTGAATAACCCTAATTTTGATAATCTTTCAGGGTACTGTAGTTGCCCCATTCCAGTTATTACTTTAGTTGCCCTCCTCTGGACCCTCTCCAGCTCTGCTATGTCTGTCTTGTTCACTGGAGCCCAGAACTGTACACAGTACTCCATGTGTGGTCTGACTAATGATTTGTAAAGTAGTAGGAATATGTTCTCATCACGGGCATCTATGCCCCTTTTGATGCAACCCATTATCTTATTGGCCTTGGCAGCAGCTGCCTGACACTGTTTTTTGCAGCTTAGTTTGCTGTTTATTGAAATTCCTAGATCCTTTTCCATGTCAGTTTTACCGAGTGTTTTACCATTTATTAACAACTAAAAAGGGGGACTTCTGGCCGTCCGTCCTGGCCTTGCGCCGGACTAGGAGTCTAAAAATCGGACGTCTGGCCAACCTAAGAGCAGCAGTGGCAGAGAGACTGAGTCCAGCAGCTGCCATTTCAGTCAGATTAGAGCCAAAGCTGCAGAGTGGCTGTAATCTGACTAAAATGGCTGCCGCTGGCCTCATTGAGTTGAGTCTCTCTACCACTGCAGAGAGACCTCATATCAGCCAACTTAGCCCCCATCGGACCTCAGATCAGCCCAAAGACCCCCATGAGACCTCAGATCAGCCCCCATCAGACCTCAGATTAGCCCAAAGACCCCCAGTCAGCCCACATCAGACCTCAGATCAGCCCAAAGACCCCCATCAGACCCCCACTCAGCCTCCATCAGACCTCAGATCAGCCCAAAGACCCCCATCATCAGACCCCCACTCAGACCCCATCAGACCTCAGATCAGCCCAAAGACCCCCAGTCAGCCCCCATCAGACCTCAGATCAGCCCAAAGACCCCCATCAGACCACCACTCAGCCCCCATCAGACCTCAGATCAGCATAAAGACCCCCACTCAGCCCCCATCAGACCTCAGATAAGCCCAAAGACCCCCATCACCATCCGACCCCCACTCAGCCCCCATCAGATCTAAGATCAGCCCAAAGACCCCCATAAGACCCCCACTCAGCCACCATCAGACCTCAGATCAGCCCAAAGACCCCCATCACCACCAGAGCCCCACTCAGCCCCCATCAGAACTCAGATCAGCCCAAAGACCCCCACTCAGGCCCTATCAGACCTCAGATCAGCCCAAAGACCCCCATCAGATCACCACTAAGCACCCATCAGACCTCAGATCATCCCAAAGACCTCCAGTCAGCCCCCATTAGACCTCAGATCAGCCCAAAGACCCCCCATCAGACCCCCATTCAGCCCCCATCAGACTTCAGATCAGCCCAAAGACCCCCATCATCATCAGACCCCCACTCAGCCCCCATGAGACCACAGATCAGCCAAAGACCCCCACTTAGCCCCATCAGACGTCAGATAAGCCCAAATACCCCATCAGACCTCCACTCAGCCACCATCAGACCTCAGATCAGTCCAAAGACCCCCATCACAATCAGACCCCCACTCAGCCCCATCACACCTCATATCAGCCCAAAGACCCCCACTCAGCCCCATCAGACCTCAGATCAGCCCAAAGACCCCCATCAGACCCCCACTCAGCCACCATCAGACCTCAGATCATCCAAAAGACCCCCACTCAGCCCCCTTTAGACCTCATATAAGCCCAAAGACCCCCATCAGACCCCCACTCAGCCCCCAGACCTCAGATCAGCCCAAATACCCCCATCAGATCCCCACTAAGCGCCCATCAGACCTCAGATCAGCCCAAAGACCCCCAGTCAGCCCCCATCAGACCTCAGATCAGCCCAAAGACCCCCATCAGACCACCACTCAGCCCCCATCAGACCTCAGATCAGCCCAAAGACCCCCATAATCATCAGACCCCCACTCAGCCACCATGAGACCTCAGATCAGCCTAAAGACCCCCACTCAGCCACCATCAGACCTCAGATAAGCCCAAAGACCCCCATCAGACCCCCACTCAGCCCCCATCAGACCTCAGATCAGCCCAAAGACCCCCATCAACATCAGACCCCCACTCAGCCCCCATCACACCTCAGATCAGCCCAAAGACCCCCATCAGACCCCCACTCAGCCACCATCAGATCTCAGATCAGCACAAAGACCCCCGTCACCATCAGCCCCCCACTCAGCCCCCATCATAACTCAGATCAGCCCAAAGACCCCCATCATCATCAGACCCCCACTCAGCCCCATCAGACCTCAGATCAGCCCAAAGTCCCCCACTCAGCCCCATCAGACCTCAGATCAGCCCAAAGACCCCCACTCAGCCCCATCAGACCTCAGATCAGCCCAAAGACCCCCATTATCATCAGACCCCCACTCAGCCCCCATCAGACCTCCGATCAGCCAAAAAAAACACAGCCCCCATCAGACCTCAGATAAACCCAAAGACCCCCATCAGACCCCCACTCAGCCACAATCAGACCTCAGATCAGCCCAAAGACCCCCATCACCATCAGACCCCACTCAGCTCCCATCAGACCTCAGATCAGCCCAAAGACCCCATCAGACCCCCACTCAGCCATTATCAGATCTCAGATCAACCCAAAGACCCCCATCACAATCAGGCCCCCACTTAGCCCCATCAGACCTCAAATCAGCCCAAAGACCCCCACTCAGCCCCCATCAGACCTCAGGTCAGCCCAAAGACCCCCAGTCAGCCCCATCAGACCTCAGATCAGCCCAAAGACCCCCACTCAGCCCCACCAGACCTCAGATCAGCCCAAAGACCCTCATTATCCTCAGCCCCCCACTCAGCCCCCATCAGACCTCAGATCAGCCTAAAGACCCCCATCAGACCCCCAGTCAGCCACTATCAGACCTCAGATCAGCCCAAAGACCCCCATCACCATCAGACCCCAACTCAGCCCCCATCAGAGCTCAGATCAGCCCAAAGACCCCCACTCAGCAACCTTAAGACCTCATATAAGCCCAAAGACCCCCATCAGACCCCCACTCAGCCCCCATCAGACCTCAGATCAGCCCAAAGACCCCCATCATCATCAGACCCCCACTCAGACCCCATCAGACCTCAGATCAGCCCAAAGACCCCCAGTCAGCCCCATCAGACCTCAGATCAGCCCAAAGACCCCCATCAGACCACCACTCAGCCCCCATCAGACCTCAGATCAGCCTAAAGACCCCCATCCGACCCCCACTCAGCCACCGTCAGACCTCAGATCAGCCCAAAGACCCCCATCACCATCAGACCCCCACTCAGCCCCCATCAGATCTAAGATCAGCCCAAAGACCCCCATAAGACCCCCACTCAGCCCCCATCAGACCTCAGATCAGCCCAAAGACCCCCACTCATCCCCAATCAGACCTCAGATCAGCCCAAAGACCCCCATCATCATTAGACTCCCACTCAGCCCCCATCACACCTCAGATCAGCCCAAAGACCCCCACTCAGGCCCTATCAGACCTCAGATCAGCCCAAAGACCCCCATCAGATCCCCACTAAGCGCCTATCAGACCTCAGATCATCCCAAAGACCTCCAGTCAGCCCCCATTAGACCTCAGATCAGCCCAAAGACCCCCATCAGACCCCCATTCAGCCCCCATCAGACTTCAGATCAGCCCAAAGACCCCCATCATCATCAGACCCCCACTCAGCCCCCATGAGACCACAGATCAGCCAAAGACCCCCACTTAGCCCCATCAGACCTCAGATAAGCCCAAATACCCCATCAGACCCCCACTCAGCTACCATCAGACCTCAGATCAGTCCAAAGACTCCCATCACCATCAGACCCCCACTCAGCCCCCATCAGAACTCAGATCAGCCCAAAGACCCCCAGTCAGCCCCATCAGACCTCATATCAGCCCAAAGACCCCCATCAGACCCCCACTCAGCCCCCATCAGACCTCAGATCAGCCCAAAGACCCCCATCATCATCAGACCCCCACTCAGCCCCCATCAGACCTCAGATCAGCCCAAAGACCATCACTCAGCCCCATCAGACCTCAGATCAGCCCAAAGACCCCCATCAAACCCCCACTAAGCCCCCATCAGACCTTAGATCATCCCAAAGATCTTCACTCAGCCCCCATCAGAACTCAGATTAGCACAAAGACCCCCAGGTCCCCAGTCAGCCCTCATCAGACCTCAGATCATCCCAAAGACCCCCATCAGACTCCCACTCAGCCCCCATCGGCTCAGATCAATCACCGGCGCAGCCCAGAGTGATCCCCATTCCCCCAGGCCCTAATACTTACCTATTCTGCGCCGTGGGGCTACTCTTCCTCTTTGGGCCCCTGGCAGAAGTCGCGCTCCGCTCCTCTCTATGTCTTCCCAGCCGGCGCTGCACTGTCACCTGGCAGCGTGCAGCGTCAGGTCATAGTGCTCGCACTACGTCCTGACACTGTACACGCTCAGGACAGTGATGCGCCAGCCGGGGAGGGTAAGTATATTAAAGGGGGAAGGGGGGCGGCAGGCCTTGGGTACTATGGTATACAGCACTACTGCAGGGCAGGGCCAGGGGTCCACAGCCAGCCGGGCCCCTTGGAGTGCCGGGCCCGGTCGCAATTGCGACCCCTGTATGTACGCCAGTGCCTTTAGCTACTCTGTAGGTATTGGGGGAGATTTATCAAACTGGTGTAAAGTGGAACGGGCTTAGTTGCCCATAGCAAGCAATCAGATTTTTTACAGCCAACTGATTGGAATCATTGGCATTGTTTTAAAATTTTTGTCTTAAGTCATAGCCCCATAACTTCTTTCAAACATACAAGTTATTTTTCAGCTGTATCCTTGTTTAACCTGGCAATTTATGAACTGTGGCCAGAGTTACCTTTGTGAATTAACTGCTAGGAACTGCAGTCAGGGGTGGCTGGGGTCACTGAGTAGAGGGTTTAAAAAAGTATATAAATACCTTCGAAAATAAATAGCGAAACATCCAAAATAGTATAAATGTTTATTTGAAACATTTATTTGCATTTGATGTGGATATATATATATATATATATATATATATATATATATATATATATTTATTTATATATACACTGCTCAAAAAAATAAAGGGAACACAAAAATAATACATCCTAGATCTGAGTTAATTAAATATTCTTCTGAAATACTTTGTTCTTTACATACATAGTTACATAGGTGATGACAACAAAATCACACAAAAATTTTAAAATGGAAATCCAAATTTTCAACCCATGGAGGTCTGGATTTGGAGTCACACTCAAAATTAAAGTGGAAAAACACACTACAGGCTGATCCAACTTTGATGTAATGTCCTTAAAACAAGTCAAAATGAGGCTCAGTAGTGTGTGTGGCCTCCACGTGCCTGTATGACCTCCCTACAACGCCTGTGCATGCTCCTGATGAGGTGGCGGACGGTCTCCTGAGGGATCTCCTCCCAGACCTGGACTAAAGCATCTGCCAACTCCTGGACAGTCTGTGGTGCAATGTGACGTTGGTGGATATAGTGAGACATGATGTCCCAGATGTGCTCAATTGGATTCAGGTCTGGGGAACGGGCGGGCCAGTCCATAGCATCAATGCCTTCGTCTTGCAGGAACTGCTGACACACTCCAGCCACATCAGGGTCTAGCACATTGTCTTGCATTAGGAGGAACCCAGGGCCAACCGCACCAGCATATGGTCTCACAAGGGGTCTGAGGATCTCATCTCGGTACCTAATGGCAGTCAGGCTACCTCTGGCGAGCACATGGAGGGCTGTGCGGCCCTCCAAAGAAATGCCACCCCACACCATTAATGACCCAATGCCAAACCGGTCATGCTGGAGGATGTTGCAGGCAGCAGAACGTTCTCCACGGCATCTCCAGACTCTGTCACGTCTGTCACATGTGCTCAGTGTGAACCTGCTTTCATCTGTGAATAGCACAGGGCTCCAGTGGCGAATTTGCCAATCTTGGTGTTTTCTGGCAAATGCCAAACGTCCTGCACGGTGTTGGGCGGGTAACCACAACTCCCACCTGTGGATGTCGGGCCCTCATATCACCCTCATGGAGTCTGTTTCTGACCGTTTGAGCAGACACATGCACATTTGTGGCCTGCTGGAGGTCATTTTGCAGGGCTCTGGCAGTGCTCCTCCTGTTCCTCCTTGCACAAAGGCGGAGGTAGCGGTCCTGCTGCTGGGTTGTTGCCCTCCTACGGCCTCCTCCACGTCTCCTGATGTACTGGCCTGTCTCCTGGTAGCGCCTCCATGCTCTGGACACTACGCTGACAGACACAGCAAACCTTCTTGCCACAGCTCACATTGATGTGCCATCTTGGATAAGCTGCACTACCTGAGCCACTTGTGTGGGTTGTAGACTCCGTCTCATGCTACCACTAGAGTGAAAGCACCGCCAGCATTCAAAAGTGACCAAAACATCAGCCAGGAAGCATAGAAACTGAGAAGTGGTCTGTGATCACCACCTGCAGAACCACTCCTTTATTGGGGGTGTCTTGCTAATTGCCTATAATTTCCACCTGTTGTCTATCCCATTTGCACAACAGCATGTGAAATTGATTGTCACTCAGTGTTGCTTCCTAAGTGGACAGTTTGATTTCACAGAAGTGTGATTGACTTGGAGTTACATTGTGTTGTTTAAGTGTTCCCTTTATTTTTTTGAGCAGTGTATATATATATATATAAATATATATATATATATTGTGGGGACTCGCTCTGGTAGACAGGATTAGCGGAAGCAGTATAGAGGCAACAACAAGTTCTTTGGATCAAACAGTTCAGTATATTATTCACACTTTAGGCAAGTGACAAAACAAGCAGTCATATTCAAACAAAAAGTCACTTTGCGGTGTTGGTGGTAATTCACACCATGCGGCAATTCTGCCTCAATGAGTCCTTGACCATAGCAGCGCCAACCTGTTTTCACACCAAGCAGACAGCAAGCCTTCATTCAGACACAAGGCTCCCAGATCCCAACACAGATACATGGCTTCTGAGCCCAGCTGCTTATTTAAGGACAGCCAGGTGCTGCCAAAGCCCGGACCGGCATTTAAAATCTGGTCCGATATTTGACCTCACCTGGCTGTAAATCAGCCCAGCAGCACATGCTGGGAGGAAAATACCTGTTTTCCCAGACTAAACCTCTCACTGTGTCACATACTGCCCCCCTTTGTTCAACCCTGAGGGGGTGAACACACACCAGACAGTGTACCCGGGACAGATCATCCGCATTTCCCTGTAACCACCGAAAACTTAAAGTTTTGTAGGGAGAGAAACCATGAGGTGACCCGGGCATTTCTGTCCTTGGCCTGGCTCATCCACTTGAGAGGGGAGTGGTCAGTCACCAGGCTGAATTTTCTCCCCAATAAATAATAGCGGAGAGATTCTAGTGCCCACTATACTATACCGGGTCTTGGCTGGGGTGAGCTTATGGCTGAGGAAGACAACGGGATGCTCCTCCCTGTTATCTTCCTGAGACAGTACAACACCGAGGCCTACTTCGGAGGCATCGGTCTGTACTATAAACTCCATTTTGAAGTCGGGCGTCACCAAACCGGGGACCCGCACAGGGCCGACTTCAAAGCGGAGAAAGCCTCTTCCGCCCGATCATCCTAGCGAACCATCATTGACTTGTGTCCTTTCAAGAGTCCTGTCAAGTGTGCTGCTAGAGTAGCAAAGTGGGGAACAAACCTCATGTAATTGCCCACAATCCCAGGAATGACTTTATTTGCCTAGTGGTGACAGGTTCGGGCCAATTCTGTATCGCCTCTATTTTGTTCACTTGGGGTTTGTTGACTTCGCGCCCAATGACATACCCCAGGTACTTAGTCTCTTCTAACCCTATCGCGCATTTTTTTGGGTTAGTAGTTAGGCCAGCTTTCCGAAGGGAGTCCACTACAGCCTTCACTTTGGGTAGGTGACTTTCCCAGTCGGTACTGTGGATGACAATATCGTCCAGGTAAGCTGAAGCATACCAACGATGTCGACGAAGCACAATATCCATTAGTCACTGAAAAGCGGCAGGGGCACCATGCAGACCAAAGGGTAAGACCTTATATTGATACAGCCCCTCAGACGTGATGAAGGCAGTTTTCTGTTTGGCAGCCTCCATTAAGGGCACCTGCCAGTACCCTTTCGTGAGGTCCAAAATACCGGGCTTGTCCTATCCTCTCGATGAGCTCATCCACCCGGGGCATCGAATTTGGAAACCTCGTTAAGTTTTCGAAAGTCGTTACAAAACCGCAATGTGTGTCCTGTCCGGTTTGGGTATCAATACGATAGGACTGGCCCACTCACTTTTTGACTACTCAATGACGTCTAACTGCAACATTAGCTACACTTCCTCCGATATGGATTGTCGACGAGCCTCGGGTACCCGGTATGGTTTTAATCTGACTTTTGCCTGAGGCTCAGTGACAATGTCATGTTGGATTATGGAAGTGCATTCAGGGAGGTCTGAGAACACATCTGTGTTCCGACTAACAAACTCCCTGGCCTCCTGAGTCTGTTTAGAGGAGAGGCTTTCAGCAATTTTTACTGTGGCATCAGACAGAGGGGCCAGTACATCTTCTCCTAGCTGTCTTCTGTACAGGTTTCCCTATCTTTCCACGGTTTGAGTAAAGTCACATGGTAAACCTGCTCCGGCTTTCGCCGCCCTGGCTGGTGTACCTTGTAGTTTACATCTCCAATTTTCTCGAATACCTCGTAGGGCCCCAGCCACCTAGCCAGGAACTTACTATCCGCGTTCGGCACCAGAACCAAAACCCGATCACCCGGGTTAAAGATCCGGACTCGAGCCTGCCGATTATAAACCCGACTCTGGGCTCACTGAGCTGCCTCCATATAATCCCTAACAAGAGGCAATACTGTCTCTATCCGATCTTGCATCTGGTTAACGTACTCAATGACACTTTTATGTAGAGTGAGTTGTTGTTCCCACGCCTCTTTGGCAACATACAAGAGACCGCTAGGGTGTCTGCTATATAGCAGTTTGAAGGGTAAGAACCCAGTAAAGGCCTGGGGTACCTCTCGCACTGCGAACATGAGATAGGGCAGAAGGAGGTCCCAGTCCTTTTCATCTTTAGACACTACCTTTTTCAACATATTTTTTAATGTTTGGTTAAACTGTTCTACCAGAGCATCCGTTTGCAGATGGTAAACGGACGTCCATAGTTGTTTTATGTGCAGCAACTTACAGTGTTCCCTCATCATCTTGGACATAAAAGGGGTCCCTTGGTTGGTCAGAACCTACTCAGGAAAACATCTCCATTAACTTCTTAGCTATGAGTATGGCCGAGGTATTGGCACTGCCTCTGGGTACTAAGTGGTGTAGTCTAGAATGACTAAGATGTGTTGATGCCCTCTAGCGGACTTCGCTAGTGGGCCTATGAGGTCCATAGCTATTCAGTCAAACGATACTTCGATAATCGGGAGAGGTACTAGGGGATTACGGAAATGTGGCTGGGGGCTAGTTATCTGGCAGGTCGGGCAAGACTTTCAAAACTCTTCCACTTCTTTGAATATGGTGGGCCATTAAAACCGCTGTAGAATACGATCCTGAGTTTTCTGCAGCCCCAGGTGACCCCTGAAAACATGTTCGTGGGCTAGATCTAACACAAGCTTGCGATAAGCCTTGGGGACCACTAACTGTTGAATAGGCTCACCCCGTAGTTGGTTTACCCACTACAACATATCCTGATGAACCACAAAACTGGGAAACACTGACTCTGCCCCAGGTTGTTGTGGTTCACCATCTACTATTAACACATTTTCCCAGGCACGGGAGAGGGTTGGGTCACGACGTTGTGCGGTACCAAAATTATCCCCGGAGACATTGAGGTCTGCCAATTCAGGAGTTCTCCACGTCTCCCACCATCACACTTAGCGGGATTGTCCCCCTCTCTTTCACCGAAGTGGCGTTCACCCCTACCGCTGGTTCTTCGGTCTTAGGTTCCTAGGGTTCTGGTCTCCCCACTGAGCCGGGCCACTCTGCTAGGGTTACCCCTGTCTCATGGCTATCAGTCACTCTCATAGCATGCCACAGTGCTGGATAGCCCAGGAAGTCTCTCCCAATTATAAGTTCATAATGTAGATTTGTGGCGACAGCCACCTCGTGGGTCCATCTACCGGCCACTGTGGTTATAGACACCAGCGCGGTGGGGTAGTCTTTTAAGTCTCCGTGGATGCACATCACCCCGACTTTCTGGCCAGTATACTCAGTAGAACACACCAGGGTAGCCTTTACTAGGGTCACCAGACTCCCTGAGTCCAGCAGAGCCTCCGCCGGAGTGTCTCCCACTTCCACCTTGCACAAGTGATCTAGAGACTCTGGGGTACCTGTTGCACACAGCTTCCTTTCATATAGCGACTGACGGTAGCCATAGTTAGTGTCCATGGGCTCAACCCGATTGGGACAGTCAGCCCTTACATGGCCAGGCTCCTGACACCGCCAGCAGACTATCGGAGCCAGGTCTGCCATGGGTACATCCCAGGTGGGTTTTATCAGCTCAAATCTCCGGGACTGGGGTGGAGATTTCCGGGGTTTGTTGACCCCCCTCCCAACAGAACCCTCCTTTAGATTCCTGGTCGCTTCATAGCGTTCCAACAGGTCCACCATCTCTAGGGCATTACCAGGAGACACCTGACCGATCCAGTGCTGGAGAGGGTATGGCAAAGCCCTCCAGAATATATCAGCTAATAGTCTATTCAGCATAGCTAGGGGACTCAGTCAGCTTATACCCCCACTGATGTACCCGCTGGGCCCGGACCAACACATTTACCCACAGTCTTGCCAAAATCTCACCCTTGACTTTTTTGTGGTCGGCCACTTGATCGTCCGGCAAGTCAAAATACACCTGCTGGGAATCGGATCCCAGGAATGGAGTGATGACCTCAGCCCACTGGTCATGGGGTAGCTTTTCCCTGATGGCCACTTTATCGTACATCGCCAGATAGGTTTCGTTGTCATCTGCAGGGTTCATCTTAGGAATCGGAACACGGACTGCTTTTTGGGCATCGTGGATGCTCAGGGTTGCTCCTGCTGTCTGCAAAGCCATCACAGTATTGAAAACAACATTAATACTGACCAAACCTTCAAATCCATCTGCTGAAATGCAGCCCCAAACTTGCAAGGAACATCCACCATGCTTCACTGTTGTCTGCAGACACTTTTTTTTTGCACTGCTCTCCAGCCCCTTGGTAAATTGCCTTCTGTTATAGCCAAACATTTCAAATATTGACTCTGCATAGTCAATATTTTCTGCACCCCAGTTTCTATGTTTTCATGCATAGTTGACTCACTTGACCTTGTTTCCACATAGAAGGCATGGCTTTTTGGCTGCAATTCTTTGATGAAGACCACTTCTGGCCATACTTCTCTAAACAGTAGATGGGTGTACCTGGGTCCCACTGCTTTTTGCCAGTTCAGAGCTAATGGCACTGCTGGACATCTTCCAATTTTGAAGGGAAGAAAACATAATGTGTCTTTTTTTTGCTGCACCAAGTTTCCCTGGCCAACCATTGTGTCTACGATCCTCAACCGTGCCCATTTCTTTGTGCTTCTTTAAAAGAACTTGAACAGCACTAGTGTTGAGCACGAATATTCGAATAGCAAATTTTTATTGCGAATATCGCCACTTCGAGAATTCGTGAATATTTAGAATATAGTGCTATATATTCGTTATATCGAATATTCTGCATTTTTTTCCATCTGAACACATGATTCCTCTCTGCTTCTTGCTTGTGGGCCAATGAGAAGGAAGCAATGTCAAGTTCACAACAATACTAAGTACACCAATCAGTAATCTGTAGTCAGACCTGCTAAAAAGTGAAACTGCACATAGAGCGAAAAAATATTCTAATCACCGCCGATTAGCACAATCGCGAATATATTGGAGCACTCATGAAACTTCTAGCAGCTTGAAAAATGTAGCCAAAGTGACCCACGCATGTATTCAGCGTTACGAATTCGCATTACGCGATTTTTACATTGCCGATTTTTCACATTCAATAAAATAATCTCGAATTCTCCAAATTCGCAAATATATGACGAATATTCTACAAAATATTCATGAAATATCGCAAATTCGAATATAGCCTCTGGCGCTCATCACTAAACAGCACATCCTGAAAACCCCAGTCTGCTTTGGGACCTTGCAGGTGCAGTATAAACATACATTAAGAACTATCTTCAACATAAAGAAGAATAGGGAGTCCTGGAACTGTTGATACGGCCCCCACAGAGCCCTAATATCACAGAGCCCTATGGGTAGAGGTGCACTCTAATTCCTTTATATTGTGGGGTCACACATAGCATGGTGTTACGACTAAGGGTACTCACCCGAAACGCGTCAACGCCCATGCCGTGTATCAAGTGGCCATGTCCGTTTTATGAATAATACTAATAAAGAAGAGCTGTAAGAGGACCTCCATTGTCTCCAGAACCTTTTTCTACTTGTCTGCACCCTAATATCAACCTCATCAAGTCTACATGAAGAGACAAAAGATCAGTGGTTAATTCTCTGATTTTTGGAACAACCTCCCTGCCAAGTGCCTTCAAAAACTGTTTTCAGGTATATATAGAAGGACTGATGTTCTTTTGAAGGCAAAGGGTGGTCACGCCAAACATTGTTTTGATTTAAATCACACAGCTTAAATAACGTTCCACTGCTGCGTTCCTTAATATTTTGAGTGTGCTGTAGCAAATATCCTATCAGTATAGATTTTTTTTATATATAAATATAATTTTCCTATTAGCTTCTGTGTAGCTGCTGGGTTGTAATAAAGGTAACCTGCCCGTACTTGATGTGGTTAATATACAACAGAAAATAGCAATCAACCCGCGCTTACTAGTAGGCACCTATCACTTTTTTTGAGGTATTGGTGTTGATATCAGTTGGAAGCTAGTTTTAATATTAATATTCCAAACCCACAGATACCTATTGTGCTTATTGCAATATAAATAGAAATAAGACTCCCACAAAGAAACTTCTGTGCCTTATTTCAATACATACAATTTAGTACAATGTTTCAAAGTGCTCAAAAATAGTCTACTGCAGTCACTTGCCTTGTTTATATTTATATTTGTAGCGATCCTGTAGTTTAGTCCTGCCAATCAGCTCCGACGCTTATTCCTGCTTGCTTGCACTTCGACTTCTGCACGTGGCGACGCCTCGGCCGGTGGCATTCGCTTGTGTCTTAGAAGTCAGAACGGGCTTCCTGAAGTGTTTGTGTGAAGTCACACATGTACGGCAGCCTCTGGGAACCAGAAAAAAAAAACGCGTTTCAGAGAACTCGGTCTCCTTCGTCAAAATATGGAATATTAATATTGAAACTAGCATCCAACTGAAAAGCATTGTCACTTTGCAACATTTTTTTCACGAAAGTTTTTTGGCCTATAACTTTGGCACAGTACTATAAATATATATATATATATATATATATGTATACTAGCAGAAGGACCCTCCTCTTTAACAGTGACCTCCACAGCGGCCGCCCCTAACCCGTCTAGTTAACAGTGATTTCCACAATAACCCGCCCCTTAACAGTGACCTCCACAGAGCTCCGTTTCCTTAAAATGTGACCTCCACAACACCCCGACCCTTAACACTAACCTCCATAGTGGACCGTCCCCTTAACTGTGACATCCACCGTTCCCTGCCCCCTTAACAGAGACCTCAACAGCGCCCAATCCTTTAACATTGACCTCCACAGCATCCCGCCCCCTTTACAGTTACCTCCAAAGCAGCCTGCCCCTTTAACAGTGACCTCCACAGCGGCCGCCCCTTTATTAGTGACCTCCACAGTACCCCATCTCCTTAACAGTGATTTCCACAACATCCCGTCCCCTTAACAGTGGCCTCTACAGCAATCTGCCCCTTAACACTGACCTCCATAGCGGACCGTTCCCTTAACTGGGACCTCCACAGCAGCCTGCCCCTAAGGTGGCCAGAGGTCGGTTTTAGGTGGACAGTCCGGCCTTCAGACTCACTGTACCCCGTCTGGCGCAGAGCCTGAATGGACACAGGGATGTCCTTTTGAACAACTCACTCTCAGACAGCAGGACTGTGCTGTCTGAGAGTGAGCTGCAGGGAGAAAGTCAAGCTGCAGCTGACAGAATAGTTTTTTCCCTTCATTTTTTCAATCCCCATTGGCTGTGGAGTGGAAGGGGGCGTGGCCAAACTGGGACGGGCATGACTCAGCGGGAACTGGGGGCGGGGTTTTTAAGTCTGTCTTTTGAGGGTGGCTTGAATGGCCACCCTACCTGCCCCCTTAACTGTGACCTCCAGAGCACTCTGCTCCCATAACAGTGTCATCCACAGCGCCATGCCCCTTTAAAGCTGACCTACAGCAGTTAAGTAAAATGGCTGTGTTGTTATGGAAACCTGGTGTAAAACTGTGTGTATGTGGAGACTAAGGAACTGCGAGCTTCTATTGGCTGATAATGGTCATGTGACCTGGCTTCTATTGACTAATGCATTTTTGGGAACATGTCAGGAACTAGAGAGCTGAGACCCGGTCTAATATCTTCACGGACACCTGATGTACCTGTGTGCCAAATTTCGTGATTGTAAATACGACGGTGCAGATTCCTTTAGTGGACATACACACATACACTCAGCTTTATACATTAGATATATACTCAATGACAAAAATAACACACCCAGATAGAAATGTCAGATTGCTACAGAACTGAGCATGCAGTTATATCTCAGGCACATATGTAAATGATTACAGATGTGGTCTGATTAGATACTGGGTATTGCCACAAAAGGGCATAAAAGTGCTTCCCTCGTTGCCCTATAAAAAGGCTCTCAGAGGCTACTTTTAAGTAGTGTACCTCCTGGTGAGAGATCCGTAACTACTAGACATGCCTCTAGTATACATGCAAATATATTTTTCCCAGTTTAAAAATTTTAAAGGGGTTGTCTCACTTTAGCAAATGACACTCATGCAGACAAAGGCTACAAGGCTCTTATTATTATGTATTATTAATGTATTGTGATTGTCCATATTTCCTCCTTTGCTGGCTTGATTAATTTTTTCATTGCATTATACACTGCTCGTTTCCATGGTTACGTTCCTCCTGCAATCCACCAGCGGTGGCCATGCTTGCACACTATAGAAAAAAAGTGCCCATGGTCCTGGCCACACATTAGTAACACTAATATAGGGTAGATGGAGTTATTTATTTACTTCTTGTGCCTCAAATTAGTAATCCTTTCACACTTTATTTTAGTAACTATGTCCTCACATAATCACTAATCCCTATGACTTTATTCTCATGCATCCTTGCACTAGGCACACTGGTGTTACTAATGTGAGGTACAAGGGATTTTTTTGTGTACAGCAGATTGATTGTTTGCTAATTATTAAAGCTATTGTAGGTTTCCCAGCAAAACCTTGCTGCCTTTAAGACTACCTCCAGATCTGCGGCCGACTGCTCCGGCAGAGAATCCCAGGAAATCGCCAGACAATAACCTCTGCGTGCGTATTTGCTGGGTAGCAGCCGAATCTCTGCTGGACACCATTATAATCAATGGGGTCCGACGGGCAAGCGGCAGTAACTGGCAATGCCGCCAGAGGCTCTACCACAGATGTAAAACTAGCCTAACAATAAATGATTTGCAGTCAAGCTATGGGCTACTATGGGGGACATTATTACAGCTGGGGGCCAATCTCAAGGGAAAGTATTACTTCTGGGGGCCACTATGGAGGACATTATGTATACCGCAGGGGTTGGGATTTAAATAAAAAAAAACAACTATGAAAATCATCTATTTTAAATGACTATATTTAATGGCTGTTAAAAACAGAAGCAAAACGGCCGTTTAAAGTGGCCAGAAGGCCCGAAAATGGATGCGAATGTGGTTGAAAAATAGCCATGAAAAACAATTTTTTTTCATTGTCGTGTGAATGTAGCCTTAGGGTCCATTCACACGTTCGCAAAATGGGTCCGCATCCGTTCCACAATTTTGCAGAATGGGTGCGACCCATTCATTTTGAATGGGCCTGCAAAAGATGCGGACAGCACACAGTGTGCTGTCCACATCCGCACTTCCGTTCCCTGGCCCCGAAAAAAAATAGAACATATCTTATTCTTGTCCACAGAATAGAATTTCTATTATAGCGCCGGCCATGTGCAGTCCGAAAAATGCGGAACGCACATGACTGGTGTCCATGTTTTGCGGATATGCACATTCCGGACCTCAAAAAGTTGCAGATGTGTGAATGGACCCTTACTGTGTAGTATCTGAACAAGTTTCCACAGATGGGGAAGCATCAGTAGGGCTATAAGATCATATTTTAAATAGATTAAACCAGGTTCTGATATCTTTACAACATGCCGCACGGTGGCTCAGTGATTAACACTGTTGCCGTGCTGTTCCGAAGTCCTGGGTTTCGATGGACAAATTTGCGTGAATTTTGTACTGTATGTTCTCCCTGTGTTTGTGTGGGTTTCTATACCAAAACATACTGATAGGTTCATTTAAAATTTAGATTTTGAGACCCAATGGGGCCATTGACTGACGTGACTACAATCTCTGTTGAAATGCGGCGGAATATGCAAGCACTATAGAAATGAATAAATTAAAATTCTCCAATTAAAATTTCTCCAGCACAAATCTTCCTTTTGCAGCAGTAAAAATATTTTTTTTTACATGCAAACTTCTGCCCATTTCCTTTTCTCAGCTACATAAAAAGCTGAATAAATTCAGCTCCAGCCATTCCTGTGATCTCTATCTTTGCAACTGATATGGCTTTACCTCTATCAACTGACTGCATTACTTTCTCCCTATCGTATAGTTAAGAAAAGTTCTGCTTCTTCTGTTTTTGTTCTTTAAATAATCCAAACAGATTTTCTGCTGCGATCCGATAATTTACAGTTTGTGTCATCCTTGTGCCAAGCCAGGTAAACTCCAAATGGAACAGAACTTAGGAGTCAGTCTTCAAACTTCCATTCACATAAGAACAGACTTGGCTTTATTCCACTGCTATTCCAAAAATGTCTGGTATCCCCTTGGCCCTGTGATTATGCTCTGTGTACACTGAGATATTTTACACCAGCTCTCAAGATAAAAAAACGGAAGGAGCAGTTTGACAGTAAAATGTACATGGAAACTGTAGTGCCAAAGAGACTGCCGTCTTGGAATCACAACCTGTTTGCTAACAATAAGTTACCTAAGCCTTCCAAATACATGTATATGGTATAATGTAGGCAATTGCATTGTCTCTTGGAGCCAAAATAGTTAAGTTGCACTTAAAGGCGTCTCTCTTGGGGATTATTTTTTCGTTTGCCATTGGCACTATATTCTATAAGGCCCTTACTGAATTTAATATAGTTTTGAGGGTCTGGGGAATTTATTGATCTCTGTTAAGAAATAAGAACATTACATGCCTCATACTCTGGTATACTGAAGAAGGAATGCAGATAATTACTTTGGAAGGGGTATTTGATTAGATAGAAAAGTTTCCATTTACGCAAGCCTTAGAAAGCTGTCTTAATTAAAGAAAAAATTCCAAATTGACCGGATTTGTCTGCGTTTTAATGGATAAAATACATAGCAACATTGCAGTACAAAAATATATAAGGAGACAAGTAAATTGATATATTGTATTCATTATATATTAGATAGCAGATAGATAGATAGATAGATATAGATAGATAGATAGATAGATAGATAGATAGATAGATAGGTAGATAGATACATTTCATTTTCTTCACATTAACTTCATATACTGCAGTTTCTCCAATACAGTAGTTAGAGTTATTAGAATTACTAGCTGGCGAACAGGAATATGTCACCCATCAGTGTTCTGCCCTCTAGTGGGCTCTAACTGCAATATAGGTACTGGTAAGATATTGTTATAGTTAAGGCAGTATTAGACAGGCAGATTGTCTGCCAGACAATGGCTAACGAGCGTTTGTAGTAACGCTTGTTAGCGATGATCTGGCAGTGCAATACCGCCGCTGATTACCCGATGAATGAACAAACGCTCATTTATCGGGCAATCAGAATCTTTCAACAGGTTTACAAATTATTGTGGGGAGGTGGTAGATCGTGCTGTGTACTGATCTGCTGCCGGCAAACAATCATTCTGTATGAAGACGAGCAATGGCATAACAATCGCTCCTCCCATTCTATGGAGAAGATCGCTGCATGTCATAGCAGTGGTCTCCTTCACTGATGAGTCCGCTTTCCTGCTGACAATCGCCTGCCTGATCTGGCTTTCTAATACAGCCTTTAGTTGAGTGTAATCCTGGTCACAGATGTTTTTTTGCATTGTACGCAAATTCTTTTAAGAAGTTTTCTGTGATTTCAGAGGTAGAGCCACCTGGCTTTCTTTGATTGATGCATTAGGATTGAAAAACAAAGCATCTGAGAAGCTGGTATTAGTAAAATCACAGGAGACCTCCTTGTTCAAAATAGCCTAGTAGCCACTTAAAATTTAACTTGCTCAGCCACTGCAAGGGAAATATAGCATTAAATGGTTGGGTCATCCAAAGAGAGAGATTGGATGACCAGAGATTCTTTCTTAGTGACTCCAGTGCGCTGAGCTTAGGAACCCCATCTATACCGTACATAAGAATAGGGTACGTGGCTGTTATTAAACAATTCAAAACCTATCTTTATTGAATGTTAAGACAAGAATATAATATAAATACACTGACCAAAAATATAAACGCAACACTTTCGGTTTTGCTCCCATTTTCCATGAGCTGAACTCAAATATCTGAAACATTTTCTACATACACAAAAGATCCATTGCTCTCAAATATTGTTCACAAATCTGTCTAAATCTCTGTTAATGAGCGCTTCTCCTTTGCAGAAATAATACATCCCACCTCACAGGTGTGGCATATCAAGGTGCTGATTAGACAGCATGAATATTGCACAGGTATGCCTTAGAATGCCCACAATGAAAGGCCACTCTGAAATGTGCAGTTTGATCACACAGCACAATGCCACAGATGTCTCAATGTTTGAGGGAGCGTGCAATTGGCATGCTGACTGCAGGGATGTCTACCAGAGCTGTTGCCTGGGCAATTAATGTTCATTTCTCTACCATAAGCCATCTCCATAGGCGTTTCATAGAATTTGGCAGTACATCCAACTGGCCTTACAACAGCAGACCACGTGTAACCATACCAGCCCAGGACCTTCACATCCAGCATGTTCACTTCAATGATCGTCTGAGACCAGCCATCCGGACAGCTGCAGCAACAATCAGTTTTCATAACCAAAGAATTTCTGCACAAACTGTCAGAAACCGTCTGCTGATGTCAAATGTTGTAGATCAAGTGGCCCATGGTGGCCGTGGGGTTATGGTATGGGTAGGCGTATGTTATAGACAACGAACACAGGTGCGTTTTATTGATGGCATTTTGATTGGACAGAGATACCGTGACAAGATCCTGAGACCCATTCATCCACGACCATTACCTCATGTTGCAGCATGATAATGCACTGCCCCATATTGCAAGGATCTGTACACAATTCCTGGAAGCTGAAACCATCCCAGTTCTTGCATGGCCAGCATACTCACTGGACACTGGAGCATGTTTGTGATGCTCTGGATCGGCGTATACGACAGCGTGTTCCAGTTCCTGACAATATTCTGCAACTTCGCACAGCTATTGAAGAGGAGTGGACCAACATTCCACAGGACACAATTAACACCCTGATCAACTCTATGCGACGGAGATGTGTTTCACTGCGTGAGGCAAATGGTAGCCACACCAGATACTGACTGGTTTTTTGCCCCCCCCCCCCGTATGGCAAAACTGTACACATTTCAGAGTGGCCTTTTATTGTGGGCAGTCTAAGGCACACCTGTGCAATATTCATGCTGTCTAATCAGCACCTTAATATGCCACACCTGTGAGGTGGGATGGATTATCTCGGCAAAGGAGATGTGCTCACTAACACAGTATTAGACAGATTTGTGAACAATATTTGAAGAAAATGTTTCAGATCTTCGAGTTCAGCTCATGCAAAATGGGAGTAAAACCAAAAGTGTTGCGTTTATATTTTTGGTCAATTTATATAAGTTGGCAAATACAGACACATACATATGCCAGCAAAAGAAGAGGTCAAAAGTAATAGTATATAATAAGGTAATAAATACAAACCGGAAGGTTAAAAAAATATACCAAGTAGTTCACCGTCCTAATGAAAAAGTGATAAAAATTCCAAAAATAAAATACAGACCCAATTGATGGTACCTGTAAAGGGGGAATCTTAATTACCAATATTTATGCAAATATCAATAATTAATATTCATAAATAGGAGGAGTCGTCTAGTGATGACTCCGCCTAGTTATACCTTAAGTAAAGAATAATACTTTCACTTTGCCTTACGCTAATCACTAAGCTAGCTACAAGCGCCTAACTGAGCTAGCTACCGCTAATAACCACACAATACACAGTAGGTATAATACAAGATATTTATTATCACCTACAGTACACAATACACACAATACAGCACCATAAATACAGCACTAAATACACTATTCAATCCCAAGTTCCACCCACAAACTAACTAGACAATACACTTACATACATTTATTAGCAGCCCACCCCACCTGGCTCTAAACTATCCCTATGAACGAAGGGTTAACGGTGGCGCTGCAAGGGTAATTGCAGGCCACAGACACAGGGTTACAGCAGGGGTTAATAGGGAGCAGGGATTCTCCTGTAGGGTTAGGGTAGGGGATAGGTGGTCAAGGGGTCAGGGGTAACTGAAGGGTAGGGGTACAGAGGTGGTAACTGAAGGGTAGGGGTACAGCAGGCAATGCAAGGGTTAATACCCTGTAGGTGAATGCTGGGGTAACTTGGCAGGGGAATTAGGGTATGTGAGGGTCAAGGGAATATGGGCAGGTAGGGGTTATAGGGAAATATGGGCAGGTTATATGGGTGGTGGTCATTGGTGGGATAGTGGTAGGGGAATAGTTGGTGGGATAGTGGTAGGGAATCAATACTCAGCCCTCCAGGGGTTAATTGCTCGTTGTCCAGGGGATGCTTGTCATCCTGGGGATGATTCTAACTCCTCCAGCGAGCGCTGCCTGCACTCTCCGTCCTCTGCTGGGGGGTAGGGGGTCTCTCCTCTTCAGGGGGCGGCTCGCATCTTCTCCCCTTATTGCAGGGCCTGCCAGACATTTATGGGGGAGAAACGTGGGCCGGCGCAGTGAGATGACGTCACTGCGCCAGCCCGTGCGTCACCGCACGAGCGCTTCGGGGCCGCGCCACTTGCTGACAGTCGAGAGAAGCCTTTGATCTCCCGCCTGTAGCACTTTGCATTCCGGGCAGCGCGACGGTAATCTCGCTGCCGGAATGCGCATAATAGAAGGAGGGGAGGTTTCTCCCTTCCTTCTATCATGCATAATTATCTCCAGCAGCGCTGGAGATAATTAAAACAAAGGACTCAGATTCTGATGAATCTGAGTTCTTTGTAGTCATCAGGATGACCGGACCCTTGTCCGGTCATTCTGATGCAATCAACCAGATTGCATCAGTGTGAATGCTTGGGGCACATTCACACTGATGCACCTGGTTTCAGGTATAAAAGGGGCCTATGGATATGGGGGGGGTATATGATTTACTATAAGGGGACACACTATAAGGGGACACATACTGTATATGGGGGCACATGTATAAGGGGGCACGTGTTCCCCACAGGGGCCACAATGAGCCCCTGTGGAATATTAAGGGCATATGTGCGCAGATGCTGGGCAAATCTGCGCACATCATCCCATAATGCGCCCATTTATGTATGCGTATATATTATACATGCATGCACGTGTTTGCATGCATGCATATATATATATATATATATACACTCACCTAAAGAATTATTAGGAACACCTGTTCTATTTCTCATTAATGCAATTATCTAGTCAACCAATCACATGGCAGTTGCTTCAAAGCATTAAGGGGTGTCGTCCTGGTCAAGACAATCTCCTGAACTCCAAACTGAATGTCAGAATGGGAAAGAAAGGTGATTTAAGCAATTTTGAGCGTGGCATGGTTGTTGGTGCCAGACGGGCCGGTCTGAGTATTTCGCAATCTGCTCAGTTACTGGGATTTTCATGCACAACCATTTCTAGGGTTTACAAAGAATGGTGTGAAAAGGGAAAAACATCCAGTATGCGGCAGTCCTGTGGGCAAAAATGCCTTGTGGATGCTAGAGGTCAGAGGAGAATGGGCCGACTGATTCAAGCTGATAGAAAAGCAACGTTGACTGAAATAACCACTCGTTACAACCGAGGTATGCAGCAAAGCATTTGTGAAGCCACAACACGCACAACCTTGAGGCGGATGGGCTACAACAGCAGAAGACCCCACCGGGTACCACTCATCTCCACTACAAATAGGTAAAAGAGGCTACAATTTGCACGAGCTCACCAAAATTGGACTGTTGAAGACTGGAAAAATGTTGCCTGGTCTGATGAGTCTCGATTTCTGTTGAGACATTCAAATGGTAGAGTCTGAATTTGGCGTAAACAGAATGAGAACATGTATCCATCCTCTGATGGTTACTTCCAGCAGGATAATGCACCATGTCACAAAGCTCGAATCATTTCAAATTGGTTTCTTGAACATGACAATGAGTTCACTGTACTAAAATGGCCCCCACAGTCACCAGATCTCAACCCAATAGAGCATCTTTGGGATGTGGTGGAACGGGAGCTTCGTGCCCTGGATGTGCATCCCTCAAATCTCCATCAACTGCAAGATGCTATCCTATCAATATGGGCCAACATTTCTAAAGAATGCTATCAGCACCTTGTTGAATCAATGCCACGTAGAATTAAGGCAGTTCTGAAGGCAAAAGGGGGTCCAACACCGTATTAGTATGGTGTTCCTAATAATTCTTTAGGTGAGTGTATATATATATATATATATATATATATGCATCTGTCTCAACCCTTCCTCAACAGTGCCATCAATCAGGTCTGAATTTTATTTTTGGAATTTGATAACACATTAAAATGCTTGCAATTGATGATCAACAATAGTTGAATTGTTCCCATTATTGGATTGTGTAAGGCTCCTTTAGTTTAGTTTTTCTTTATAACAATAAGCACTAGTGATGAGCGGCAGAGGCTATATTCGAATTCGCAATATTTCACGAATATTTGGGCGAATACTCGTCATATATTCGCTAATTCGAGATTATTTTCTTGATTGCGAAAAATTGGCAATGTAATATTTGCGTAATGCGTGCAAAATACATGCATGGGTCACTTTTGCTACATTTTCCAAGCTGCTAGAAGTTTTCTGACACTGGAGAAAATGGTTGGCATGGCAGAACATTAAAATGGCTTTATATGCAGTTAGAGTGCTCCAATATAATTGCGATTTCGCTAATCGGCACTAATGATGCGAATATTTTGGCTCAATACGTGAAACTTCACATTTTAGCAGGTCTGCATGTATGTATGGACAGCAGAACCTATCACACTACCTAACACACTGCACTGCAAGAGCTACATTATATCAGGATATAACCTACACTGACTATCTCCCCCTAACTATATGTATTATATACACTCACCTAAAGAATTATTAGGAACACCTGTTCTATTTCTCATTAATGAAATTATCTAGTCAACTAATCACATGGCAGTTGCTTCAATGCATTTAGGGGTGTGGTCCTGGTCAAGACAATCTCCTGAACTCCAAACTGAATGTCAGAATGGGAAAGAAAGGTGATTTAAACAATTTTGAGCGTGGCATGGTTGTTGGTGCCAGACGGGCCGGTCTGAGTATTTCACAATCTGCTCAGTTAGGCCTCATGCACACGACCGTTGTGTGCATCCTCATGCACACGACCGTTGTGTGTTCCGTTTTCCGTTTTTTTTCACGGACTCATTGACTTTCAATGGGTCCGTGGAAAAATCGGAAAATGCACCGTTTTGCAGCCGCATCCGTGATCCGTGTTTCCTGTCCGTCAAAAAAATATGACCTGTCCTATTTTTTTTAACGGACAACGGTTCACGGACCCATTCAAGTCAATGGGTCCGTGAAAAAACACGGATGCACACAAGATTGGCATCCGCGTCCGTGATCCGTGGCCGTTGGCAACTTTCACACAGACCGATCGCACATCCGTCTGCATAAAAGCTTTTTCAGATATGAGTTTTCACTTCGTGAAAACTCATATCCGACAGTATATCCTAACACAGAGGCGTTTCCATAGTGATAGTTCACTACCCCCTGCTGCCTGGCAGCACCCGATCTCTTACAGGGGGCTGTGATCCGCACAATTAACCCCTCAGGTGCCGCACCTAAAGGGTTAATTGTGCGTATCATAGCCCCCTGTAAGAGATCATGTGCTGCCAGGCAGGAGGGGGCACACCCCCCTCCCTTCCCAATATTATATTCATTGGTGGCCAGTGTGCCTCCCCTCTCCCCCCCCAGTTAAAATCACGTTCCGAATCCCCCATCATTGGTGGCCAGTGCGGCCTCACCTTTCCCCCCCTTGTTAAAATCACATTCCGAATCCCCCATCATTGGTGGCCAGTGCGGCCTCACCTCTCCCTCCCTAGTTAAAATCCCGTTCCGAATCCCCCATCATTGGTGGCCAGTGTGGCCTCACATCTCCCCCCCCCCTTGTTAAAATCACGTTCCGAATCCCCCATCATTGGTGGCCAGTGCGGCCTCACATCTCCCCCCCCCCTAGTTAAAATCACATTCCCCCATCATTGGTGGCAGTGGAGAGTACTGATCGGAGTCCCAGTTTAATCGCTGGGGCTCCGATCGGTAACTATGGCAACCAGGACGCTACTGCAGTCCTGGTTGCCATGGTTACTTAGCAATTTTTAGAAGCATTATACTTACCTGCGAGCTGCAATGTCTGTGACCGGCCATGTCTGTGACCTGCCAAAAACCTGTAATATGTAGATGACTTGAATTATCTGCTTATTAAAATTTGGGGTCAAGAGGTTTTAATTAGAGTCACTGCGCTTGAAACTTAGCTCCTTTGCTGATAATATTCAAGGAAATTATCAGCACAATGGAAATAAAATAAAGAAACGCACTCATGGTCCTACCACCTCAACAAAAAACTAGCTGAATTAGTGCAGTAGTACTGTTTGAATTATTGTATTTCATATTCAAGATCCAAGCTGGCATCCATATCTAAACCCTCATACCTCTCAAATTAAGGCCTCATGCACACAACCGTTTTGTTTTTTGCGGTCCGCAAACCACGGATCCGCAAAAAACGGAAGCAGTCCATGTGCCTTCCGCAATTTGCGGAACGGAACTGGCGGCCCATTGTAGAAATGCAAAACGGACAAGAATAGGACATGCTGAATTTGTTTTGCGGGGCCACGGAACAGTGCAACGGATGCGGAAAGCACACGGAGTGCTGTCCGCATCTTTTGCGGCCCCATTGAAGTGAATGGGTCCACACCCAAGCCACAAAAAATGCTGTTCGGATGCGGACTCAAAAATATTCCTGTGAATGAGGCCTAAGACTAAGATTTTTAAATTTTACCCCCCCCGCCCCCCCAAGGTCTGGCAAATAAAACTTTCTTTATTTTTCTCGAATATCATATTTTATATAAATTCGATCATTTAATAATAATAATTTCATATGATAACTTTATATATATATAGTTTTATTTTGGGCAAATCAAATCAAATCGATTCTGTTGTCTGGAAGGTATGGCATCCCTAAAATATATCTTAAAGCCTTACATAATATATTTACATCTACCAGGGAAAAAAATTATGCAATGCAGCATCTAATGCCCCATTATAAATCTGGCATAATTTGTGCAAGAAAAAAAAAATCCTGGCGTACATGCTTTGCAACACATTAAGGCCTCTTTCACACTGGCGTGTGCCTCCCGGACCGCAATGCACGAGCACAGTCCGTGGGGCAACCGCAGCAGATCGCAGACCCATGCACTTGAATGGGTCCGCGATCCGGCCGTTCTGCAAAAAGATAGGACATGAGCGGAAGTACGGAACGAAAACCCATGGAAGCACTACAGAGTTCCGTTCTGTGGTTCCGTTCCGCACCATTCCGCATCTCCGGATTTGCGGACCCTTTCAAGTGAATGGGTCCGCATCCGTGATGCGGAATGCCCACGGAACGGCACCCGTGTATCGCGGATCCGCAAATGCGGTCCGCACACGCCAGTGTGAAATAGGCCTTAAGGCTCCATTCACACGTCCGCAACGTGTTTTGCGGATCCACGGAGCCGCGGATCCGCAAAACACGAAAAGCGGCAATGTGCATTCCGCATTTTGCGGACCGCACATTGCCGGCACTAATAGAATATGCCTGTCCGCAATTGCGGACAAGAATAGGACATATTCTATTTTTAAACGGAAGTGCGGACCCGGAAGTGCGGATCCGTAATTCCGTGTCCGGGCAGCACATCATGCTGCCCTATAGGAATGAATGGGTCCGCAATTCCGTTCCGCAAAATGCAGAACGAAATTGCGGATGTGTGAATGGAGCCTAAAGAGTGTTCCTATCTCAGACAATGGGGACCTACTGTATCTTGTAATGGCAGTCAGCAAAGTCCCTGAGTGCGCACCACACATGTGCGGCTGCCCTCTATTCATTTCTATGGGGCTGCCGAAAATAGTCGAGCACTGGGTTGGCTATTTCCATCAGCTCCATAGAAATGAATGGGAGTGGTGGCCGTGCAAGCGGGATGCACTCCAATTCACTTCTATGGGAGGGCGCTTGGTGGTGGCAGGACCCGAAGAAACCTGGGGTCTTCAAGACACCATCTTCCCCGCTCTGTTCTCAATGTAAGTGCAGGTTCCAGCGGTGGGCCCACACCTATCAGACAATGTGAACATACAGTATGCCCCCATTGTCTCAGATGGGAATACCCCTTTAATTGATTTAGACAATTTGTGTGACTCACCTAACACGGCTTAGGCCTCATGCACACGACAGTATTTTTTCACGGTCCACAAAACGAGGTTCCGTTGGTCCGTGATCCGTGACAGTTTAATCGCTGGGGCTCCGATCGGTAACCATGGCAACCAGGACGCTACTGCAGTCCTGGTTGCCATGGTTACTTAGCAATTTTTAGAAGCATTATACTTACCTGCGAGCTGCGATGTCTGTGACCGTCCGGGCGCTCCTCCTACTGGTAAGTAAAAGGTCTGTGCGGCGCATTGCCTATAGCACAGACCTGTCACTTACCAGTAGGAGGAGCTCCCGGACGGTCACAGACATCGCAGCTCGCAGGTAAGTATAATGCTTCTAAAAATTGCTAAGTAACCATGGCAACCAGGACTGCAGTAGCATCCTGGTTGCCATGGTTACCGATCGGAGCCCCAGCGATTAAACTGGGACTCCGATCGGAACTCTCCGCTGCCACCAATGATGGGGGAACGTGATTTTAACTAGGGAGGGGGGGGGAGAGGTGAGGCCGCACTGGCCACAATGATGGGGGATTCGGAACGTGATTTTAACAAGGGGGGGGAGAGGTGAGGCCGCACTGGCCACAATGATGGGGGATTCGGAACGTGATTTTAACAAGGGGGGGGAGATGTGAGGCCGCACTGGCCACCAATGATGGGGGATTCGGAGCGTGATTTTAACTAGGAGAGGGGAGATGTGAGGCCGCACTGGCCACCAATGATGGGGGATTCGGAACGTGATTTTAACAAGGGGGGGAGATGTGAGGCCGCACTGGCCACCAATGATGGGGGATTCGAAACGTGATTTTAACTGGGGGGGGAGGGGGGCCGCACTGGCCACCAATGAATATAATATTGGGGAGGGAGGGGGTCTGCCCCCTCCTGCCTGGCAGCACATGATCTCTTTCAGGGGGCTATAATACGCACAATTTACCCTTTAGGTGCGGCACCTGAGGGGTTAATTGTGCGGATCACAGCCCCCTGTAAAAGATTGGGTGCTGCCAGGCAGCAGGGGGCAGTCATGTACACAGTTCTCAGTATATTCTAACTTGAAGCGTCCCCATCACTATGGGAACGCCTCTGTGTTAGAATATACTGTCGGATATGAGTTTTCTTGAAGTGAAAACTCATATCTGAAAAAGCTTTTATGCAGACGCATCTGTGATCCGTCTGTGTGAAAGTTGTCAACGGCCACGGATCACGGACTCGGATGCCAATCTTGTGTGCATCCGTGTTTTTAACTTGAACATTGACTTGAATGGGTCCGTGAACCGTTGTCCGTCAAAAAAATAGGACAGGTCATATTTTTTTGACGGACAGGAAACACGGATCACTGCTGCGGATGAACAACGGTGCATTTTCCGAGTTTTCAACGGACCCATTGAAAGTCAAAAAATCACGGAAAATGGAACAATGGCCACGGATGCACACAACGGTCGTGTGCATGAGGCTTTTGTGTAATGGGAGCGTGACGTTGCCAAAATAGGTATGGCTTACATTTGACACCATGTGCCAAAAAATGCCTTGAGATTTGCTTTGGCTATTTTTTGGGATTTAACTAAGCTAACTGTGATAAATCTGGTGCAGTTTAATACTATCCATCTGACGTTACACTGTCTTAGGCCTCATGCACACGGCCGTTGCAGCTTTGGCGGCTTGGATGCGGACCCATTAACTTCAATGGGGCCGCAAAAGATGTTGACAGCACTCCATGTGCTGTCCGCATCCGTTGCTCCGTTCCGTGGCCCCGCAAAAAAAATATAACCTGTCCTATTCTTTGCCGTTCTGCAAATTGTGGAACGCGCACGGACGCCATCCGTGTTTTGCGGATCCGCGATTTGCGGACCGCAGAACACACAACGGTCGTGTGTATGAAGCCTTAGTATTAGACAGTATTAGTAAATGTGGGCCATTGCTCTTTAGTGAAGGTATTGTTCTCACGTGCCAGGCGAACAAGGTTTGAACACACGGCACAGCTGTATGCATTAGCCCTTACAGATATTATCAAAGACCAGGCTTGAGCTCCTTTCAAAGTACCAGGTTGTCTGTATGACGGCACATTCAGACTAGTGGATAATGGTTTGGGTGATTAACAAAGCAATTCAATTTATTACTTTAAAGCCAATGACAGACAAGCATTTTCATGGGAAGATTATTATGTACAAATTAATTTGCATGCGATCGTTAACTCACTTAAAGGGGTTGTGCCACAAAAAATATTTAACATTTTTCAAACCAGCACCTGGATCTCAAAACTTTTAGGCTGGGTTCACACGAGCGGATGCCGTGCGTGGCATCCGCTCCGTGAAAGAGTGCCAAGACCCGATGCAGACTGCAGAGGCACGGAGCATTAACATGCCTGATAATGCTCTGTGCCTCTCTGTGATCTCTCACAGTTGTCACTGTGATTTCATAGTAAAGAGATCAGAGAGGCACGGAGCATTATCAGTCATGTTAATGATCCGTGCCTCTGCAGTCTGCATCGGGTCTTGGCACTCTTTAACGGAGCGAATGCCACGCACGGCATCCGCTCGTGTGAACCCAGCCTTACAACTGCACGTAATTAAAAATGTTGTGTAGCCATTGAGCTATTCAATAAAATGCATCTGTACAGCGCCACCTGCTGTTTTTTTTTTCTTATTTCTTGTCCACCTTCCTGAGGTTGTTGCACATGCTCATGTTTAAATCTACAACATTTACAATCCACAAATTCTGTTTAAAGGCTTATTCACACAAACGTTTTTTTGCGTTCCGTATACGAGCCATTTTTGCATTCCGTATATGGTCCGTATACAGAACCATTCCAAATGCATTCCATTTCCGTATTTCCGTTTTTCTGTCCCGTTGAAAGATAGAACATGTCCTATTATTGCCCGCAAATCCCGTTCTGTGGCTCCATTCAAGTCATTGGGTCAGCAAAAAAAAACACATACGGAAATGCATCCTTATGTCTTCCGTATCCGTTCCATTTTTGCGGAATCATCTATTGAAAATTTTATGCCCAGACCAATTTTTTCTATGTAATTACTGTATACTGTATATGCCATATGGAAAAACGGAACAGAAACAGAAACAAAGAACGGAACAACGGATCCGTGAAAAACAGACCACAAAACACTGTTGTTAGGAAACCACTGTTATGTACTATATGATGTCTTTTTCATTTTTTACAACAATCATAGCCTAACCCCTTTAATGGAGGATCGTCCCTTGCATTTAGACAGCAATGATTTACCTAAAACACGCCTGTTTTTACATCGATCACATGGTGCACCTTTACATTCCTTTGTGAACTGCGGTTTACCAATTCCAATACATTAATATGTGTGACATTGTGTGACAACTTGTCCAACAAACAAACATGCTCTCATATGGCTATGTGGACGAACAGAAAAATAAAAAAGTTATGGCTTTCGAAGGCAGAGAGTAAAAAAGGAAAACACAAAAACAGGAAACCTCTGCAGCAAAAGGGTGTTAAAACTGATGGTCTATCCTTGGGATAAGTCATCAAAATTTGGTGTGAGGTGTATCCATTGGCACCCCTGTAGATCAGCTGTTGGCAGAGGCCCTGGTGCTTGGGCAAGCACTGTAGTCTTTTCTCTACTCACATTGGGTTTTACACTGGTTACTAGTGCTGCACATGTAGCAGTATTTTTCCAACAGAAATCTGACATTCATGCCAGAAACATGAAGGATGTCATTATAGTGAATGGGGATCTGGTGGGCCCCCACAGTCCCCAGCTATGCCGGATACCCCAATTCTGGTATTCTGCTTCTCTGCCGAAAACATTGAAAAGGGGGGAATACTTTTATCATAATTGCCAGTTTTAGCAATCTTTCATCTGCTTCTTAATACTGTATACTGTTCTCTGTAGCGGCTATTTCACTCTTATTTTAAGTTTCAGTACAAAGTGAGGTTTAGGGTGAATTCAGACAAGGCAGATTTGCTGCAAAACTTTCAGTAACAGCCCATTAATCTGAATGGGGCTTGCAGAAATCTTTGAACGTGCTGCAGAAACCATCCCATTCATAAATAACCTGTTACTTTTATTCTCTAGGTCAGTGCAATTACAATGATACCACATATGTATAGTTTTCCTTGCATTTTAATACTGAATTTTTTTTTAAAACTTTGGAAAAAAACAAATTTTTCCTTTGCATTGCCATATTCTGACGCTTTTTTATGTGTACGGAGCTGTGTGAGAGTTCATTTTTGTGGGACGATGTACTTTTCATTGATACCATTCTGTGGAGTGTATGGCTTTTTGATTACTTTTTATAAAAAATTTTTTTGAGAGGTGAAGCCACAAAAAAACGGCAAAACGGCCATTTTGACTTTTTTCAGTTTTGCCGTTTGCCGTATGGGATAAATATTTTTAGATCTTAACAGCACGTGGCGATGCCCATGGTCTTAATTTTTTAATTATTTTCATTTTTCTATATATATATTTTTTTAAAATATTTTTATAATTTTTTTTTTTACTTTACACTTTTTAATAGTAATAGTAATTAATATAGGGAACTATAGCAAGCCACCATTAGAGTATATGTGGTTTACACTCTTCAGGCAGGCTCTCCATAGGAACTTATGTGCAACAGCGCTCCTGAGTACAGAGGCTGCCGCACACTACTTCTGGCTCCCCTGATCCTGGCCGGGGAAGCCGGAGACAGGTCGGGAGCACGCACTCCTGGTCTTTAAACTCCCAGATGCTTTGGTGACATTTGACCATGGCATCTGAGGGATTAAATGCATGTGGTCTCTGCCGAGGAAAATTTACATAGGGTGGTCAGGAAGGGATTAAAGGGGTTTTGCACTAATTTCCCGACATCTCAGACTGGTGGCACCCGCGTTGGTGATCAGATTTACCTGATCACCAGTGCTGGGTCCCGCTTGTTTGCTCCTCAGCCTCCGCTGGTTGCTTCGGGTCCCTCCATGTGAACTTCTGGTTTGACGCTGCTGCAGCCAATCACTAGCTGCCGCATTGATCTGCTCCTCTTTTGTCACGTGACCATTTGACATGATGCAAGAGGAGCCCCAGCCAGTAATTGCCTGCAACAGCTTGTTTTCGGGTCCCATGGAGGGACCCGAGATAAGCAGAGGAGGCTGGGAACGAACTGGGACTCAGTGCCAGGGTAGGTCTGATCAGGTAAGTCTGATCCCCGGGTCCTGCCAGTCCGAGAGGTCTAGAAATTAGTGCTTAACCCCTTTAGTGAGTTATAATTACCTAGAATATGTCTATTCTTATTCACACGTCTGTAATAAAATCCTTGAAAAGATGGTCAGTGATTTATCTGTGAAGAATCCATGTTTTGCCCATGTGTCAATTTTTTTCCTTCCGTATGTCATCCGTGTTCCACTGACACTGCATAGCTGAAAATTAATTTTCAGAGCACATCCTATAAATGGTCCATGAAACACGGATGAAACACAGATAGCATCACTGTTGCTAAAAGCACAGACCAACGGGCCGGGCTAAAACACAGATGTGTTAATACACAGATTAAAATGAATGGGTGCGTGAGCTGTTCGCAAATCACTCACATGTGAATAAGGCCTTAAGGTGTATTAATCCTACGTACATCCTGTTGGAACAAGAAAGTGCAAGACAATAGCATTTGGATGAATGTGGAAATGATTTGACAAGCACAAAGGACAAAAACATGTCAGTAATCAGCCTGAGGTTCAACTTTATTTCTAATTGGTATGGGGGGCACACTACCAATAGTAAGGAGTGCAAAAAAGGTTCAAATACAATACTAAACAACCAAGAAGCAAGAGAGCTTAGAAAACCATAATGAAATGCACATCTAATAGATATAAAATCAGTAAATCAATTTTATTGGACAGGACAAACATAAATACAAACACTTTAAAAATTGTATACAATGAACAATGTGCCGGTATATGTGAAACCAGGCACGGATACACAGCCCACAAAGGTCCACAAACAGGGACCAAAGATGTGCAGTCCGGGATGACTTAAAGTCCAATTCAATGCCAAAAAGAAAAAGTAATATATAAATAATAATGTAGCATGAAGAAATATAGAACAATACTTGAAAAGGATAAAGTGCAATAGTATGAAACCCGGACATGGATGTGCGCCTATTTTAAGAAAAAAACGCCCCGCGCGTATAGCCGGGAAAGCCCAGCTTCCTCAGGGGTAAAAGTCTGAATATCTCATTGTCCTATAAATACCCATATGATTAGGTGCTTAAAGGTAATAAAACATGTAAAGTACAATCACCTGTATAGATATTAGGAAAAAAGGACCGGCACTCGCTGTTAGTATATAATCTTGCTGTGATTTATTGACACATTACAGTGACGCATAAAATCTGCCTTTCTCAAATCTATATAGATATTAGATGAAAGAATGAGAGTATGCTGCACTGTACTGTGGTAGATGTTTGCTGCTACTGAAAAAGTATTTTGTGCTGCACTGTGATATTTTTTTACAAATGTTGGGGAGTTATTTTGTTCTGCAATGTATTTGTTTACCTCTGCTCGGGAGGCATTTTGTGCTTCACTGTGGTATGTGGTGCTTCTGGGCAGGTATTTTAAGCTTTGTAGCAGGTGCTGCTATTGGGGATGTAATCCAGGTAATTAGGTGTTTGAGTTCCACTTTCATTTTCCTTCTTTTGTTGATGGTGTGGTTTACATAAACTCCTCAACATTAAAATTGCAGCACCAAGAAGGAAAATTGATTCATTTATGAAATCACAAGATCGATAGAAATGTTAATGATATGAAAATGATTAAAAAAATGGATAAAAAAATATTTAAAATAACTTGATTTATTCAGTCTGGAGTATTGATAATAAACGCAGAAATACACAAACTTACATGCCTTGGCATACTATCAATGAGATTATTAATGGTCACGCAAATCATCAAGATCAGCTGCTACCAGCATCTTTTGCAATTGCTGACCAATTACAATCCAGATGTGCTCCATTGGAGAGAAGTCCAGAGAAGCTGCAAACCATGGTAGCACATTTAGGCCACACAGGCTGCTCACAGTAGCACAAGCAACATGCAGCCGGACGTTGTTCTTTTGAAAAACAGTTGTTGGGACACTTTAACCACCTCAGCCCCCATAGCTTAAACACCCTGAAAGACCAGGCCACTTTTTACACTTCTGACCTACACTACTTTCACCGTTTATTGCTCGGTCATGCAACTTACCACCCAAATGAATTTTACCTCCTTTTCTTCTCACTAATAGAGCTTTCATTTGGTGGTATTTCATTGCTGCTGACATTTTTAATTTTTTTGTTATTAATCGAAATGTAACGATTTTTTTGCAAAAAAATGACATTTTTCACTTTCAGTTGTAAAATTTTGCAAAAAAAACGACATCCATATTTGCTCTAAATTTATTGTTCTACATGTCTTTGATAAAAAAAAATGTTTGGGTAAAAAAAAAATGGTTTGGGTAAAAGTTATAGCGTTTACAAACTATGGTACAAAAATGTGAATTTCCGCTTTTTGAAGCAGCTCTGACTTTCTGAGCACCTGTCATGTTTCCTGAGGTTCTACAATGCCCAGACAGTACAAACACCCCACAAATGACCCCATTTCGGAAAGTAGACACCCTAAGGTATTCGCTGATGGGCATAGTGAGTTCATAGAACTTTTTATTTTTTGTCACAATTTAGTGGAAAATGATGATTTTTTATTTTATTTTTCTTACAAAGTCTCATATTCCACTAACTTGTCACAAAAAATAAAAACTTCCATGAACTCACTATGCCCATCAGCGAATACCTTGGGGTGTCTTCTTTCCAAAATGGGGTCACTTGTGGGGTAGTTATACTGCCCTGGCATTCTAGGGGCCCAAATGTGTGGTAAGGAGTTTGAAATCAAGTTCTGTAAAAAATGGCCGGTGAAATCCGAAAGGTGCTCTTTGGAATGTGGGCCCCTTTGCCCACCTAGGCTGCAAAAAAGTGTCACACATCTGGTATCTCCGTATTCAGGAGAAGTTGGGGAATGTGTTTTGGGGTGTCATTTTACATATAGCCATGCTGGGTGAGAGAAATATCTTGGCAAAAGACAACTTTTCCCATTTTTTTTATACAAAGTTGTCTTTTGCCAAGATATTTCTCTCACCCAGCATGGGTATATGTAAAATGACACCCCAAAACACATTCCCCAACTTCTCCTGAATACGGAGATACCAGATGTGTGACACTTTTTTGCAGCCTAGGTGGGCAAAGGGGCCCACATTCCAAAGAGCACCTTTCGGATTTCACCGTCCATTTTTTACAGAATTTGATTTCAAACTCCTTACCACACATTTGGGCCCCTAGAATGCCAGGGCAGTATAACTACCCCACAAGTGACCCCATTTTGGAAAGAAGACACCCCAAGGTATTCCGTGAGGGGCATGGCGAGTTCCTAGAATTTTTTATTTTTTGTCACAAGTTAGTGGAAAATGATGATTTTTTTTTTCTTACAAAGTCTCATATTTCACTAACTTGTGACAAAAAATAAAAACTTCCATGAACTCACTATGCCCATCAGCGAATACCTTGGGGTGTCTTCTTTCCAAAATGGGGTCACTTGTGGGGTAGTTATACTGCCCTGGCATTCTAGGGGCCCAAATGTGTGGTAAGGAGTTTGAAATCAAATTCTGTAAAAAATGGCCGGTGAAATCCGAAAGGTGCTCTTTGGAATGTGGGCCCCTTTGCCCACCTAGGCTGCAAAAAAGTGTCACACATCTGGTATCTCCGTATTCAGGAGAAGTTGGGGAATGTGTTTTGGGGTGTCATTTTACATATACCCATGCTGGGTGAGAGAAATATCTTGGCAAAAGACAACTTTTCCCATTTTTTTATACAAAGTTGTCTTTTGCCAACATATATTTCTCTCACCCAGCATGGCTATATGTAAAATGACACCCCAAAACACATTCCCCAACTTCTCCTGAATACGGAGATACCACATGTGTGACACTTTTTAGCAGCCTAGGTGGGCAAAGGGGCCCAAATTCCTTTTAGGAGGGCATTTTTAGACATTTGGATACCAGACTTCTTCTCACTCTTTGGGGCCCCTAAAATGCCAGGGCAGTATAAATACCCCACATGTGACCCCATTTTGGAAAGAAGACACCCCAAGGTATTCAATGATGGGCATGGCGAGTTCATATAAAAAAAAAATTTTTGGCACAAGTTAGCAGAAATTGATTTTTTTTATTTTTTTCTCACAAAGTCTCCCTTTCCGCTAACTTGGGACAAAAATTTCAATCTTTCATGGACTCAATATGCCCCTCAGCGAATACCTTGGGGTGTCTTCTTTCCAAAATGGGGTCATTTGTGGGGTGTTTGTACTGCCCTGTCATTTGAGGGTCTCCGCAATCATTACATGTATGCCCAGCATTAGGAGTTTCTGCTATTCTCCTTATATTGAGCATACGGGTAATGAGATTTCTTTTTTCCGTTCAGCCTCTGGGCTGAAAGAAAAAAATGAACGGCACAGATTTCTTCATTCGCATCGATCAATGTGGATGAAAAAATCTCTGCCAAAAAAAGAAAAAGGAGGGGAAAGGCGTCTGCCAGGACATAGGAGCTCCGCCCAACATCCATACCCACTTAGCTCGTATGCCCTGGCAAACCAGATTTCTCCATTCACATCAATCGATGTGGATGAATAAATCCTTGCCGGGATTTTTTTTTTTATATATACAAAGTGTTTGCCAAAGTATATGAACACCGCCACCTCCTCAGCTCATATGCCTCGGCAAACGTATCTTTTACTGCAGAGGAGAAATCTCGTCTTGCAGCGCCGCATACACCGACTTGCGTGTAATCTGACAGCAGCGCAATGCTTCTGTCAGAATGCACATCAGTGCTGCAGCTAGTCGATCGGTTGGTCCACCTGGAAGGTAAAAAAAACAAAAAAGAAAAAACCAGGCCGCAACGCAATAAATTTATTAACTTTTGAACAGAACATATAAACTTTTTTAAACTTTTTTAACTGAACGTTTAACTTTTTTACTTACCGGTATTTTTTTTTTTGTTTAGTTTTTTTTACCTTTATAGAACAAACCTCTCCTTCCCCATGGGACAATGTGCAAAGCGCAAATCGCCCAAAGATGTGGCGAAGTACGTTATGCACTTTATCCCAGGTGAAAGGAGAGGTTTGCAGCAGCTGTGAGTAAAAGGGCCCTAATAGCCCTGTGTGCCTGTCCTGTGAGATGTGATCCCTATGCTAAGTGTACCTGTGTGTGGTACTTCCGGAAACACTCTCCAAAGCATAGGGCAGGGTGGTCAGGACAGTCAGGACAGAAATAGCGGGTGTCACGCCTTATTCCACTCCTGCTACAGACACGACATCTTTTTCGGGGTGACGGTTGGGTTGAGGTGCCAGGAACGACACTGGGGAAATGTCGCTCGTGTAGACGGCTAACTACACTGGTGGATGGGGCCACGGAACCTTCTGGATACAGGAGGTTCTCGATGATCTCTTCCTGGAATTTGAGGAAGATCGTGTTCTCCCAGCCTTACTGTAGAGAACAAAACTATTGTACAGAGCCAATTGAATTAAATATACAGACACCTTCTTATACCAGCGTCTGGTGCGTCGGGAAACTAAATACGGAGACAACATCTGGTCATTGAAGTCCACCCCTCCCATGAGCAAATTATAGTCGTGGACTGAGAGGGGCTTTTCAATGACACGGGTTGCTCGCTCAATTTGGATTGTCGTGTCTGCGTGAATGGAGGAGAGCATGTAAACGTCACGCTTGTCTCTCCATTTCACCGCGAGCAGTTCTTCGTTACACAAGGCAGCCCTCTCCCCCCTTGCAAGACGGGTGGTAACGAGCCGTTGGGGGAAGTCCACGCAACTAGTTCGTGCGGTGCCACAGGCGCAAATCCGTTCTAGAAACAAATGCCTAAAGAGGGCCACACTTGTGTAGAAATTGTCCACATAAAGATGGTACCCCTTGCCAAATAAGGGTGACACCAAGTCCCAGACTGTCTTCCCACTGCTCCCCAGGTAGTCAGGGCAACCGACCGGCTCCAGGGTCTGATCTTTTCCCTCATAGATCCGAAATTTGTGGGTATAGCCTGTGGCCCTTTCACAGAGCTTATACAATTTGACCCCATACCGGGCACGCTTGCTTGGGATGTATTGTTTGAAGCCAAGGCGCCCGGTAAAATGTATTAGGGACTCGTCTACGCAGATGTTTTGCTCGGGGGTATACAAATCTGCAAATTTCTGGTTGAAGTGGTCTATGAGGGGCCGAATTTTGTGGAGCCGGTCAAAAGCTGGGTGGCCTCTGGGACGGGAGGTGGTGTTGTCGCTAAAATGCAGGAAACGGAGGATGGCCTCAAATCGTGCCCTGGACATAGCAGCAGAGAACATGGGCATGTGATGAATCGGGTTCGTGGACCAATATGACCGCAATTCATGCTTTTTAGTTAGACCCATGTTGAGGAGAAGGCCCAGAAAAATTTTAATTTCGGAAACTTGGACTGGTTTCCACCGGAAAGGCTGGGCATAATAGCTTCCCGGGTTGGCGGATATAAATTGTGTGGCATACCTGTTTGTCTCTGCCACGACTAAGTCCAAGAGCTCCGCAGTCAAGAACAGCTCAAAAAAATCCCAGGGCAGAACCGATATGAGCCGTCTCAACCCGAACTCCAGACTGGGCGGTGAAAGGGGAAACTAATGGTGCGGCTGAAGTTGGTGACTGCCAATCAGGGTTTGCCAGCACCTCAGGGATTCTAGGGGCTCTACGGGCCTGTCTTTGCGGTGGCTGCGACGGGGTAACTATTGCACGTGCCACCGTACCAGCTTCAACTGCCCTTCTGGTGCTCGCCACGTCACCATGTTGTACGGCAGTGCTGGTACTAGGTCCAGGGAGGGCTGCGCTGCTGGTGTATGCCTCACCACGTGATCCGGCAGCGCCAGCCCCACTCTGCTGCTCTTGAAGCGGATCTTGCATAACCTGTGGTCTAGCGACACGGGGCCTGGTACGCCTGGTGCTATCAGGGACCTCCACCTCCTCGTCTGAACTTTGGGTCAGAGAGCCACTGCTTTCTACAGGTTCCTATTCTGACCCGCTAGATTCGTCAGATGAGGGTTCCCATTCCTCATCCGACTGGGTCAGAATCCTGTAGGCCTCTTCAGAAGAATACCCCCTGTTTGACATTTTGGACTACTAAATTTAGGGGTATTCCCTGAGACTACCCAAGAAAAAAAGCAAGCCTGTCTTACAAAGGGGAGGCTAGCGAAGTACCGGAGGCCGCTGCGGTTGATAAAAAATATCAAAACTGATTTTTTTTATCGCCGCAGTGCTTGTAAAGTGAATGTGCAGTGATCAAAAAATATATATTTTTTGTCACTGCGGTGGGGCGGGCGTGGGTGAACGCACGTGTGGGCGACCGATCAGGCCTGATTGGGCAAACACTGCGTTTTGGGTGGAGAGCGAACTAAAGTGACACTAATACTATTATAGATCTGACCGTGATCAGTTTTGATCACTTACAGATACTATAAAAGTACAAATGCTGATTAGCGATACGCTAATCAGCGAATCAGTGACTGCGGTGCGGTGGGCTGGGCGCTAACCGATCGCTAACTACCTAACCAAGGGGCCTAAACTATCCTAAAACCTAACAGCCAATACTAGTGAAAAAAAAAGTGACAGTTTACACTGATCACTTTTTGTCTTTCACTAAGTGATTGACAGGGGCGATCAAAGGGGTGATCAAAGGTTTAATTGGGGTGCATGGGGTGATCTGGGGCTAAAGTGTGGTGTTGGTGCTACTCACTGTGAAAGTCTGCTCCTCTGCTGGATCCAACCGACGAAAAGGACCAGCAGAGGAGCAGACAAGCCATATAACAGATCATATTTACTAATATGATCTGTTATACGGCTTGTGATTCGTTTTTTTTGAAAATCGCCAGCCTGCCAGCCAATGATCGTTGCTGGCAGGCTGGTGACGAAATTGTTCTTTGACTTTTGCCGGCCCACGATGCGCATGCGTGGGCCGGCTTTGAGCGAAATCTCGCGTCTCGCGAGATGACGCGTATATGCGTGACTCTGCGCAGCGCTGCCGCCTCCGGAACGCGATCCTGCGTTAGGCGGTCCGGAGGCGGTTAAAGAAATTACCATACTACTGGTTCCATGACCAAATCAATGTAATGTCGAGCTGTTAGTGTACCTGAAATAAAGACTAGAGGGCTCTGGCTATGAACATTATGCAACCCCACACCAGGGGCGTAGCTATAGAGGGTGCAGAGGTAGCAGTCGCTACCGGGCCCAGGAGCCTGAGGGGGCCCAAAGGCCCTTGTGCCACATAAGACACTGGCATTATTGAAAGTGCATACTGGTCAATTTACAATTGTATTAATTTACACCTCTGGCTGGAGGGAAGGGGTTAGGTTAAGAATTTGGCATGAGGGGGTGCCCTTTCAATGTTTGCCTCAGGCAGCAGGAAGGATATGTGCTCCCCTGCCCCTTGCCAACAAGCACTGAGGGAAGGGGGGCCCAAGCTGAACTCTTGCACGAGGGCCCATGAGCTTTTAGCTACACCCCTCCCCCACACCCTAATCCCTGATGTAAGACCAATAAAACATTCTATTGTGAAGTCCTCTTCATGGCATTGCCCATGTGGTTTCCAAACCAATTTCAGGCTATCATTGCATCAGAGAAAAAAGCGGGACTCATTGCTGAAGATAGATATCTATTCCAGCCTCCACTGCCTTCTTTCTGTGCATCATGATAGCTGGATGTCTAGCTTGTAGCCTAATGTTGTTTAACCCCTTCCTGACCAGCGCGTAATAGTACGGCACAGCGGGACGTGACTTGCCGCCCAGAGCAGTACTATTACGGTGGGATGATCGGGCGGGTGCAGGAGCTGCGCCCGCCCGATCAGCAGCAGAGGTCCGGCAGTGACTGATAGCCAGACCCCTGCTGTATGGGCATAAACCCTTGATGTGCCGCGGTCCACGCTGACTGCGGCACATGCGATATGTAGAGGGAGAGAGCTTCCATCCACTTTTTGGTCACCTTTTGGTCACCTTACATCACTAAAAGTGCAACACCAAGTGATCAAAAAAATTTATGCCCCCCAAAATAGTACCAATCTAACTGTCACCTCATTGCACAAAAAATGAGCCCCTACCTAAGACAATCGCCCAAAAAATAAAAAAACTATGGCTCTCAGACTATGGAGACACTAAAACATGATTTTTTGGTTTCAAAAATGCTGTTATTGTGTGAAACATAAATGGATAAAAAAAGTATACATATTAGGTATCGCCGCATCCGTAAGAACCTGCTGTATAAAAATATCACCTGAACTAACCACTCAGATGAACACTGTAAAAAAATAAAAAAATAAAAACAGTGTAAGAAAAGCAATTTTTTGTCACCTTACATCACAAAAAGTGTAATACTAAGCGATCAAAAAGTCATACGCACCCTAAAATTGTACCAATCAAATCGTCATCTCATACCGAAAAAAATTAGCCCCTACTTAATACATTCGCCCAAAAAATGAAAAAAACTATGGCATTTAGAATATGGAGACACTGAAAAATTATTTTTTTGGTTTAAAAAATGCTGTTATTGTGTGAAACATAAACGGATAAAAAAGTATACATATTAGGTATCGCCGCATCTGTAAGAACCTGCTGTATAAAAATATCACCTGAACTAACCACTCAGGTGAACACCGTAAAAAAAATTAAAAATAAAAACTGTGTAAGAAAAGCCATTTTTTGTCACCTTACATCACAAAAAGTTTAATAGCAAGTGATCAAAAAGACATACGCACCCCAAAATCATACTAATTAAACTGTAATCTCATCCTGCAAAAAATGAGACCCTACCTAAGACGATCGCCCACAAAATAAAAAAAACTATGGCTCTCAGAATATGGAGACACTAAAACATGATTTTTTTAATAAAAAAATGCTGTTATTGTGTAAAACTTAAATAAATAAAACTTAATAAATAAAAAGTATACATATTAGGTATCGCTGCATCCGTAAGAACCTCCTGTATTTAAATACCACATGAACTTATCCCTCAGATGAACACCGTAAAAAAAAAGTGTGTCAAAAAAGCCATTTTTTGTCCCCTTACATCACAAAAAGTGTAATACCAAGCGATCAAAAAGTCATACGCACCCTAAGGCCTCTTTCACACGGCCGTTTTTTTTTTTCCGTTTTGCGGGCCGTTTTTTGCGGTCCGTATACGGTCCGTATACGGAACCATTCATTTCAATGGTTCCGCAAAAAAATGGAATGTGTTCCGTATGCATTCCGTTTCCGTATTTCCGTTTTTCCGTTCCGTTTAAAGATAGAACATGTCCTATATTTGGCCGCAAATCACGTTCCGTTGCTCCATTAAAGTCTATGGGTCCGCAAAAAAACGGAATGCATACGGAAATGCATCCGTATGTCTTCCGTATCCGTTCCGTTTTTTGCGGAACCATCTATTGAAAATGTTATGCCCAGCCCAATTTTTTCTATGAAATTACTGTACACTGTATATGCCATACGGAAAAACGGAACGGAAAAACGGAACGGAAACACAATGGAAAAAAAAAACGGAACAACGGATCAGTTTAAAACGGACCGCAAAACACTGAAAAAGACATACTGTCGTGTGAAAGATGTCTAAAATTGTACCAATCAAATCGTCATCTCATACCGAAAAAAATTAGCCCCTACTTAAGACATTCGCCCAAAAAATGAAAAAAACTATGGCATTTAGAATATGGAGACACAAAAAAATAATTATTTTCAAAAATGCTTTATTATATAAAACTGAAACAACATCATTTTTGGTATTGTTGCGTCCGTAACAACCTGCTCTATAAAAATACCACATGATCTAACCTGTCAGATCAACATTGTAAATAATAAAAAATAAAAACGGTGCCAAAACATCTATTTTTTGTTACCTTGCCTCACAAAAAGTGTAATACAGAGCAAACAAAAATCATATGTACCCTAAAATAGTACCAACAAAACTGCCATCTTATCCCGTAGTCTCCAAAATGGGGTCTTTTTATTGGAGTTTCTACTCTAGGGGTGCATCAGGGGGTCTTCAAATGTGACATGGCAGCTTAAAATTATCCCAGTGAAATCTGCTTTTCAAAAACCATATGGCGTTCCTTTCCTTCTGTGCCCTGCCGTGTGCCTGTACAGCAGTTTCCGACCACATATGGGGTGTTTCTGTAAACTACAGAATCAGGGAAATAAATATTGAGTTTTGTTTGGCTGTTAACCCTTGCTTTGTTAGTGGAAAGAAATTTATTAAAATGGAAAATCTGCCAAAAAGTTAAATTCTGAAATTTCATTTCCATTTTCCATTAATTCTTGTGGAACATCTAAAGGGTTAACCAAGTTTGTAAAATCAGTTTTAAATACCTTGAGAGGCGTAGTTTCTAAAATGGGGTCATTTTTGGGTGGTTTCTATTATGTAAGCTTAACAAAGTGACTTCAGACCTGAACTGGTCCTTAAAAAGTGGGTTTGCTTCTAAACTTCTAAGCCTTCTAAAGTCTCCAAAATATAAAATGGCATTCACAAAATGATCCAAACATGAAGTAGACATATGGGGAATGTAAAGTAATAACTATTTTTGGAGTTATTAATATCTATTATAAAAGTAGAGAAATTCAAATCTCAGAATGGTCTGGATAAGTAAAAGCGTTTTAAAGTTATTACCACATAAAGTGACACATGTCAGATTTGCAAAAAATGGCCTGGGCAGGAAAGTGAAAACTGGCCTGGCGTTGAAAGGGTTAAACTATCACTACGCGCCATTTTTCTAACCAGACAATCCGTCTGTGCAGAGGTTCGTCTCTGTGCACCTCTTGCTATCATTCCAGTTTGTCCTTGTTCTCCCAACCACTGGGACACACAACGTTGAACAGTGCTGACATCTCAGCCTAGGCACATCGTGATCTGCAGGAGTGATAAAACCAAAGTCTCTCAGTTAAAGGATTCTGTCCCTCTCATTTTGTGACAAATGGCGATAACAGGCACATCAACAAATCGGAGACATCTTACAATCATCCCACATAACTTGATCCAATTTTTGAGATTTCATGTGGCTATCAAAATAAATACTCACAGGAAATCAGCCATGGGCTATCGAAGATTACTGTGCTCTAAGCAATGCTACAGAGAAGACAAACAGGCCTCACATACCAGTAATGAGGAGGCTGCTACATCACTGCTCTGGTGACAATGCCTGTTCGGAAGATGTAGAAGGACCCAGACGGGCAAAGAATGCCGGAGCATAGCCACGCCCTAGGTTATCCTCCTTGTAGGTATGGACCGCCAGTGTAAGGCCTCATGCACACGGCCGTTGTTTTGGTCCGCATCCGAGCCGCCGTTTTGGCGGCTCGGGTGCGGACCCATTCACTTCAATGGGGCCGCAAAAGATGCGGACAGCACTCCGTGTGCTGTCCGCATCCGTTGCTCCGTTCCGTGGCCCCGCTAAAAAAATATAACATGTCCTATTCTTGTCCGCGCTTTGCGGACAAGAATAGGCATATATATTAAAGGCTGTCCGTGCCGTTCCACAAATTGTGGAACGTGCACGGACGCCATCCGTGTTTTGCGGATCTGCGATTTGCAGACAGCAAAACACACCATGGTCGTGTGCATGAGGCCTAACAGATACAGTAGGTATATCCCAGTTTCATTGCCCTCTAGGAGCAGAGGAGTGATGGTCATTGAGAAATGAAAGCTTTAAATGGTTGTCATGGGGGTTAAGGCCAATTTTTATGCTAAACAGTTTTGATAAAAGAAACTCAATGTAATTCAAGCATTTACTTCTGTGGTATTTTGCAGATAATAAAACATTGCAACATCAAAAACATTATTCCAGTTAGTCACACTTAGGGCTCATGCACACGACTGTTGTTGTTTTGCGATCCGTTTTTCACGGATCCGTTGTTCCGTATCTGAGTTTATTTTTCTCTGATTTAAGTCCTCTTCCGTTCCATTAGGCTGCAAAACATATCCGTATGTTTTCTGTATGCAATCCATTTTTTGCGGATCGGAAACGGAAACAGTAACATATTAATCCCCAAACACATGAGCAATATGGGTTGGGCATAGCATTTCTACAGTATGGATCCGCAAAATACAGATGAAATACGGATGACATACGGATGTGTTAGGTGTGCTTTCCGTATTTTTTGCGGACCCATTGACTTGAATGGGACTCGGACTGTGATTTGCAGACAATAATAGGACATGCACTACTTTTTTGCGGATCCGAAATACGGAAACGGAATGCACACTGAGTACCTTACGTTGTTTTTGCAGACTCATTTAAGTGAATGGTTCCGCATACGGTCCGTAAAAAAACCCGGAACGGAAGCGGAAAGAAAATACGTTCGTGTGCATGAGCCCTTAGGCCGCTTTCACACAGTCAGTGTTTGGTCAGTGTTTGATCAGTAATTCCCATTAGTGATTGTTATACAAAACTATGAGTGGAGGCTCCATAGAGAGATGGTGTAATGGGAAGATTTGCACTTCTTGGTTTGGGCTCACAACAATCACCGATGGAAATTATTGATCAAACACTGATTAAACACTCGCTGTGTGAAAGCGGCCTTAGGCCTCATGCACACGACCGTTTTTTTTTACGGTCCGCAAAAACGGGGTCCGTAGGTCCGTGATCCGTGACCGTTTTTTCGTCCGTGGGTCTTCCTTGATTTTTGGAGGATCCACGGACATGAAAAAAAAGTCGTTTTGGTGTCCGCCAGGCCGTGCGGAGCCAAAAAGATCCGTCCTGAATTACAATGCAAGTCAATGGGGATGGATCCGTTTGACGTTGACACAATATGGTGCAATTGCAAACGGATCCGTCCCACATTGACTTTCAATATAAAGTCAGGAGTCCCTTTTATACCATCGGATCGGAGTTTTCTCCAATCCGATGGTATATTTTAACTTGAAGCGTCCCCATCACCATGGGAACGCCTCTATGTTAGAATATACTGTCGGTTATAAGTCAGATCGTGAAACTCAAATCCGACAGTATATTCTAACACAGAGGTGTTCCCATGGTGATGGGGACGCTTCAGGTTAGAATATACTAAAAGAACTGTGTACATGACTGCCCCCCCCTGTTCTTAACTCATTGGTGGCCAGTGCGGCCGCCCCCCCTCCCCCTGTAGTTAACTCTTTGTTGTCCAGTGCGGCCGGCCCCCCTCCCTCCCCTGTAGTTAACTCATTGGTGGCCAGTGGGCCCCCCTCCCTCCCCTGTAGTTAACTCATTGGTGGCCAGTGGGCCTCCCTCCCCTGTAGTTAACTCTTTGTTGTCCAGTGCGGCCGGCCCCCCCCCTCCCTCCCCTGTAGTTATCTCGTTGGTGGCCAGTGGGCCCCCTTCCCTCCCCTGTAGTTAACTCGTTGGAGGCCAGTGGGCCCCCCCCCCCTCCCTCCCCCTCCTAATTAAAATCTCCCCCCCTATCATTGGTGGCAGCGGAGAGTACCGATCGGAGTCCCAGTTTAATCGCTGGGGCTCCGATCGGTAACCATGGCAACCAGGACGCTACTGCAGTCCCGGTTGCCATGGTTACTTAGCAATTTGTAGAAGCATTATATTTACCTGCGAGGCTGCGATGTCTGTGTCCGGCCGGGAGCTCCTCCTACTGGTAAGTGACAGGTCTGTGCGGCGCATTGCTTAATGATCTGTCACTTACCAGTAGGAGGAGCTCCCGGCCGGACACAGACATCGCAGCCTCGCAGGTAAGTATAATGCTTCTAAAAATTGCTAAGTAACCATGGCAACCGGGACTGCAGTAGCATCCTGGTTGCCATGGTTACCGATCGGAGCCCCAGCGATTAAACTGGGACTCCGATCGGTACTCTCCTCTGCCACCAATGATAGGGGGGAGATTTTAATTAGGAGGGGGAGGGAGGGGGGAGGACCCACTGGCCACCAACGAGTTAACTACAGGGGAGGGAGGGGGGCCGGCCGCACTGGACAACAAAGAGTTAATTACAGGGGAGGGAGGGGGGCCAGCCGCACTGGACAACAAAGAGTTAACTACAGGGGAGGGAGGGGGGGCCCACTGGCCACCAACGAGTTAACTACAGGGGAGGGAGGGGGGCCGGCCGCACTGGACAACAAAGAGTTAACTACAGGGGAGGGAGGGGGGCCCACTGGCCACCAATGAGTCAACTACAGGGAGGGGGGCGGGGGGGCGGCCGCACTGGCCACCAATGTGTTAACTACAGCAGGGGGCAGTCATGTACACAGTTCTCAGTATATTCTGTAAATTTTTTTATTTTTGGTAGCAAACAAAATGCTATTATAAATTTTTATAACAATTAAGTGTTCTCTCTTTGTTTCGTTATCAAAGAAATTTCGTTATACAACAAAGTAATAAAGTGCATGTTTGAAGTTAAGTCACTTCAAAGCGTAAAGCACCTTTTAAAAACAGGATATGTTGGATGTAAAATTTTGATCAGAGATACATATTAGGGATCGGAAATAAAAATAAAAAGAGAGACATATGCTAAGAATAGTAGGGGGGAGGGGTAAGGAGAGTATAAACAGAACAAACAACAAAAACAAGGAAGAACATAAAAGGAGTACCAGTCATTTGGCTAATTAATATGAATAGCAGTTTTAAAACAAAGGGTTGTTATCAGTTTAACAGACTCATATATTCGGACTTGAATACAAATATGTAAATTTTTCAGGGGTCAAGTAATTATTCCAAGCGTCCCAAATATCATTGTATTTCGAGAGATTTTGTGCCAGGGTCCCGTTCAGTTTTTCAAAATCGCGTATCCTTAATACTTCCGCTATCCAGTCTCTTATCGTTGGCGGATCCTGTTGAAGCCAGAACTTGGGAACCAATATCTTGGCCGCGTTAAGGAGGTGTAAACATAATTCTGTTCTAACAGGTATCTGACTAGCATCAAATAGGCAAAATAAAACTAATTCAGCCGATATTTTAACTTTAGACTTGAAAACATCATTAATAAGTTCTCAGTATATTCTAACTAGAAGCGTCCCCATCACTATGGGAACGCCTCTGTGTTAGAATATACTGTCGGATTTGAGTTTTCACGAAGTGAAAACTCATCTCTGAAAAAGCTTTTATGCAGACGGATCTTCGGATCCGTCTGTATAAAAAGTAACCTACGGCCACGGATCACGGACGTGGATGCCAATCTTGTGTGCATCCGTGTTCTTTCACGGACCCATTGACTTGAATGGGTCCGTGAACCGTTGTCCGTCCAAAAAATAGGACAGGTCATATTTTTTTGACGGACAATAAACACGGATCACGGATGCGGCTGCAAAACGGTGCATTTTCCGATTTTTTCACGGGCCCATTGAAAGTCAATGGGTCCGCGAAAAAAAACGGCACAACGGCCACGGATGCACACAATGGTCGTGTGCATGAGGCCTTACAGTGCAGTATTTCCACAAAAAACATCTTTTGAAAGACATCATCCATTGTAAAGAAGTCTATAAACTTTAGCGACTTGTGATGTTGTACGCTTGATTTGAAAATGTGTATTTTTGTGGCATCCATAAGATACGGAAAAAGTTGAAAGTCTTAGAATCACATCAGGGATCTGTCTCCGAGCATTGATATTAAATTCAGCCTATGGAAACAAAATGTGCTTCTATTGTCAAAAGCTACCGGCCTGCTCCATGCCCAAGAACAAAAAAATCACATGCTGATACATAACTGCAGCTTTAGTAAATATCAGGTAAAATCATTAAAACACAGCAAGACTAAGCATAAGTGCATGTCTGCTTCTTAACCCCTTTAGGACACAGCCTTATTTCACCTTATTCACCCATTTTTTGCAAATCTGACCAGTGTCACTTTAAGTGGTGATAACTTTAAAACGCTTTGACTTATCCAGGCCATTCTGAGATGTTTTTTCGTCACATATTGTACTTCATGACACTGGTAAAATGAAGTAAAAAAAAATATTTTTTATTTATAAAAAAATACCAAATTTACCAAAAATTTGTAAGAAATTTCAAATTTCCAAGTTTCAATTTCTCTACTTCTATAATACATAGTAATAGTAAAATAGTTATTACTTTACATTCCCTATATGTCTACTTCATGTTTGGGTCATTTTGGGAATGATATTCTATGTTTTGGGGATGTTACAAGGCTTAGAAGTTTAGAAGCAAATCTTGAAATTTTCAAAAAACCCAATTTTTAGGGACCAGTTCAGGTCTGAAGTCACTTTGCGAATGACCCCATTTTAGAAACTACACCCCTCAAGCTATTCAAAACTGATTTTACGAACTTTGTTAACCCTTTAGGTGTTGCACAAGAGTTATTGGCAAATGGGGATGAAATTTGAGAATTCAATTTTTTTGCCAAATTTTCAATTTTAAGCCATTTTTTCCACTAACAAAGCAAGGGTTAACAGCCAAACAAGACTGTATTTTTATTGCCCTGACTCTGCTGTTTACAGAAACACCCCATATGTGGTCGTACACTACTGTACGGACACAGAGTAGGGCGTAGAGGGAAAGATGCGCCATATGGTTTTTGGAAGGCAGATTTTGCTAGACTGGTTTATTTACACCATGTCCCATTGAAAGCCCCCCTGATGCACCCCTAGAGTAGAAACTCCAAAAAAGTGACCCCATCTAAGAAACTACACCCCTCAAGGTATTCAAAACTGATTTTACAAACTTTGTTAACCCTTTAGTTGTTGCACAAGAGTTATTGGCAAATGGGGATGAAATTTGAGAATTTCATTTTTTTGCCAAATTTCCCATTTTGACCTATTTTTTCCATTAGCAAAAAAAAGTATTAAACATTTTGTTATGTAAGGTGACAAAAAAAATTATTTTTGTTTTATTAATTTTTTTTGGACCGTGTTAATCTGGGGGGTTAGGTCATGGGGTATTTTTTATAGAGGAGATTATTACCGACGCGGAGATACCCAATTTGTATGCTTTTTTTTAAATTATTTGAATTTTTTTTGGTGTCTTAAGTCTGAGAACCATCGTTTTTGTTATCCGATTGTCAGTGGCTACCTTGGGATATAAATTTAGTACTCCATGGAAGTGTGGTACTCCCTGAAGCAACCAATAATGCATAGCCCCGGATGATCGGGGCACGTGTCACATTGAGTAGTGCTGTCCTTCTGTATCCCCCTCCTGTGACACACTCTGCACCTTTTTTGGGTCCGTCCCTTCTTTCCAGTATGGGGGACCACACCTGGAAAGTGTTGGCCAGGGACGATCCGGGCACCTCCAGTTCCCGAGGTACTCCGGCCTGCTCTTTCCCGATCTGAAAAGATCAGGGCATTGAGGACTGCCTCATAGAACTGAAGGAATGTCCCTGTGTTGCCAGCGCTCCGGGACAGCACAAAAGAGTTGTACAATGCAACCTCTACCAAGTAGACCGCAACTTTTTTGTACCATGCCCGGGTTTTGCGCATGGCATTATATGACTTGAGGACTTGATCAGAGAGATCAACTCTTCCCATATATACCGATTGTAGTCGACGATACAATCGGGCTTGAGGACCGTTGCCGCGGTACCTCGCACAGGGACAGGGGTGATGCAGTTACCATGAATTTTGGACAGTGCAAGGACATCCCTCTTGTCCTTATATCTGACCAGAAACAGGTTTCCAGTGGTAAGGGCACGGGTCTCACCCCTGGGGATAGGTACCTGGATGGGGTGGGCAGGGAGGCCGCGTTGCTTTTTCCGCATGGTGCCACAAGCGGACGTGGATCTGGTGGCGAGGGACTGGAACAAGGGGATACTAGTATAAAAGTTATCCACGTAAAGGTGGTAACCCTTATCTAGCAGTGGGTGCATAAGGTCCCACACAAGTTTCCCGCTAACACCCAGAGTGGGTGGACATTCTGGGGGTTGAATACGGGAATCTCGCCCCTCGTACACACAAAACTTGTAAGTTTACCCTGAGGTACTCTCACAAAGTTTGTACAGCTTCATGCCATACCTCGCCCGCTTTGAGGGAACATATTGGCGGAAAATGAGTCTCCCCTGATTTTGTACAGGCGGTCATAGGCAGGATCACCTAGGGGGGGACATGCTGCATTATCTGAATAATGCAGGCATTTCCGGATGGCCTCAAACTGGGAGCGTGTCATGGTCGTACTGTAAAGTGGGGTCTGGTAGAGGACGTCCCCACTCCAGTATTGCCTGACACTAGGTTTCTTGACTAGGCCCATATGCAGCACGAGGCCCCAAAATGTCCTCATCTCGGCTGCACTGACCGGCGTCCAGCCACCGGGCCTAGCCAAAAAAGAGCCTGGGTGTTAAGCAACGAACTGTTGGGCGTACAGGTTCGTCTGCTCCACCATTAGATTTACCAGTTGGTCACTGAAAAAATGACTAAAAAAGTCATATTCATTGAAGCCCACTGTGGAAATCTGGATTCCTGGTTGGCCTACAAAATCAGGAATCACGGGCTCAAATCGCTCTGGGGTATACCAGACAAGTTCACCGGCAGGGGGCTCCGGTGGATTTAACTGGTGGGCCGGAAAACTAGTACGAGCCCCAAAGCTGCTCGTACTAGAGTGGGACACAGGGTCCCTAATATGGCGGTCCCCTTGCTCCGCCTGGCGGCGTCTCCGCCGCCTTGTGGGCTCATCATCATCGCTAGATGATGAGGAGGACGTGGATGACAACAGGAAAGTGGGGTCATCCTCGTCCTCACTGGGACTCTCGGACTCGGAGGCAAGCTGGGCGTATGCTTCCTCGGCCGAGAACATCCGGCGGGCCATAGGGGAGTGTGTGTCTGCGTGTGTATGTGCGTGCGTGTAAATCTTTATTTGGTGTGCGTGTGTGTGGGGGCACGGGTGTTCGCGGACTCATCCCTAAAACTAACAGAAAAAAAAGACTAACTAAAAAAAGGGCAAAAAAAGTGAATTTTTTAAAAAAAATAATTAAAAACCGCTGGTCAACCGTCCAAAGTTTATCAGCGGTGGGGTGTGCGATGCGCTAAGAGTGGCCGGACGCTAAGAGTGCCGGCCACAGTCAGCGTACGCACACAAGAAAATAAAAACTTTAAAAAAAAATACCTGCGCCCCAAAAAAGTTGTGGGGGGGGGGGCAGGGGGGCAAGCGGCAGCACCCCTGGGGGGTCTAGGGTCACACAGACACCCTACTTAGGGTGATGCAATCAAACTTTTTTCCCCCACTAATTTTCCCTTTTATATCCCTGCCTAGCCCAACCTTTCCCTAGCCTTTCCCTAATTACCTGGCTGAACAGATGGGGGGTGCTGGTGCACAGATCGGGTCCTGGGGGCAAGGATGGGTGCTGGGGCACAGATGGGGTGATGCTGGCTCAGATCCACACGTGCACTGCAGCTCCTCTCTCCTCCACTCCGGAACACAAAAGGAGGAGAGGAGCGCTGCCAAGATTTGAATCTCCCGCCCGCCCACCTACCAATCAGAGGCGATCCTGAGAGGTGATGTCACATCACCTCTCAGGATCGCAGGATGGTGATTGGTGGGGTAAAATCACACCACCGATCACCATCCTGTTCCGGGTTATCGGGTCCTCAGAGACCCGAATAACCCGGAAACTCAGAAAACCGCAGTTCTGAATTGACCTGCAGTTTGCTGCGATCGCTAACATGGGGGGGGGGGGGTCACAGGACCCCCCGGCGCATCTAGCCAAGGTGCCTGCTGATCGGCACAGGGTTCCGATCACCGCCCGCCGTCATGTGTCCTTAAGTACCAGGACAACCTGCCGTACCGGTACGTCATGTGTCCTGAAGAGGTTAAATGCACGTAAGCACCTCCTCTGTATACTATAGATTGATGTGCTTATAGCTTTATGCATCCAGCTGATTTTTGTGGTAATCTGAACAAGAACATTGTTCATGTGCATGAGAAATGGATTTTTTGCACAATGATCTTTAAAGGGGTTGCACAATTTCTAATGTAATTTGTCAAAATGCCATTTGCAGACACGTACGCTCCATACATGCATACATGGCTGTATTGTGTCCCCCTGCTGGCTTAATCGAGGCCCCCGGCTTCCCTGGTGTCGGTGAAATAAAAATTCTTACCTCTCACCCTTCACGTCCCTGGCGTGCAAGATGGTGATGACCACTTCCATTTCCTTTGGCTGATTCTTGGTAACTTCTACTCTGCGCATGCACTGAACGGCAACTGGACGTGTCAGCCACTTGCGCAGATACAGGCAATAGAATCTTTTGCGCTGGATGTGTCCATTTACCTTTCAGTACTTGTACAGAAGAGAAGGCATCTAGGTGTGAACTATAGCACATATTGCCCATTGAAGATAATGGGAAGCTGTTTTCCTGTACTTTAGAAAGGTAATTCAGAGTGTAATACGAGCAGTACTTTGCGCATTTTCTTGTGTGGACTTGGCCTAAAAATCAGCAGAGAATTTGACCTATTTAGATTGAATGGCATTACTGTATATTATTCCACCTACTGTATATTTACAGTGCCTTGCAAAAGTATTTACTCCCCTTGACTTTTTTTGTGTTTTGGTGCCTCACAACCTGGAATTAACATGGATTGTTTGAGGATTTGCATAATTTAATTTACAGAACGTGCCCACAACTTTGAAGATGTTTGTTTTTTATTGTGAAGCAAACAACAAATAGGACAAAATAACAGAAAAAGTCAACGTGCAGAACTATTCACCCCCCTAAAGTCAATACTTTGTAGAGTTACCTTTTTGCGGCAATCACAGCTCCAAGTCGCTTTGGATAAGGGCTCATGCACACGACAGTATTTTGCGTTCAGTATACTGGCCGTTTTTTTAGTTCAGTATGCGGTACATATACTGAACCATTCATTTCAATGGTTCAGCAAAAAAAACTGAAGTGTCTCCGTGTGCATTCCGTTTCAGTATTTCCGTACCGTGAAAAGATAAAACATGTCCTATTCTTGTCCGCAAATCACGGTGCTTGGCTCCATTCAAGTCAATGGGTCCGCAAAAAAAGGAACACATACGGAAATGAATCCGTATGTCTTCCGTATCCGTTCCGTTTTTGCTGAACCATCTATTGAAAATGTTATGCCCAGCCCAATTTTTTCTATGTAATTACTGTATACTTTATATGGCATACGGAAAAACGGAACGGAAAAACGGAACGAAAAAACGGAAACACAACGGAAACAAAAAACAGAACAACGGATCCGTAAAAAACGGACCGCAAAACACTGAAAAAGCCATACTGTTGGTGCATGAGCCCTAAGTCTCTATGAGCTTGCAACATCTTACCACTGGGAATTTTGCCCATTCCTTCTTGTAAAACTGCTCCAGCTCCTTCAAGTTGGATGGTTTGGGCTTGTGAACAGCAATCTATAAGTCTGACCATATATTTTCTATTGGATTGAGATCTGGACTTTGGTTAGGCCATTCCAACACATTTATATGTTTCCCCTTAAACCACCCAAGTGTTGCTTTAGCAGAGTGTTGGGGTCATTGTCCTGGTGGAAGGTGAACCTCTGTCCTAGCCTCAAATCACGCACAGAGTGGTGCAGGTTTTGCTCAAGAATATCCCTGTATTTAGCACCATCCATCTTTCCCTCAACTCTGACCAGTTTCCCAGTCCCGGCTGCTGAAAAACATCCCCACAGCATGATGCTGTCACCACCATTTTTCACTGTGGGGATGGTGTTCTTTGGGTAATGTGATGTGTTGGGTTTGCTCCAGACATAGCGTTTTCTTTGATGGCCACAAAGTTCAATTTTAGTCTCATCAGACCAGAGCACCTTCCTCCATACATTTTGGGAGTCTCCCACATGCCTTTTCTCAAACTCACAACGTGCCTTTTTGTTTTTTTCTGAAAGTGATGGCTTTCTTTTGGTCACTCTGCCATAAAGCCCAACTCTATGGAGCGTACGGCTTATTGTCGTCCTATGTACAGATACTCCAGTCTCTGCTGTGGAACTCTGCAGCTCCTCCAGTGTTACCTTAGGTCCAGGGGCGTTGCTTGGTCAAAACATTCAGGGCCTGGGCCCCTAATGTTTTGTCCCAAGCCCCGAATGTCCTGCCTGCCTGTTAGATATAACTGTATTGCCATCCTCAGAACGGCAATACAATTGAATCTAATGCACTGCAAGAGCTGAAGGACCTGTGATGACCTCACAGGTCATGTGATCAGTTCTAAATGCAGTAGCTGAAAAGGACTTGGGATGATGTCACCATCATGTGACCAGTGCAGGAGAGGACGGCTCAGCAGTGAAGAGAAGCCCTGGGAAGAGGCTGAGGTGAGATCTGCTACATGAGGAGAGGTACAGTAAGTGAAGATTACTCAGTGTGAGAGGCAGAGCAATGTTGGGAGTTGTAGTTATTTAACGGGTACTGTATGCTAGGGCTGAAGGGAGGGAAGTTATTTACATGGGACAGTGAGGTGTAGTGATGTTAATTACATGGGACTGAAATTTGGAAGTGGTTGGGCTACGGTGATGTTATTTACATGGGGCTGTATGTTGAGGGGAAATGTTATTTATATGGGACTGCATGTTGAAGGAAGCTGTGGGAGGGAGTGATAATATTTACATGGGATTGAATGTTAACCACTTGCCATCTGGGCCATTTGCCCCCTTCCTGACCAGGCCAAATTTTGCAAAACTGACATATCTCACTTTATGTGGTAATAACTTTGGAACGCCTTTACTTATCCAAGTCATTCAGAGATTCTTTTCTCGTGACACATTGTACTTCATGATCGTCATAAATTTGAGTCAAAATATTTCACCTTTATTTATAAAAAAAATCCCAAATTTACCCAAAAATTTGAAAAATTCGCAATTTTCTAAATTTCAATTTCTCTGCTTTTAAAACAGAAAGTGATACCTCATAAAATATTTATTATTTAACATTCCCCATATGTCTACTTTATGTTGGCATCATTTTGGAAATGTCATTTTACTTTTTTAGAACGTTAGAAGGCTTAGAAGTTTAGAAGCAATTCTTCAAATTTTTAAGAAAATTGCCAAAACCCACTTTTTAAGGACCAGTTCAGGTATGAAGTCACTTTGTGGGGCCTACATAGTGGATACCCCCATAAATGACCCCATTGTAGAAACTACACCCCTCAAGGTATTCAAAACCGATTTTACAAACTTTGTTAACCCTTTAGGCGTTCCACAAGAATTAAAGGAAAATGGAGATCAAATTTTTAAATTTCACTTTTTTGGCAGATTTTCCATTTTAATCAATTTTTTTCTTTAACACATCGATGGTTAACAGCCAAGCAAAACTCAATATTTATTACCCAGATTCTGCGGTTTACAGAAACACCCCACATGTGGTCATAAACTGCTGTATGGGCACACGGCAGGGCGCAGAAGAAAAGGAACTCCACATGGTTTTTAGATGCCATGTCCCATTTGAAGCCCCCTGATGCACCCTTACAGTAGAAACTCCCAAGAAGTGACCCCATTTTGGAAACTAGGGGATAAGGTGCCAGTTTTATTAGTACTATTTTTGGGTACATATGATTTTTTGATCATTCATTATAACACTTTATGGGGCAAGGTGACCAAAAAATTGGTTGTTTTAGCACAGTTTCTATTTTATTTATTTTTACAGCGTTCACCTGAGGGGTTCAGTCAAGTGACATTTTTATAGAGCAGATTGTTACGGACGTGGCGATACCTAATATGTATACTTTTTCTCATTTATTAAAGTTTTACACAATAATAGCATTTTTGAAACAAAAAAATTATGTTTTAATGTGTCCATGTTCTGAGAGCTATAGTTTTTTTATTTTTTGAGAGATTTTCTTATGTAGGGGCTCATTTTTTGCGGGATGAGGTGACGGTTTTATTGGTACTATTTTGTGGGACATACGCGTTTTTGATCACTTGGTGTTGCACCTTTTGTGATGCAAGGTGACAAAAATTGCTTGTTTTGACACAGTTTATTTTTTTTTTTTTTACGGTGTTCACCCGAGGGGTTAGGTCATGTGATATTTTTATAGAGCTGGTTTTTACGGACACGGCAATACCTAATATGTATACTTTTTTTTATTTGTTTCACTTTAACACAATAATAGCATTTTTGAAACCAAAAAAATGATGTTTTAGTGTCTCCATGTTCTAAGAGCTATAGTTTTTTTATTTTTTGAGAGATTTTCTTATGTAGGGGCTCATTTTTTGCGGGATGAGGTGACGGTTTTATTGGTACTATTTTGTGGGACATACGCGTTTTTGATCACTTGGTGTTGCACCTTTTGTGATGCAAGGTGAGAAAAATTGCTTGTTTTGACACAGTTCTTTTTTTTTTTTTTTTACGGTGTTCACCCGAGGGGTTAGGTCATGTGATATTTTTATAGAGCTGGTTTTTACGGACGCGGCAATACCAAATATGTCTATTTTATTTTATTTTTTCTATTTTTAAATTATTTTTTTTATTCCTTACTTGGGAACTTTTTTTTTTTTTAAACTTTTTTTGAAACTTTATTTTATTTTATTTCTTCAACCATTTATTTTTTTTATTTTATTTTACACTTTTCGTCCCCCATAAGGTCATACAAGACCTCTGGGGGACATTTACTTCACTTTTTCTTTTTTCTTTCACTGTTGATTTCTCCTGTAACTGGGGCTGACATAGTAGCCCCAGTTACAGGACAAATGCACCCCTAGAGAGGCTGTACAGCAGCAATCCAGCGCTGTACAGCCTCAGAGGAGGGCTGATCGAGGTCTCTGAGAGACCTCACACAGCTCCTGCACTCTCCGGTCCCGGCGGTCACATGACCGCCGGGCCGGAACAGGAAGCGCATAGCGCTTCCTTCTCTGCATACACAGCGCTCGGTGAGCGCTGTGTCTGCAGCGATCGTGAAGGCAGGGACACCTGGGCACTGTCCCTGCCTCCTCTCTGGGTTGCCCTGCTGTCACTGACAGCGGGCAACCCGATCAGCAGTTGCACGATTAGCGTGCAGCTGCGATTTCTGAACGGACGTTTTAAAACGTGCGTTCAGAAATAGACGTCCACCCATAGGACGTTTATATCCTATGGGCGGACGTAAAGCGGTTAAGGGGAAATGTTATTTACATGGGACTGCATGTTGGAGGTGGCTGGGGAGGGAGTGATTTTATTTACATGGGACTGTTTGTTGAAGGTGCCTGGGGGAGGGAGTGATGTTATTTATATGGGACTGAATATTGAGGAGGTGATATTATTTACATGGGACTGTATGTTGAAGGTGGCTGGGGAGGGGGTGATGTTATTTACATGGGACTGTATGTTGGAAGGGGCAGGGGAGATGGTGTGATGTTATTTACATGGGACTGTATTTTGGAGGGGACTGTAGATAGAGAGGGATGTTATTTACATGGGACTGTATATTGGAGGGGGCTGGAGAGATGGCGTGATGGTATTTATATGGGACTCTTTGGCGGAGGGAGGGAAATAGTGTTATTTACATGGGACTGTATGGCGGAGGTGCTGAGGAATTATAATTTATGAGGATACTAAACGGAGGAATATAACTACAGTGGGCAGTGCAGGCGGCAATCAGGACGAGCATTATAACAGTAGGGGGCAGTATAAATACTGGGGGCACTGTGGGGGGCATTTTAAATCCAGGGGACATTAGGCGTTCCTATTACTACTGGGGGCTCTATAGGAGAGATCCACATTATTTCTACTAAAAGCACTATGGGGGCCTTATTACTACTGAGGGGTCTGTAGAGAGCTTTATTACCACCGGGGGAATACTAGGGGGCCTTATTTCTACTGGCGGCTCTGTGAGGGTATTATTAATACTGGAGGGCTCTTCTACTAATGGAGGCACTCTTGTGGAGCATTATCACTGTTGGGTCCAGTATTACTAATGAGAGCATTCTAGAAGGGAATTACTATTGGTGGGACTATGAGGAGTACTGTTACTATGGGGGGGGCACTCATTTTTCTTCAGGATAGTATTTGGTGGTACAGAAAAGTAATATGTCGGTGCGTCACACTCTGCAGAGACGAGGCGACTGAGAGAAGTGTCCGGACTGAATGGAGAAGATGATGACAGAGAAGATCTACATCAGAGGAGACGTCACCTGGGAGACACTGGATGTGAGAGGTATAGCAAGTACAGTAAAAAGTCTTCAGTGCTAGTGTTTGCAGGGGGGGGGGGGGATGCGGTTGTTCAACTTAGAGAATTGGGCCATATGCATTGGTGCCTGGACCCCGGATCTTTTGAGACCCTAGCAACGCCCCTGCTTAGATCTCTGTGCTGACTCTCTGATTAATGCCCTGCTTGCCCGGTCGGAGAGTTTTGGTGGGCTGTTGTGCCATGTTCTTTTCATTTGGTTATGATAGAATCTATGGTGCTCCTGGAGATCATCAAAGATTTGGATATTTTTTTTATAACCTAACCCTGACTTGTACGTCTCACCAACATTGTCCCTTACTTGTTTGGAGAGTTCCTTGGTCTTCATTGCAGTGTTTGGTTAGTGATGCCTCTTGCTTAGGTGTTGCAGCCTCTGGGGCCTTTCAAAAAAGGTATGTGTATGTAATGAGAGATCATGTGACCCTAAGATTGCACACTGTTGGAATTATGTGAGTTCTGAAGGTAATTGGTAGCACCAGAGCTTTTTATGGGCTTTCTAACAAAGGAGTTGAATACATACGCAGATGCCAATTTTCTGTTTTCTATTTCTAAACAATAGTTTTATTTATATATTTTTCTCATTTCACTTCACCAACTTAGACTATTGTGTTCTGATTCATCACATGAAATTCAGATTAAAAAAAACATTGACCTTAAGGCTGTAATGTAACAAAATACAAAAACAGTCAAGGGGGGTGTAAACTTTTGCAAGGCACTGTATATTAAATGAGTCTACACAGCTAAACAACTCACTTATGTGGGCCATCTCTACTAGTAAGAAGACCCGAGAATAAAATGCAGTGTGGTTAATCGCTTGGTCACCCCCAAACCACAACTCTACTCACTAAATTTCCTTAATTAAAAATTCCCAAAATGAAAAACTGTGCCTGGTGACATGGCATTTATCATGTAGAGAAAGTGAATACAAGGCACTTACTAATGTATTGTGATTTTCCATATTGCCTCTTTTGCTGGCTTGATTAATCTTTTCATCACATTATACACTGCTTGTATCCAGGGGTTACGGCCACTGCTGCAGCACAGATATAAGGTGGCGTGGCCAGGAACTGCTGCGCATGTCCCAGCCACCAGAGAGGCCAACGTCTTTTCCTATAGTGTGCAAGCATGGCCACCACAGCTGGATTACAGGATAGTCATAACAAGTGTTGATTGCGAATATTCGAATCGTGAATTTTAATTGCGAATATCGCCACTTGGAGAATTCGCGAAGATGTAGAATATAGTGCTATATATTTGTATTCGTGAATCCCTCCCTGCTTCTTGCTTGTGGGCCAATGAGAAGGCTGCAATGTCTTTGTCTGAGCTTAGCAACATCCTTAGCAACCAATTGGAAAGTTGCCTACCCCTTACTATATAAGAGCCTCCCCAGCAGCCATTTTCTGCAGTTTTTTTCCAGTTCTGAGAGAGAGAGCAGTGTCATTGCTGTGCTCTGTGCTTTCCACACTACATTAGATAGTTAGTTAGTTAGCTTATATATATAATACAGATAGTTAGTGGGAGATAGTCAGTGTAGGTTATATCCTGATATAGTGCAGCTGTTGCAGTGCAGTGTGCTAGGTAGTGTGACAATGCTTAGTGCACCAATCAGTAATATGTAGTCAGACCTGCTAAAATGTGAAGTTGCACATATTGCGGAAAAATAGGCGCATCATTAATTGCCGATTTGCGCAATTGCGAATATATTGGAGCACTCTATCTGCATATAAAGCTATTGTAATGTTCTGCCGTTCCAACCATTTTATCCAGTCTCAGGAAACTTCTAGCAGCTTGAAAAATTTGGCAAAAGTGACCCACGCCTGTATTGCACGCGCATTACGCGAATATTACATTGCCGATTTTCGAAATCAAGAAAATAATAATTTATGCCGAATATTCGCCCAAATATTCCCAAAATATTGCAAATTCAAATATTGCCCCTGCCGCTCATCACTAGTCATAACCATGGAAACGAGCCATATATGTGATAGAAAAATGAATCCAGCCAGCAAAGGAGGCAATATGGACAATCACAATATACATTAGTAAGTGTCTTGTATTAACATTCTCTATATGCTAAATGCCATTTGGTGAATTGAGACAACCCCTCTAATGTAATAAGTATTATTAAAGTGGTTTTCCCATCTCAGACAATGGGGACATATTGCTAGGATGGGTCCCATCTCTTGGACCCGCACCTACACCGAGAATGTTGCCCCGGAAGTTGTGAAGGGTGCACTGCGCAGCCACACTCCATTCATTTCTTTGGGACCGCTGAAAATAGCCAATTGCTGGCTCTGGCTATTTCAGTTGGCCCCATAGAAATTAATGGGAGCGGTGACTGCGCAAGCTCGGTGTTCTCCCTTTCACTACTATGGGGAGAGTGCTTGGCGGTGGCCGGACCCGGGGAAATCCGGGGTCCTCCGGCCACCACCTTCCCCGCTTCGTTCTCAGTGTAGGTGTAGGTCCCAAAGGTGGCACCCGCATCTATCAGACAATGGGGGCATATCCTAGCAATATGCACCCATTTTCTCAGATGGGAATACCCCTTTAAGTAAGTAGGCTGAGTTGGTGACAGCCAGGACATGGTGATTGTACCAGAAGTCACAGTATTCTCCATGTTTATTACAAATACGGCATGTTTCAAAGTGAGTACTGTGCTTTAAATGCTGATCTGTTTTGCCTTTTCACTCCATTTGTCATAGGAAATCCATCTGAGATCACATGATGACTTTCACTGACCAACAGTCCTCACAATATCTCTATTAATGCTTGTAACAAGGCAGTAATAAACTTATTTAGCCTGTCTACTTTCTTACATGGATTATTATAATAATATCCATACACATACCGATATGCAATACACATTCTTTTATCATCATATAGCTGCTGGTATCTATGATTGATTCCAGCTGTGCTATACTCTGGAGATATGAATTATGATGTTTTGTATGGGACCTAGCAGTAAACTTACTCTAAAAACGAAAAAAAAAAAAATATATAATTCTCATGGCTATCGTCTAGGCCTTGAAAGTTTTCTGTCTGCGTTTGCTTCTCACATATTTTATTCAAGGGCAGTGCGCTGTCCCTAAAAGATCTTTCAAAAGATGCTAAGGGCTTATTAAGATATTCATCATGATTTTGTATTATAATATGGTATTTTATAAAAATTGCAGTATATTAAAATATTTACTATAAAACAACAAACCTCATTCACACAGCAGTATTCTTATCAGTATTTGGCATCATTGTTTGAAACTCAAAACCAGGACTGGAACCCACAGAATAAAACTATATTGTTAAAAGGGTTTTCCAAGATTTTTTTTACTGATGACCTATCCTCTGGATAGGCCATCAGTTTCTGATCGGTGGAGGTCTAACACCCGGGACCACCACCTATCAGCTGTTTGTTGTGGCCTTCTCTCTGCTTTTCCTAGACCGAGTGATGACACGTTCCTCGGTCACATGCCCTAGGAGAAGCTCAGCCCCATTTAAGTGAATGGGCTGAGCTTGCAATATTAAGTACAGCCGCTATACAATGTACGACGCTGTGCTTGGTGAGCTACTAGAAGGCAGCAACTCCTGCCTTCTCTAAACAGCTGATCAGTGGGGGCCCTGGGTGTCAGACCTCCACCGATCAGATACTGATGACCTAGCTAGAAGATAGGTCAGCAGTAAAAAACCCTTTTAAGATTTGTACCTCTTCCCGTTTTTGGACCTACAGATGAAAAATACTGACTTCAATACACAAGTGAGAATGACGACAATATACAGTTGCAAGAAAAAGTATGTGAACCCTTTGGAATGATATGGATTTCTGCACAAATTGATCATAAAATGTGATCTGAACTTCATCTAAGTCACAACAATAGACAATCACAGTCTGCTTAAACTAATAACACACAAAGAATTAAATGTTACCATGTTTTTATTGAACACACCATGTAAACATTCACAGTGCAGGTGGAAAAAGTATGTGAACCCTTGGATTTAATAACTGGTTGAACCTCTTTTGGCAGCAATAACTTCAACCAAATGTTTCCTGTAGTTGCAGATCAGACGTGCACAGCAGTCAGGAGTAATTCTTGACCATTCCTCTTTACAGAACTGTTTCAATTCAGAAATATTCTTGGGATGTCTGGTGTGAATCACTTTCTTGATGTCATGCCACAGCATCTCAATCAGGTTGAGGTCAGGACTCTGACTGGGCCACTCCAGAAGTCGTATTTTCTTCTGTTCAAGCCATTCTGTTGTTGATTTACTTCTATGCTTTGGGTCGTTGTCCTGTTGCAACACCCATCTTCTGTTGAGCTTCAGCTGGTGGACAGATGGCCTTAAGTTCTCCTGCAAAATGTCTTGATAAACTTGGGAATTCATTTTTCCTTCAATGATAGCAATCCGTCCAGGCCCTGACGCAGCAAAGTAGCCCCAAACCATGATGCCCCCACCACCATACTTCACAGTTGGGATGAGGTTTTGATGTTGGTGTGCTGTGTCTCTTTTTCTCCACACATAGTGTTGTGTGTTTCTTCCAAACAACTCAACTTTGGTTTCATCTGTCCAAAGAATATTTTGCCAGTACTGCTGTGGAACATCCAGGTGCTCTTGTGCAAACTGTAAACGTGCAGCAATGGGTTTTTTGGACAGCAGTGGCTTCCTCTGTGATATCCTTCCATGAAATACATTCTTGTTTAGTGTTTTACGTATCGTAGATTCGCTAACAGGGATGTTAGCATATGCCAGAGACTTTTGTAAGTCTTTAGCTGACACTCTAGGATTCTTCTTCACCTCATTGAGCAGTCTGCGCTGTGCTCTTGTCGTCATCTTTACAGGACGGCCACTCCTAGGGAGAGTAGCAGCAGTGCTGAACTTTCTCCATTTATAGACAATTTGTCTTACCGTGGACTGATGAACAGCAAGGCTTTTGGAGATACTTTTATAACCCTTTCCTGCTTTATGCAAGTCAACAATTCTTAATCGTAGGTCTTCTGAGAGCTCTTTTGTGCGAGGTATCATTCACATCAGGCAATGGTTCTTGTGAAAAGCAAACCCAGAACTGGTGTGTGTTTTTTATAGGGCAGGGCAGCTGTAACCAACACCTCCAATCTCATCTCATTGATTGGACTCCAGTTGGCTGACACCTCACTCCAATTAGCTCTTGGAGATGTCATTAGTCTAGGGGTTCACATACTTTTTCCACCTGCACTGTGAATGTTAACATGGTGTGTTCAATAAAAACATGGTAACATTTAATTCTTTGTGTGTTATTAGTTTAAGCAGACTGTGATTGTCTATTGTTGTAACTTAGATGAAGATCAGATCACATTTTATGACCAATTTGTGCAGAAATCCATATAATTCCAAAGGGTTCACATACTTTTTCTTGCAACTGTACATGTATGATTTTAGTAGAACCAAAAAACTATTACATTAATATATTACACAGATATGGGATCAGTAGATACCCTATTTTTTCAGACTATTACCACTTCTGTTGCGTCTAATAGTCCATATTCCTGCATTAGAAGCAGGAGCTCCCTAACTAGCTCACAGGTCTTGGCCGCACAGTTGATAAGCTGTCACATCTTACACACATATTTCTGTGTGACTGTGCAAATAATACACACATTGGTACTTACAGCAGTGTAAGGGCTTGTTCACACGACCGTGGTTTTGGTCCGCATCCGAGCCACAGTGTTGGCGGCTCGGATGCAGACCCTTTCACTTCAATGGAGCCGCAAAAGATGCGGACAGCACTCCGTGTGCTGTCCGCATTCGTTGCTCCATTCCGTGGCCCCGCAAAAATGATGAGGTATGTCCTATTCTTGTCCATTTTGCGGACAAGAATAAGCATTTCTATAATGGGCCTCCTGTTCCGTTCCGCAAATTGCAGAAGGCACATGCAGGGGCGGATTAAGTGGATGATAGACCCGGGGCTGTCTACCCAACTTGGCCCCCCCCCCCCTCTATTTTAGTTTTAGTTTTTTTTCTGTATGAAGAAGCCTGCGGTGCTCGTAAGCGCTAAAAAGTCTCTTCCTAGGCCATATCACATTATTCACATGGTCTAGGTGCAGCTCTGTCCCATCTGAGTGATTGGATCTGATCTGCAATACCATGCACAGTGCTATCAAATGGACAGCGCTGTGCTTGGTAAGGAGCAAAGAGGCTGCAGCGCTCACTTTAACATCGCGGTTCCCTTCAAACAGCTGATTGGCTGGGGTGCCAGGAGTCAGACCCCCACCATCTCATAACTCTCTGAGTACAGATGTCATAGATGTTACCTGCAGTCCTATGTAACACCCCACATAACACAGTGAACTATTGTGTTATGTGGGGTGTTACATAGGACTGCATGGAACATCTACTACATTATCTGCACACAGAAAGTTATCACTGTTATCTGGGCTGTTACATAGGACTGCAGGTGACAAATTAAAATTTTAGTTGACAAATTTAAAATACATACGATTATGATAAAAAAAGACTTGGAGGAGAAGATGAGATGCAGGTCACAGTAGTGAGCCGGATGTACATATAGGGGAATACAGCACCGCATACCTCTTACATCTAGGGACATTTCCTGTCATTTAGACCTTCTCTTTCCTCTCCCCCTCGTTTGACCCAGACCGCCATGACAAATTCTTTCAGCCGCATCTCGTCTTTACAGAGTTTGTTACACAGACACGTTAGATTTCTCATAATTGGGGTCATTTATCAAACTGGTGTAAAGTACAACTGGCTTAGGTGCCCATAGCAATCAATCAGATTCCACCTTTCATTTTCCAAAGGAACTGTGAAAAATGAAAGGTGGAATCTGTAGCTATGGGTAACTAACCCAGTTCTACTTTACACTAGTTTGATAAATTACCCCAAAGGTCCCTATAGTGTCTACAGCAATTATAATGTCCCCTAGAGTGCCCCCAGTAATAATAACACCCTATATTGTGCTCCAGGTAATAATGCCTGTATAGTGTCCCCAAAAATAATGTCTCCTAATAGAAACGCCCCCACACTACCCCCATATAGTAATTTCCCCCTCACTGCCCCATATAGTAATTTCCCCCACACTGCCCCCATATAGTAATTTTCCCACACTGCCCCATATAGTAATTTCCCCCACACTACCCCCATATAGTAATTTCCCCCACACTGCCCCATATAGTAATTTCCCCCACACTGCCCCATATAGTAATTTCCCCCACACTACCCCATATAGTAATTTACCCCACACTGCCCCATATAGTAATTTCCCCCACACTACCCCATATAATAATTTCCCCCACACTACCCCATATAGTAATTTCCCCCACACTGCCCCATATAGTAATTTCCCCCTCACTGCCCCATATAGTAATTTCCCGCTCACTGCCCCATATAGTAATTTCCCAAACACTACCCCATATAGTAATTTCCCCCACACTGCCCCCATATAGTAATTTCCCCCACACTGCCCCATATAGTAATTTCCCCCACACTACCCCATATAGTAATTTCCCCCACACTACCCCATATAGTAATTTCCCCCACATTGCCCCATATAGTAATTTCCCCCTCACTGCCCCATATAGTATTTTCCCCCTCACTGCCCCCATATAGTAATTTCCCGCTCACAGCCCCATATAGTAATTTCCCCAACACTACCCCATATAGTAATTTTCCCCACACTACCACTACCCCCATATAGTAATTTCCCCCACACTGCTCCATATAGTAATTTCCCCCACATTACCCCCATATAGTAATTTCCCCCACACTGCCCCATGAAATAATTTGCCCCCACACTGCACCTCATGAAGTAATTTGCCTCCACACTGCCCCATGAAGTAATTTGCCCCCACACTGCACTCCCATGAAATAATTTGCCCCCACACGGGCACCCAATAAAGTAATTTGCCTTACACTGGACCCCCATGAAGTAATTTGCCCCCACGCTGCACCCCCTGAAGTAATTTGCCCCCACACTGCCCCATGAAGTAATTTGCCCCCACACTGCACCCCCTGAAGTATTTTAACCCCACACTGCACCCCCTGAAGTAATTTGGCCCCACACTGCCCACCATGAAGAATTTGCCCCCACACTGCACCCCCTGTAGTGATTTGCCCCCACACTGCCCCCCATGAAGTTATTTGCCCCCAAGTAATAATCTGCCCCATCTGAAGTGATTTGCCCCCATTTAATAATTTGATACCACACTGCCCCATGTCCACCTCTGTCCCCCCCAAAGTTGGCACACACAGAAACAAAAAAATAAATTAAAAGCTATACTTACCTGTGTCCGGCATGGTGAGGCAGGCGCACATTCTTCATTGTCCTGCGTCCCTCCCGGCACAGGCGCGTGATGACGTCATCACGCACGCCTGCGTCGGGATTTCACTACCGCATAGGCCTCAGGCCTACTAGGCCTGAAGCCTATGGCGGTGATCGACGGCGGGTTGGCATTGGGCCCCCCAGGGATGCCGGACCCGGAGCTACCGACCTGAACGACCCTATTATTATCTGCCACTGGGCACACGGGCGGCATCCGTGTTTTGCGGATCCGCAATTTGCAGACCGCAAAACACTGCACGGTCGTGTGAACAAGCCATAAATGTGTGCAGTGTCTGCCCTGCCAGGACCTCTGTAACCACAAATCCCTTTCATGCTGTGCACCACAAATCCATCCCAGAAAAGGTGGTCATATACATTAGATAGAATTTCATTGATGGTTGAACATCAGTTGAACAATGATCTGGTGAACATTCACAGACGTGAGCATGCACACTTTAGTTCATTTTGGCCGTTACAGTTTTTCAAACTGCCCATACATGGTCAATGAAACCTGGTGATGGACGAAAGATCTTTCTGTGAATGTTCTTTAACCCCTTAGTGACCACCCATACGCCTTTTTACGGTGGTCACCAAGGGGCATTAGGATGGCCCGCCGCTTTTTTACACCGGCACAGTCTAAGCGGGACCCGACTCTCACATGAGAGCTGCGGCCCTGGTCTAACAGCCCGGACCGGCAGGAGTGGCGCCCGCCACATATAAAGTGCTGACAAAGGGTGCGGACTCACTCTGTCTCCCATCAGCACCCCGCAAATGCGATCGCGGGGTGCCGATGGGTGTGAAGGCTGCCTGGGGTCTGACGTAGGCCCCAGACCAGTCTTGAGTAATTTCCAGCAGGCTGCGCCTCTCTGGCGCAGCCTGCTGGTCAATGTCAGAATAGAATTTCCATTAAAATGCAATGCACTATAGGGACTATTAAGTAGTAAAAAAAAAACTCATTTATTCAATAAAAAAAAAAATCCATAAAAAAATTACGCTTTTTATTCCATTGAAAATCCTCTTATCAATGAAAAAAATGTAAAAAAAAAATCTTCCCCATATGTTTGGTATTGCCGCGTCCGTAACGACCCGAACTACATAATTATCATGTAAATTATCCCGTACGGTGAACGCCGTAAAAAAAGAAAAAAAAATGACAAAATTGCTAATTTATTCTTAGTTGCCATCGAAAAAACTTAATAACAAGCGTTTACAAAGCAACATTTACTCCAAAATGATACCAATAAAAAATGCAAGTCGTCCCCCAAAAATCAAGCCCTTACACAACTCGATATAAATAAAAAAAAAAAATTTATGGGTCTTGGGAAGTGGCAAGTAGTAGTAAAACGTAAAAAAACTATATGTATTTGGTATCCCTGTAATCGTACTGACCCAGAGAATAAAGATATTATGTTATTATACCGAAAAATGAACGTCGTAAAATTTATAACTTAAAAACGCACTGGTAGTATTGCTGTTTTTCCCATGTCCCTCCCAGAAAGAGGCAATAAAAGTTAATCAAAAAGTGATGTGTACACCAAAATGGCGCCATTAAAAACTGCAACTTGTCCCGCAAAAAACAAGCTCTAATAAAGCTATATAGATGGAAAAATAAAAAAGTTATAGCTCTTGGAACGCGACGATGAAAAAAGTAAGAAAAACGCTTGTTCAGTAAAGCCCAAAACAGGCTGGTCACTAAGGGGTTAAAAGAAAGATCCTTATTTCCTGAATAATCTTTCTTTAAAATCTTTTGTTCGACTTTCATAAAAAAAATATTGAACATGGCGACTTCTTTTTAATAATGGTCTGTCATTGGTCGGCTAAAACAATTGATTGTTGTTAAATTTCGATTGATGAACATTCATTTTTGTTGAAAACATTCATTTTGATCAACTTTAAACTAATGTGTTTGGCCACCTTAACTCCAGACTTACGCTACTGCTTCTGACTGGGTAAACATAGGCAGCAATGCTGTCCCTAATAATAAAAAGTGCTCTATGGCTGGCATAGTCAGGGGGATCTGTGGTCAGCATAGTCAGGGGGCATTGTGATGAAACACTGTGGCTTGCAATGTGATTAGGCACTGTGGCTGGCATACCCAAGGGGCAATGAGACTGGCATAGGCAAGGGGCATTATGGTTACTAATATGATGAAAAACAGGTGGCGCTTTGTAATGTGAGATGTACCATGTCATTTCATTCAGCAGGCCAGGTAATGGTTGGCAATGGCTGGATTGAACAGGGTTGGTGTCACGGCGTGGTGTGGGAATAACTCCACACCGAACACATAGGGGGGAGGGGAAAGGTATTAGACCTGGAAACTAGGGATAGGGGGATGGTCACACCTAGTAAGTCCCTAATCCGAGCCCTGACTACTGACAGTATGAACAGACCTAGATGGTAAAAAATGTTCATACAAAGGAACCTAAGCCCTATCTCACCCTAACAGAGCCCTGGAGATAGTGTCAGGACAACGGATGTTCTGTTCCTTCCCAGCTGAAGGAACATAAACCCCCCTCAGGCCTAGTACCAAAAGGAAGGGGAAATACAACAAACAAGAAATAAAAGAAAGACACTTAACTCCGAAGTATGCAGACGAGCAGGAACTCAGAGGAACCAACACCAGCACTTCCAACATCCAAAAGGAGCTATCAACCGCATAGCATGATGGGTAAGACCAGACTAAATAGAGGAGGAGGAATGACCACTAAATCTACACCTGAGACCAGAGGTGTGGTCATCCCCATCAAACACGGAAAGTGAAACTAAGGCCTCTTTCACACGGGCGTTGCGGAAAAATGTGCGGGTGCGTTGCGGGAACACCCGCGATTTTTCTGCGCGAGTGCAAAACATTGTAATGCATTTTGCACTCGCGTGAGAAAAATCGTGCGTGTTTGGTACCCAAACCCGAACTTCTTCACAGAAGTTCGGGCTTGGGATCGGTGTTCTGTAAATAGTATTATTTTCCCTTATAACATGGTTATAAGGGAAAATAATAGCATTCTGAATACAGAATGCAAAGTAAAATAGCACTGGAGGGGTTAAAAAAAAAATAAAAAAAATTAACTCACCTTAATCCACTTGCTCGCATAGCCCGGCATCTCCTTGTGTCTCCTTTGATGAAAGACCTGTGGTGAGCATTAAATATTGTTCAAGGACCTGGGATGACGTCACTCCGGTCATCACATGGTACGTCACATGATCTTTTACCATGGTGAATCACCATGGTAAAAGATCATGTGACGTACCATGTGATGACCGGAGTGACGTCATCCCAGGTCCTTGAACAATAGTTAATGCTCACCACAGGTCTTTCATCAAAGGAGACACAAGGAGATGCCGGCTACGCGAGCAAGTGGATTAAGGTGGGTTAAATTTTTATTTTTATTTTTTAACCCCTCCAGTGCTATTTTACTTTGCATTCTGTATTCAGAATGCTATTATTTTCCCTTATAACCATGTTATAAGGGAAAATAATAATGATCGGGGCTCCATCCCGATCGTCTCCTAGCAACCGTGCGTGAAAATCGCACCGCATCCGCACTTGCTTGCGGATGCTTGCGATTTTCACGCAACCCCATTCACTTCTATGGGGCCTGCGTTGCGTGAAAAACGCAGAATATAGAACATGCTGCGATTTTCACGCAACGCATAAGTGATGCGTGAAAATCAACGCTCATGTGAACAGCCCCATAGAAATGAATGGGTCGGTATTCAGTGCGGGTGCAATGCGTTCACCTCCCGCATCGCATCCGCGCGGAATACTCGCTCGTGTGAAAGGGGCCTAAAGAGGTTGTCAATTACGTGCAGCCTATCTCCTCGATCTTCTAGTCCCTGTCACGGGCGGGACTGTGACAGTTGGGCTGGTCTAAGAGGGGATGTGAGAGATCCTGTTCTGATAGTGGGGGGAGTAGGGAGGCAGCTCATAGAGCACTAACTCCGGAGTAGAGAAGCAGCGCATAGAGCTTCAATGCTGTTGAACCACTTCTGAGAGTCAGGATCCAAATATCCCACTCTTGCTAGTAGGGCACCCATTTTTCAAACCCGTACTATAGAAATTTCAGGGACTATGGCTAAAGACACCCCTTATCAGAATACCACTAGGCCAGAAACATCTAATGCAGAACTGCAGCCATCCAACCTGCCACCATACCTCCTCAGCTGGTGCCAAAGAAGAATTGCACTAAAGCCTGCTGCTGTCTTGTATATTTCAAGTTCTACATTGCACTTAGTGAAAAGAACTTTGTTATGTTAAACTTTGGCCTCATTCTTCAGTACCTCAGCTACTTTCACTGCAATGGACCCAGGGAGTGACAGCCTGAGGTAGGATACTGTGACACTAAAACACTCCATCAGGGCCACTACCACTCCCATCCTGTTCAGTGGCACCCATGAGAGCTCGCTGCAGCTGGCATAGTCAAGCGGCCTTTTGGTTGGCAATATAATGAGGCACTGTGGATGGCAATGTGACGAGGCACTGTGACTGGCATAGTCAGTGGACAATGAGAAGGGGAGCATTATGGTTGCTAATGTGATGAGGCACTGTGGACGGCATAGTCAAAGGGCACTGTGGCTGGCATAGACAGGGGGCTCTGTGGCTGGCAATGTGATGACTACTACTTTTACTATTGCTATAATGTGTGATAGAGTAACTACTAAAAACTTAATTACTCTAGAGAAACAAGATTTATATATAAATAGAAGTTATCAGACTCTGGTTGACAGTAAAAAAATGTAACCACTGCATTATTATGTGCTAGTCTGTTTCCATCCACCTATACTCATTAGAGAAAATATTGTTTTGCTTTAAGACTGTCCCAAGGAGCAGCTGGGCACAAAAGCTTCCAGCAACTTCTTCCACAATATATTCTCCCATGTGTGATGGGATCTATTTTAATTTCTAGCAGCACTGAAATAATACAGGCATATCACAACCAACCTAAAAATCAATAGTGCTGAAGCAACCTAGGTATCTTATGATAACACACACGAGGACAACCTTGTGTCCATTTTTTGTTATAAGCCAAAGCTTGTTAGTGTGGATAGTCACTGTCGGACCTTAGGACTCACAAAAAGATCAGTCTCTAAATTTTAAGTCTGGTGGCAACTAATATATGTTCTGTTCTTTTCATGTGATAATTCTAGATTTAAAGGCTCAGAAACAAAAACACTGAAGTACTAGTGGCTCACCAGTCTTCCTAACGGGTAGGTACACACCCCTTAGCACCCCCTGTGCTAAAATGAAACTGGAGATAGAATGAATGAACTGGATGGGGGGCACTCTGTACTTGGCCACACTTGTGTGGTATTTTAGGATAATTTATTGTCACACAAATTATATATATAATACTGTTAAAAATTATACAAACAACAAAAAACAATAAAAGAAGCAAATAACAATAAAAACAGCAGAATGTCTATATATCGTTGATTGGATGTCGCAATATCGTATATGCGCTCTTTTATCTCGGATTATCCTTATAGCCGTGTGTTCCTTTTTCTTTTGACCCTCACTGTTCAGTGCCAGACACGTTTCGGGGTTAAAGGTACCCCTTCCTCAGTGGTTGACAGCCACTGAGCAAGGGGTACCTTTAACCCCGAAAACGCATCTGGCACTGAACAGTGAGGGTCAAAAGAAAAAGAAAAAGGAACACACGGCTATAAGGATAATCCGAGATAAAAGAGCGCAAGATACTCTATTCCAGTATTATATATATAATTTGTGTGACAATAAATTATCCTAAAATACCACACACGTGTGGCCAAGTACAGAGTGCCCCCCATCCAGTTCATTCATTCTAATTCTAGATTTAGTTGTGGTAGTTAGGTATGTATACATGTATATTGCTGTCTATCTAGAGGATACATTTTAGGTTCAAGGACTGCTATGCTAAATTAATATATCATACAATCAATATTGAAAGTGCGACACCAAGAAGCAAAAGTTGTGGAATTATCAAAATCACACAATTGATAGATATGTTAACCACTTCCCGACCGCCCATTGACTATAAACGTCCTTGGGCAGTCGGTTTATCTCTGAATGGACGTTCTGGAAAGTCCATTCAGAGATTGCAGCTGCACGCTAATAGTGCAGCTGCAGATCGGGTTGCCCACTGTCAGTGACAGCAGGGCAACCCTTAGAGAAGGCAGGGACAGTTCCCAGATGTCCCTGCCTTCTAGATGGCTGTATACACAGCGCTCACCGAGCGCTGTGTACACAGTGCAGGAAGCATCCGCTATGCTTCCAATATCCAAGCCAAGCCATTCTGAGATTATTTTCTCGTGACACATTGTACTTCATGACAGTCATAAATTTGAGTCAATATATTTCACCTTTATTTATGAAAAAATCCTAAATTTACCCAAAATTTTGAAAAATTTGCAATTTTCAAAATTTCTATTTCTCTGATTTTAAAACAGAAAGTGATACATAAAATATTTATTACTTAACATTCCCCATATCTCTACTTTATGTTGGCATCATTTTCTAAATGTCATAAAAAAAATTTAGGACGTTAGAAGGCTTAGAATTTTAGAAGCAATTAAGTCACTTTGTGGGGCTTACATAGTGTAAATCCCCCATAAATGACCCCATTGTAGAAACTACAGCCCTCAAGCTACTCATAACTGATTTGACAAACTTTGTCAACCCTTTAAGTGTTCCACAAGAATTAAAGGAAAAAGGGAGATGAAATTTCAAAATTTCACTTGTTTGGCAGATTTTCCATTTTAATCCATTTTTTTCTATAACACATCTGCGGTTTACAGAAACACCCCACATGTGGTCGTAAACTGATGTAAGGGCACACTGCAGGGCGCAGGAGAAAAGGAACGCCATATGGTTTTTGGAAGGCAGATTTTGCTGGACTGGTTTTTAGATGGCATGTCTCATTTTAAGCCCCCCGATGCACCCTTACAGTAGAAACTCCCAAAAAGTGATCCCATTTTGGAAACTAGGGGATAATGTTCCAGTTTTATTGGTACTATTTTGGGGTACATATGATTTTTAATTGGTCTATATTACGTTTTTTGTGAGGCAAGGTAACCAAAAAATGGCTGTTTTGGCACCGTTAGTATTAATTTTTTTTACAAAATTCATCTGACAGGGTAGTTCATGTGCTATTTTTATAGAGCAGATTGTTACGGACGCAATGATATCAAATATGTCTACTTTCTTTGGTTGTTTGTTTCAGTTTTACATAATAAAGCATTTTTGAAAAAAAAATTATGTTTTTGTGTCAATCGACTTGTCCGGGGGCTCGTTTTTTTGCAGGAAGAGTTGACGTTTTTACTGGTACCATTTTTGGGTACATATGATCTTTTTGATCATTCATTATTACAATTTATGGGGCAAGGTGGCCAAAAAATTGGTAATTTTGGCACAGTTTTAATTTATCTATTTTTCCAGCGTTCACCTGAGGGGTTAGGTCATGTGATATCTTTATAGAGCAGATCGTTACAGACGTGGCAATACCTAATATGTGTACTTTTTCTTATTTATTTAAGTTTTACACCAAAAATATCATTTTTGAAACAAAAAAAATGATGTTTTAGCGTCTCCACTATTTTTTGACCGATTGTCTTAGGTAGTGTATCCTTTTTTGCGGGATGAGGTGATGGTTTGATTGGTACTATTTTGGGGGGAATATGCCTTTTTGATCGCTTGGTGTTGCAGTTTTTGTGATGTAAAGTGACCAAAAAAAGGCTTTTTTGCCACTGTTTTTATTTTTATATTTTTTACGGTGTTTACATGAGGGGTTAGTTCATGTGGTATTTTTATAGAGCAGGTTGTTACGGATGCGGAAATACCTAATATGTCTACTTTTTTAAATTTATTTCACTTTAGCACAATAATAGCAGTTTTGAAGCAACAAAATCATATTTTAGTGTCTCTATTGTCTGAGAGTGATAGCTCTTTTATTTTTTGACCAATTGTCTTAGGTATGGTCTAATTTTTTAAGGGATGAGGTGGCGGTTTGATTGGTACTTTTTTGGGGGGCATACTCCTTTTTGATCGCTTGGTGTTGCACTAGTGTTGTAGTGTTTAGTGTTGTTTTCTGATGTAAGGTGACAAAAATGGCTTTTTTGACACAGTTTTTATTTAATTTTTTTATGGTGTTTATCGGACGGGGTGGATCATGTGATATATTTATAGAGCCGGTCGTTTCAGACGCAGTGATACCTAATATGTGTTTTTTCTTTTCTTTTTTTTTCTTTTTTATTATAAAATCAGGGGAAAAGGGGCATTTTTCTTTTTTCACTTGAAACTTTATTTTTTTTATTAAAAGCACAGTTTTTTACTTATTTTTAAACTTTATTTCTGTCTTTAACTTTTGGGGGTCTGATCCCCTCTGCAATGCATTACAATACATCTGTATTGTAATGCTTTGCCTGTTAGTGTATTCAACAGAGCCTGAGGCTGGATCTCCTGGGCACCCGTAGAAGGCATTTCCCGATGCCGTGCAAAGCATCAGGCTGCCTTCTCACCTGAAGGGCTCCGTCACCTGCAGCAAACCCCTTTTATGTCACGATCAGCGGTGACCGTGGCATAGAAGGGGTTAATGCGCTGGCATCGGTGTTTTCACCGATCCCAGCACATACAGCAGGGGTCCGGCTAACGGGAACAGCCAGTTCCCTGCAGCTGATCAGACGGGCGCAGCTCCAGCACCTGCCCGATCAGCGGGCCGTAATAGTCACGTCGGGAAGGGGTTAATTACCCCCTACAACTTTTTGAGGTTTTCTGTGGTTAAAAAACTATGCTTTCAATCTGTCTTCTATGCCCCTCCCACAAGCCACAGATTGAAGCTAGGTGCTTAAAAAAATTGATTGTCTGCAGATCATAGTAAAACCTGTTATTCACTCAATATGCATAGCCTTACTGCTTGTCCTTCTTGGTGTTGCAATTTTAATGTTGAGGACTGTATTTCAGATGCTGAATTTCTACCTATATGCATATTAATACAGTGACATTCCTTTACATCAGTGTTTCCCAACCAGTGTGCCTCCAGCTGTTGCAAAACTACAACTCCCAACAGTTGGAGGCACACTGGTTGGGAAACACTGCTTTACATTACAGTATGTGATAATACAGAAAGTCTTATGATCCAAAACTAACTCCTAGGACATAACAACAATATAATGTGAAATTTCACAAAAAAAAAGAGCTGAAATTGTTAGAGAAATTTATAATTACAGTAAACATACAGATGTTTACAGTAACCAATCAGATGCAGAAAACATTAACTTGACGTGACACAATGCATTAAATACACAGTTACAGCAAATTTTAACTTGAAGTTTTCAATAGCTTTTGAAGTTATTTAGTTTGTTGCATCTGTGTATTAATAGGGTTGTCCGGGCTTTTAATATTGATGACCTTTATTTCACTTTAGCACAATAATAGCAGTTTTGAAGCAACAAAATCATATTTTAGTGTCTCTATTGTCTGAGAGTGATAGCTCTTTTATTTTTTGACCGATTGTCTTAGGTATGGTCTCATTTTCTGAGGGATGAGGTGGTGGTTTGATTGGTACTTTTTTGGGGGGCATATGCCTTTTTGATCGCTTGGTGTTGCAAGTATCACGCCTATATAGCAACATATTCTACAAATGTTCCCCATATTCTATACATAGATTGTTGTCATTCACATGTCCCTAATGGGGCAATCTAATCTATAAAACAATCTATTAGAGATGAGCATATTTCTTGAAATTCATTCAGGTTTAATTCTAATGCATTGGTTGGAATTTTTGATTCAGGTACAAATAAATTCGACCATAATAGGAAGTGCTCAGATTGCCCTGAAAGGTTGTGTTTGACACTCTGAGGTCTCCCTCCTTTCAAGATATTTAACACAAGGGTCACATTAGGATTTTCAGAGTGACAGTGACATACAGTATAAAGGTATGTGTAAACCCATGGTTGACAGTGTTAACAAACAGCCTTTTTAATAACACAGATTTGATTTTGCTTTTTAAAATAAAAAAAATTTCCCCAAAATTTTCCCTTATTGCGGGCAATGTCTTGTTCTGAACAAGCGGCCCAAAAAATATCCCTTAGGCCCCTTTCACACGAGCATGACGAATTGGCTCCGGATGCGTTCAGTGAAACTCACACCATTTTGCAAGCAAGTTCTGTCAGTTTTGTCTGCGATTGCGTTAATTTTTTTCTGCGCGGGTGCAATGCGTTTTGATGCATTTTGCACTCGCGTGATAAAAAACTGAAGGTTTAAAAACAACAACTCTTAGCAACCATCAGTGAAAAACGCAATGCATCCGCACTTGCTTGCGGATGCAATACGTTTTTCACTGAAGCCCCATTCACTTCTATGGAGCCAGGGCTGCATGAAAAATGCAGAATATAGAACATGCTGCGATTTTCACGCAACGCAGAACTGATGCATGAAAAAAAATGCTCATGTACACAGACACATTGAAATAAATTGGTCAGGATTCAGTGCGGGTGCTATGAGTTCACGTCACGCATTGTAACCGCACGGAAAACTTGCTCGTGTGAAAGGGGCCTACACATACACACATGGTAATATAGGAAAAAAGCAAATGCTGAAGCAAAACTATATACTGACAATATATGGTTATTGTACACTTTTAACTGTAGAAAATTTGCTGCAGGTTTTTGGAAAAAGACGCACTTGCATGATGTCCAGTGAAACTATGATGCTAAAATATCATTAGAAAGTAGATTTAGTTTTTTTTTTTTATTCATTTGACTGCTAGTTGTCTCCTGCACATGAAAAAGACTAGTCTCTTGAAAAACTGATGTGTTGTGTAGCAGAGTCTGTATGTATGTGAACAGCTCCAGCCCTGTAACAAACACACAACACTAGCTCACCCTATCCTATCCCTAGTGCTAGAACCTGTATTTCTATAAATTAATTCAATCTACATAACTAAATGTATTATCCTAGTCCCTAACATTGCTGTCTTTGTGACAGACATCCTTTCACATCAGTGGTTGAGCTCAGAATGGCATCTCTGTTTGGGACCCTACATACAGTACCTGCATGTTCATCGGGTGATCTGCGGCACATTTAGAAGGGCAGATTGTCGGTAATGAGCATTCGCAGGAACGTTTATTCCCAATAATCTGCCCGTATAAATTCACCTCCCTAGCCAAGTCAGTATTGTCCCTTCTGATTGGCTGTGAGGCTGACTGCAAGGCATTATGGGCAAGCCCCCAAGCCAGGGCCCTGCCTGAGTCATTTTGATTCTCCATTTTCATATTCCCTACCCTGTTTCCCTCACTACTGTACTGAATTTGATATGAAGAATGGCGGATTTTGTCCAAATCAAATTACCAAAACTACAAAATGGTTATGTTTGGAAGTCGAGTTTTTGGGAAATTCATAAAGATGCACTCATCTCTACATCACTCATCTAATATCCCTAGCTCAGATACAAACACACTAACTGGTTTCAGTTTTATCGGAGGCCAATTAAACTATATGTAGGAGTTTGGAATGTGGGAGGAAACCAGAGTACCTGTAGGAAACACAGGGAGAGCATACAAACTCAATGCAGATGTTGCCCTTGGTCAAATTGGAATCCCTAACCATGATTCATTGCTGCAAGGCACTAGTGCGAACCACTGAACCCATATTTCTTCTTACCAATCTGTAATATTTTAATGCTTATTGAATTTATTTTACTCATTTTATAGTGCTAACATCTTCTGCGGCGCTGTACAAAGATTGTCATTGGTACCTGTTCCCATTGGTGCTCACAATCTAAATTTCATATTAACCAATCAGTATGTTATTTTGAGAATGAGAGAAAACTGGACTATCTAAAGAAAACCTATGCAAACAAATTAATAACAACTCCATGCAGATGTCGCCCTTAGTTGGATTCACCCCCAGGACCCCAGCATTGCAAGGCAATTTTGCTAACCCACTATGTGACCCCAAAATATGTGTATTGCCTTCTCTCAGATCTTCCCAATTGCCTACGGTAACAGCTGTTTCATTATGGATATCCGAGACTGCAAGAAGATTTAGGCTATCCAGTTGTTAACAGTAAAGCCCACTAGTGATGGACGAACATCTGCCGAGGCGGTTCGCGAACGCGATCGCGCAAACGCGATCAAATTTTTGCGAGACGCAAGTTCGCAGCGGGTCCCATTAATTTTAATGGCAGGCGAACCTGAAAAACCTTCAGCTCATATTTGCAGCCAAGAAATAATTACTAGAAGTGCGCAAATAGTCCCACCACATGGACAGTGACGTACCAGATGTATTATTCGAATTTGCGATCTCCATTCATTTTTGTTTTCAATGCGAAATATCGGCAATATAATTTTCACGTACGCGCATGCGCAAATGCACTATTCAGTACCCAAATGCACTATAAAGAAAGTATATTGGTATATAACACCCTGCTTCAATCAGTTTTTTTGGGCGACAACTGGTATATCACACCAGTAGAAATTATTTGTTCCAATAACGCTTGTCCCTCTATATACCTGCAGTATCGCAGCAGAACCGCACACAACTGCCGCACAATACAAATGCACTATAATATACTTTCTAACATAGAACGTATATTATAACATTGTACAAGGAAGGCAATCCATTAGAATATGAAGATAAAACGTAACCTTTAATAATTTTACTATGAGGGTCCATTCACACGTCCGTAAGTGTTTTGCGGATCCGCAAAACACGGACACCGGCAATGTGCATTCCGCAATTTGTGGACCGCACATCGCCGGCACTATAATAGAAAATGCCTAATCTTGTCTGCAATTGCGGACAAGAATAGGACATGTTTTTTTTTTTGCGGAAACGGAAGCACAGATGCGGAAGTGTGGATCCGCGGATGCGGACAGCACAATCCAGCCCCATTGAAAATGAATGGGTCTGCACCCGTTCCGCAAAATTGCGGAACGGATGCGGACCCATTTTGCGGACGTGTGAATGGAAAAGATATCCCTGAAAATGAAAATAAATTTAATTATTAAAGTTAACCAAAAAGCATAGATGTGGTAGGCAATAACAAGTGCTCGGCGGCACTAAATCAGGTGCTCGGCGGCACCAAATCAGAAACCATACGTCCTACCAAAATCCGGGGGGTTCCAGTGCACATCGATGAATCCAGGAGGTTAAAGCAAAAAACATCCATCCCTGGGCTAGATGATGATGTGGTATTTAAGGACAGGGTGGGCAAAGAACTGTCCCTGATATTGCCCTACAGGGGGGTGCTATTCTGGCCCTGATAGCCTAACCACAGACCACCCGCCCTGATAAGAGCGACCTCGTCCGGAACCTTACCCTATATAAAAATGGCCCTAGTAAGCCCCTAGCCCCTAGGCCCCTGACTTCCAGGTGATCACTATATAGATCTATGTGTTTTTGACTCATTATAAAAGTATATTATAAGTATATCGCACCCCTCTGTGTATCACACCTATCAATAGCACACCTATACTACTGTAGTGCTTAAAATTACTTTTGTGGCCCTATTATCTAGCGCTTGGTGTCCCTGTAACAGTCTGTCCCTGCTCCACACAGCAACCTCTCCCTAAACTGGCAAAAAACTGAATGTAAAATGGCGGCCAGATCAGGTTTATTTATAAGGTAGGGGGTATGTCCATGTGCTGAAACGTCTCAATTGGCTGTCCTGTACCACCTGATGGATGTGTCATGGGTCAAAGTTCTTCACAATGTAAAAGAATATGGCGGGCGTGAATTTCTCCATATGTTCGCATGTTCGGCGAATCGCGAACACGCAAAGTTCGCCGCGAAACGACCGCCGGGCGAACCGCAAGGCCATCTCTAAAGCCCACTTCTATTACATTTAATGCTTCTTAGGTTCTATTCACATTTGTGACATACACCTGATATATATAACTGGGTTAAAAAATTTACTGTAAAGTTACCATAAGTCTCCATAGGAAAACATATTCCATAAGAGAGGCTTCAAAACTTATGTTGTAAACATTAATGCAAGGAATCTTGGACAAGTCTGAATGCTGTTTTTACTAGAGACTGGAATCAGTAATGACCTCCCACTATGACCTTGTACTTACTGGATGTTTGCTGAGTAGATTAGTCAGCACTGAAAATATGAGTAAGGCTACTTTCACACTAGCGTTCGGGTGTCCGCTTGTGAGCTCCGTTTGAAGGCTCTCACAAGCGGCCCCGAATGCATCCGTACTGCCCTAATGCATTCTGAGTGGACGCGGATCCGCTCAGAATGCATCAGTCTGGCAGCGTTCAGCCTCCGCTCCGCTCAGCAAGCGGACACCTGAACGCTGCTTGCAGCGTTCGGGTGTCCGCCTGGCCGTGCGGAGGCAAGCGGATCCGTCCAGACTTACAATGGAAGTCAATGGGGATGGATCCGTTTGAAGTTGACACAGTATGGCTCAATTTTCAAACAGATCCGTCCCCCATTGACTTTCAATGTAAAGTCTGGACGGATCCGTCTGAAGCTACTTTCACACTTAGAATTTTTTCTACAATATAATGCAGACGGATCCATTCTGAAAGGATCCAAACGTCTGCATTATAGGAGCGGATCCGTCTGAGCAGACATCAGACGGACCCGCTCTGAACGCTAGTGTGAAAGTAGCCTAAGCAGAATACTCTTTGGACAACCAATTGGAGCACAAGGGGGAGAGAGGAATGGAGGTGAAGGGAAATAAGGAGAAGGTATTTTGTGGGGAAAGGTGGGTAACAGGTGACTATTAATTGAATGTCAATCAGGCAGGAATTATTATTTATTTCATGGGGCACATTCTGAAACCCATAACTTGGGCACCAAAAGAGCTTGTTCCAACAGGGGGTCAATGGTTCTTCTTCACTGGGTTCTTCTTCTGACTCCAACAGGTCGCCCTTTAAGCCTACATGGAAAATCTGTAATTTACTTAAAATATAGAGGTCCTGCTTGGTGTCCAATGTCTGGAGTTTTGCAGACATTACTGAACCATACAGAGCCTGATATTTGCTGGCAAAGTGGTTGAGGCATGACATGCTAGCTAACTATGGTTCCCAGCTTGCAAGTGCAGAGGAAATAAGGAATTAAACAGGCTTTGCTTATACTGTATCTGTAGCAGGGAACTTTGGGATACAAACGGCAGGGATCTTATCTGGGGTTAATGAAGTTCTCTGATGACCACTAATTTAACATGTCCACTACTAAAATGGAGATTACATTTCCTAGAGATTAGGTATAAAGGAATATGAACCTAGTAATGAACTTCATAAAAGATAAGTTTCATGATATAAACTTTAAAGTCAACAGACCTCACTAGAAGACAAAATACAGTAGAATTATAGAACGATGGTTATCAAAGTGTAGTTCTTGATGGTATTTTACGTATCTCAAAAAAATACAATAGAATCTATTCTTTCCCATGTGTAGGGACCATTTAATGAATTCTCAGTTCAGCAGCTTCATAGACTGGTCACCTACTATCATGCCTTAGATCAAGGTTCTCCTCTTTGGTTGCTAGATTATTCATTTCATTCTTACCCTTTAGGCCTTATTTCATGAATCTCTAGCTTGCTCATTAGGGCTCCTGCCAAACATACAACATGCATGGGCCTTTTTCTCCATCCATGACACTTCCATGTGCATAATTCCTACTTCAAGTTCCTCTGGGAGAGGTAGATGATTTTTATTATGATAATCTCTCCTTCAGGGCTTAGCCACTTTTCTCCCATGGCTCCTAATATTTCAGATACACTTTAGCACAGTACCTGAGGACTAGGACAGCTACAGTTGTCATGACCACAGAGTTAGTTATTTTAATAAGCACAGAGATGCTAGCACAACATGGCCCCCATAGGCTTTGAGCTCAGAAATTTGCCTCCAAACCATTTAGTCTTAATGGAACCATAATGAAAAAGCTTTTAATGGTTAGCTCTTGTATTCCGCATTGTTATTCGCTTGGTTGATATCACACTTTCATGGGTTTGATATGCAATATCCAATATCATTATGCTAGGTAGGATAATGTTAACAAATATTACTCAGTATGTCTTATTCTAATACCTCTTGAGTAATAGTATGAATTGAAATGGTTATGTAGCATATTATAGTCTAGTATAATAGTATACAGGGGTGTGGAAAAAAAAAAAACGTATCGAAGGACTAAAGCGGGGGCTCGATCTACTTGTCCCTCATGACAATCTACTTGTCCTAATACAAAAAATAATTTTAAATCAAAACCATATTTCAATGCAACGCCATGCTTCCTTATGCAGGGAGGTGGCTGTCTTGCGTTCCAGTCTTTGTGGTGTGAAATTACTCTAAGTTAAGTCCTCGTTCACACCAGATGATTCTGTCCAGAATGCACTACATCGCGGCCTGCTCACTATGTTGTCTATATATATATATCCTCTGTATACGAGGGCCGATGTGAATGTATCCTGGGGTCACAGCCAGTGAGGGCTGTATGCATACACTCACCTAAAGAATTATTAGGAACACCATACTAATACGGTGTTGGACCCCCTTTTGCCTTCAGAACTGCCTTAATTCTACATGGCATTGATTCAACAAGGTGCTGATAGCATTCTTTAGAAATGTTGGCCCATATTAATAGGATAGCATCTTGCAGTTGATGAAGATTTGAGGGATGCACATCCAGGGCACGAAGCACCTGTTCTACCACATCCCAAAGATGCTCTATTGGGTTGAGATCTGGTGACTGTGGGGGCCATTTTAGTATAGTGAACTCATTTATCATGTTCAAGAAACCAATTTGAAATCATTCGAGCTTTGTGACATGGTGCATTATCCTGCTGGAAGTAGCCATCAGAGGATGGATACATGTTCTCATTCTGTTTACGCCAAATTCGGACTCTACCATTTGAATGTCTCAACAGAAATCGAGACTCATCAGACCAGGCAATATTTTTCCAGTCTTCAACAGTCCAATTTTGGTGAGCTCGTGCAAATTGTAGCCTCTTTTTCCTATTTGTAGTGGAGATGAGTGGTACCCGGTGGGGTCTTCTGCTGTTGTAGCCCATCCGCCTCAAGGTTGTGCGTGTTGTGGCTTCACAAATGCTTTGCTGCATACCTAGGTTGTAACGAGTGGTTATTTCAGTCAACGTTGCTCTTCTATCAGCTTGAATCAGTCGGCCCATTCTCCTCTGACCTCTAGCATCCACAAGGCATTTTTGCCCACAGGACTGCCGCATACTGGATGTTTTTCCCTTTTCACACCATTCTTTGTAAACCCTAGAAATGGTTGTGCGTGAAAATCCCAGTAACTGAGCAGATTGTGAAATACTCAGACCGGCCCGTCTGGCATCAACAACCATGCCACGCTCAAAATTGCTTAAATCACCTTTCTTTCCCATTCTGACATTCAGTTTGGAGTTCAGGACATTGTCTTGACCAGGACCACACCCCTAAATGCATTGAAGCAACTGCCATGTGATTGGTTGACTAGACAATTGCTTTAATGAGAAATAGAACAGGTGTTCCTAATAATTCTTTAGGTGAGTGTATATCCTCTGTATACGGGGCCGGTGTGAATGTATCCTTGGGGCCACAGCTAGTGAAGGCTGTATTTAGATATATATATATATATATATATCCTCTGTATACAGGGCCGGTGTGAATGTATCCTGGGGCCACAACTAGTGAAGGCTGTATATATATATATATATATATATCCTCTGTATACATGGACCGGTGTGAATGTATAATGGCTGATATAATGGCTGATAATAGAGAGAAGAGGCTGCAGACACAGCAGTGATCACTTACCACGACCTTCTCTGGTTTTGCTGCAAGAGTTGAAGGACCTAAGATGACGTCACCACCATGTGGTCAGAACCGGAAGGGGCGGAGCTTGAATTGGCCGTGATGACGTCACGCCCATGTGACTAGACCAGTTAGGGAGGGGCTATTTTATTTGGTGTACAGTGGTGTAAATAGAAGCCGCGAGTAAATGGTGGCCATCCTGTATGTGCAGCCAGAACCTTATCTAGAATGATGGGGGTAGTAGTAAGATGGATTGTGTGAGGGAGGTGGAGGAAGGAAACACAGACAGCAGAGGTAGGGAGGAGGGCTACTTGCCCGCAGCAGGGATAAGATACTGAACAAACTACCTGCACGGCGCCCGGAACTGCATGTGTCGGGCGATACGATTTCCACACCCCTGAATATAGTAGTGGTAATTTTCAAAAAAGGAAAACTGAAAACTTACCACAAAGTTGCAGTTAGCCAGTGAGTTACTGTACCAATCATATGTGGGGGGCAATCAAAGCAATCAGGTTTTTAACAAGTTAGTAATAAGGACCTATCACCTGGGTATAGGTTTTACTTTTAAAAATCATTAGCTCCATAATAGTAAAATAAAATGTTATGGCACGGGCACTTGGAGAGACACAGCAGAGGGCTGAACTAAATGGGCCTCTTGCACTGTAACCGAAGACAGCCCTATGTGTATCCCTTATACAGCAATATGTGATGAAGAATATAGGTTAACTTTCTTATTTCTTTTCTGGAGCAAAAAATGGATCTTTGTGGAGGAAAATGTCACACAACCCAATTCTTATTTGAAATATAAACATTTCTGTGATTAAAACCTTTACAAATATATACAGTAGCGGTGCTTTATGACCCTACTAATATAACAGCTAAAGGGTTTGTGCCATTAAACATATTCTACATTTTTCAGACCAGCATCTGGATCTAAATACTTTTGTAATTGCAAGTAATACAAAATTTACTATAGCCACTAAACAATTCAATAAAATGTATATGTACAGCGCCACCTGCTTTTTATCCTATTCTTAATTTCTTGTCCACCTCACTGAGGTGGTCGCACATGCCCATGTTTAAATCTTTAGCCGTCAACAGTCATATTTTGCGAGAAGCTTTGACAGTTACAGGGAAAGAGCTACAGCATAAAGGACACACTCACTGAGCTGACAGTCTGAAGATAATCTAGCAGAACAATTGCAGCAATGAATGGGAAGATCTCTGGATCCATGTGAGGTACAGGGCTGGTTCTAGCTTTGTAAGAAAGAGATTGTCATATACTATATGATGTTTGCCATTCATTTTTATACAAATCATGTCATAAAATAAAATCTCTAATATATCACACATTTTCTATGATTATATGACCCCTAGATGGTGCTATTTCATTTATAAACAGAGTGCCAACTGTGCCTGGCATAGCACATAATATTTTATAGAGACGATGCTGCCTGGTACATATTTTACACAACATAAGACACTACTTTCTAACTTTTCCTTTTCACATGTCAGGTAGGAAGTCATGTGTTTGTTTCTGACAATAGCAAGTCCCTTGGATATCACAAACATTTTTTTATTCTTTGCTATCCACATAGGAATTTTTGTTAGCGTACTTTCTTTAGTCTAAGCCTACATTACAGAAAACAGAAAACTGCATAGATACTTAGCAATTACTAGGTAAAAGAAGGTCCCCCTCTTGTGGTAATATATGAATTATATGTGCATTGCTTCAGATTTAACCTGTTGTTATATCTGATGTTTTATATCTTACAATCTTAAAAAGATGAAATATTTTCATTTAAGTGTAGATTCTACACTTCTAGATCACTGGAAGAATTTATACTCTATATCAGGGATCAGCAACCTACGGCACTCTAGCTGTTCAGAAACTACAACTCCCAGAGTGCTTCATTCACTTCTATGGGAGTTAGAATAACAGCTGAGCATGTTTTCATGCTGGGAGTTGTAGTTTCACAGCAGCTGCAGTGCCAGATATTGCTGATCCCTCATCTATATCATAAGCATTTGAGAATTGTATAAATCACCAAGGACAAGTTTATTTTTCATACACGCGGTGAATAGCAAAAGTCACATCTTAATTGAAAGAATTTCTGTTTCTGATTATATGACTCCCGTAAGTACAATACTCTTGCTGTACTGTACTCATGGTATGAGTTCTTTTTTTATGGACTTTATTAAATGATGTTCTAACATAGACACCACGTGCTGTCCTCTCCATAACTTCGGTGGAGCCTCTACTAGTTCTAAATGTAAGACAGTTTCCTTGCTGTCTTACATTTAGACCTTTTTCTACGCCTAAAACAGGCCTAGAAAATAGTAAATGAGACGGGCCTTCCGACCCATCCCCTTCCCCGCTCTTGCCACAATTATAGACCTGGCGTCAGCGGGGAAAAGTCGCAATCTGCACCTGAAATACGCCTACTGTAGGCGTATTTTAGATTAATAAATGACCCCCTTAGTGTTTTACCACATTTCACTTGTAGTGGCCACTACATGAGAAATAAGCTGCCACTATGTGTTCCCCCATAGCAACATGTGAGTAACCTTTGCCAATGGGTTCTTCTTTAGTTAAGGCTATAAAGAGCATCTGCCAGCAGATTTGTAGCTATGACACTGGCTGACCTGTTGCATGTGCTCTTGGCAGCTGAAGGCATCTGTGTTGGTTCCATGTTCATATGTGCCTGCAATGCTGAGAAAAATGAAGTTTTAATACATGCAAATGAGCCTTTAGGATCAATGGTGGTGTAGCTGTTACACCTAGAGGCTCAGCTCTCTCTGCAATTGGTGCTCCCTCTGCACTTTGATTGGCAGGGTCAGGTGTGATGATGTTTACACTGCCTGGTCCTGTCAGTCAAAGGATGAGGCAGATGCAGAGAGAGCAGAGCCTCCAGGTGTAACGGCAACGCCCCCATTGCTCCTAGAGGCTCATTTGCATATATCAAAACATCATTTTTCTCAGCAGTGCAGGCACATATGAACATGGGACCAACACAGATGTCTTCAGCTGCCAAGTGCAGATGTAACAGGTCAGCCAGTCTCATAGGTACAAATCGGTGGACAGATGCCCTTTATAGCCTTCACTAAAGAAGGACCCATTGGCAATGGTCACTCAGATGTTGTTGTGGGGGAACACAGAGTGGCAGCTCATTTCTTATGTAGTACTTTTCTATTTACAAAAAATAATCGCTACTCAAAACCACCAATCACCAATTATTTTATTATTAATAATATTTTTGCCAAGTACATATCATGAAAGGCTTGAGTAAAGTGTATTACTATTCCAAATAAGACCTCTGAAAGCATCCTTATTTGTCTCGGCAGTGCTTTTTCTGGAATTCATAATGATAATATTAGCGAAATCGAAATATTTCAGTTCAAATATTTATCATGTCAGTTTTAAAATGCTAACAAATAGTTATTTAAATACTGAAAGACTGAACATTTCAGCTGCACTCATCCTAAAACTGTTTAGTAATTTGTGTCTTAGATGTTTCCATCATAATCAGCACCGACAGTCATGTAGTAATGGTTCCAAATCCATGAAAAAGCACAAAACAATGGCTAATATGCACCAGTTATAATTCATTTTCTATATGTGTAGCGTTCAATAAAGTTCTCTAAAACATTTAGATAAGTCATTAAGGCCTCATGCACACGACCGTTGTGTGCACCCGTGGCCGTTGTGCCGCTTTCCGTTTTTTTTCGCGGACCCATTGACTTTCAATGGGTCCGTGGAAAAAATCGGAAAATGCACCGTTTTGCAGCCGCATCCGTGATCCGTGTTTCCTGGGCGTGAAAAAAATATGACCTGTCCTATTTTTTTCACGGCCAACGGTTCACGGACCCATTCAAGTCAATGGGTCCGTGAAAGAACACGGATGCACACAAGATTGGCATCCGTGTCCGTGATCCGTGGCCGTAGGTTAGTTTTTATACAGACGGATCCGAAGATCCGTCTGCATAAAAGCTTTTTCAAAGCTGAGTTTTCACTTCGTGCAAACTCAGAACCGACAGTATATTCTAACACAGAAGCGTTCCCATGGTGATGGGGACACTTCTAGTTAGAATACACTACAAACTGTGTACAAGACTGCCCCCTGCTGCCTGGCAGCACCCGATCTCTTACAGGGGGCCGTGATCAGCACAATTAACCCCTTCAGGTGCGGCACCTGAAGGGGTTAATTGTGCTGATCACGGCCCCCTGTAAGAGATCAGGGCTGCCAGGCAGCAGGGGGCAGACCCTCCCCCCCTCCCCCCCTCCCCAGTTTGAATATTATTGGTGGCCAGTGCGGCCCCCCCCTCTATTGTAATAATAGGTTGGTGGCCAGTGCGGCCCCCCCCCCCCTCTATTGTAATAATTCGTTGGTGGCACAGTGTGCGCCCCCCATCAGCCCCCCTCCCTCTATAGCATTAACAACATTGGTGGCCAGTGTGCGGCCTCCCATCTCCCCCCCCCCATCATTGGTGGCAGCGGAGTTCCGATCAGAGTCCCAGTTTAATCGCTGGGGCTCCGATCGGTAACCATGGCAACCAGGACGCTACTACAGTCCTGGTTGCCATGGTTACTTAGCAATAGTACAATAGTAGAAGATTCATACTTACCTGCTGCTGGCTGCTGCTGCGATGTTCGTGTCCGGCCGGGAGCTCCACCTACTGGTAAGTGACAGGTCTGTGCGGCGCATTGCTAAATGAACTGTCACTTACTAGTAGGAGGAGCTCCCGGCCGGACACGAACATCGCAGCTCCCAGGTAAGTATGAATCTTTTACTATTGTACTATTGCTAGTAACCCGCTGCCACCAATGATCGGGGGGGGGGGGAGATGGGAGGCCGCACACTGGCCACCAATGTTGTTAATGCTATAGAGGGAGGGGGGGGGGCGATGGGGGGCGCACACTGTGCCACCAACGATTTATTACAATAGAGGGAGGAAGGGGGGGGGCGCACACTGTGCCACCAACGAATTATTACAATAGAGGGAGGAAGGGGGGGGCGGGCCGCACTGGCCACCAATGATATTCAAACTGGGGAGGGGGGGGTCTGCCCCCTGCTGCCTGGCAGCCCTGATCTCTTACAGGGGGATATGATAGTACAATTAACCCCTTCAGGTGCGGCACCTGAGGGGTTAATTGTGCTGATCACGGCCCCCTGTAAGAGATCTGATGCTGCTAGGCAGCAGGGGGCAGTCATGTACACAGTTTGTAGTATATTCTAACTAGAAGCGTCCCCATCACCATGGGAACGCCTCTGTGTTAGAATATACTGTCGGAAATGAGGTTTCACGATCTAACTCATATCCGACAGTATATTCTAACATAGAGGCGTTCCCATGGTGATGGGGACGCTTCAAGTTAAAATATACCATCGGATTGGAGAAAACTCCGATCTGATGGTATAAAAGGGACTCCACATTGAAAGTCAATGGGGACGGATCCGTTTGAAATGGCACCATATTGTGTCAACGTCAAATGGATCCGTCCCCATTGACTTGCATTGTAATTCAGGACGGATCCGTTTGGCTCCGCATGTCAGTGGATCCTCCAAAAATCAAGGAAGACTAACGGACGAAAAAACGGTCACGGATCACGGGAAAACGGTCGTGTGCATGAGGCCTAACTAATATGTTATTTGTCACAGCAGAAAGCATATGTCTGCATCTTGGATTTAACCTTACAAAAAGCAGTGTTAATTGAGACATGAATGCAGTGCATAAATCTACATTTTGTGAATCTAAAAGTAATAATTTTCCTTGTTTTAAATATTAGAAATAAAAAATGAAAAAAGTAACTTTTTCTAGGTATGGTACAGTGTAATGGTGTCATTCTATAAATGGGTTGTCATTAGTGTTGAGCGAACAGTTCGAGCATAGTTCGGGTCCATACCGAATTTTGGGGTGTTCGTGACACGGACCCGAACCCGAACTTTTTCGTAAAAGTTCGGGTTCGTCGTTCGGCATGTATTTTGGCGCATTTTGAAAGGCTGCAAAGCAGCCAATCAACATGCATCATACTACTTGCCCTAAGATGCCATCGCAGCCATGCCTACTATTGGGAAGGCTGTGATTGGCCAAGTGCAGCATGTGACTCAGCCTCTTTATAAGCTTGTGCGCACGTCGGGACGTGCTCACTCCCGATGTGAATAGAACAGGGATAGACGCAGCTGATGCTAGGGCGAGAATAGGCAGGGATAATTGAATAACTGGAAGCAAATTTCTCTCCTCCACCTGTGATTCATCTGAACAACTGCAGCTGAGCTGCTTTTTTGATAGGGATTGGCTATTTTTAGAGTGGCCAGAGTGATTTTTCCATCCACATGTACCTGGGCTGACCGCCGGCCGCCATTTTGCGACTTGTAGTGCTGCAGCAGAAGCTGCCACAGTGTGCATTCCAAAGCTCCAAACAAGTCAGACATCTACACCTGGGATTCAGACCAATAGCGATTTAGCAGCACAGTCCAAGGCTATTTTTTTTAAAGGTTGTGCAGACCATTTTGTGGCACATGTTACTGGGCTGATAGGCGGCGGCCATCTTGGGACTAGTGCTGCAGCACAATCTCTCCCAACGTCCATTAATCACTTGTAATAGTGGTCTGTGCCATAGAAATCCTACATCAGGGACTTGGGTGTGCTTGTGTCACCCCTACTAATACCAGTCCACCTGTAATCCATACAGTGAAAAGCCATAAAGTATTCCAGTGAGGGAATTTTTTTTTTATTTAAAAAAGGCCAAGTTAGTTTATCTGGCGTTCAATATACTAGATACAGTTAGGCCTGCGTTTCATACATCTGGAATTAGCAAACTAATGTGCTGGGGTTGGGAAAACATATATGTACCCATACTAGAATCTGTCAAAGAAAGCGGTACTCACATATAACAGTCATTCCATCTGTAATCCATACAGTCAAAAGACTGAAAGTATTCCAGTGAGGGAATTTTTTTTATTTAAAAAAGGCCAAGTTAGTTTATCTGGCGTTCAATATACTAGATACAGTTAGGCCTGCGTTTCATACATCTGGAATTAGCAAACTAATGTGCTGGGGTTGGGAAAACATATATGTACCCATACTAGAATCTGTCAAAGAAAGCGGTACTCACATATAACAGTCATTCCATCTGTAATCCATACAGTCAAAAGACTGAAAGTATTCCAGTGAGGGAATTTTTTTTATTTAAAAAAGGCCAAGTTAGTTTATCTGGCGTTCAATATACTAGATACAGTTAGGCCTGCGTTTCATACATCTGGAATTAGCAAACTAATGTGCTGGGGTTGGGAAAACATATATGTACCCATACTAGAATCTGTCAAAGAAAGCGGTACTCACATATAACAGTCATTCCATCTGTAATCCATACAGTCAAAAGACTGAAAGTATTCCAGTGAGGGGATTTTTTTTATTTAAAAAAGGCCAAGTTAGTTTATCTGGCGTTCAATATACTAGATACAGTTAGGCCTGCGTTTCATACATCTGGAATTAGCAAACTAATGTGCTGGGGTTGGGAAAACATATATGTACCCATACTAGAATCTGTCAAAGAAAGCGGTACTCACATATAACAGTCATTCCATCTGTAATCCATACAGTCAAAAAAGACTGAAAGTATTCCAGTGAGGGGATTTTTTTTATTTAAAAAAGGCCAAGTTAGTTTATCTGGCGTTCAATATACTAGATACAGTTAGGCCTGCGTTTCATACATCTGGAATTAGCAAACTAATGTGCTGGGGTTGGGAAAACATATATGTACCCATACTAGAATCTGTCAAAGAAAGCGGTACTCACATATAACAGTCATTCCATCTGTAATCCATACAGTCAAAAGACTGAAAGTATTCCAGTGAGGGAATTTTTTTTTTATTTAAAAAAGGCCAAGTTAGTTTATCTGGCGTTCAATATACTAGATACAGTTAGGCCTGCGTTTCATACATCTGGAATTAGCAAACTAATGTGCTGGGGTTGGGAAAACATATATGTACCCATACTAGAATCTGTCAAAGAAAGCGGTACTCACATATAACAGTCATTCCATCTGTAATCCATACAGTCAAAAGACTGAAAGTATTCCAGTGAGGGAATTTTTTTTATTTAAAAAAGGCCAAGTTAGTTTATCTGGCGTTCAATATACTAGATACAGTTAGGCCTGCGTTTCATACATCTGGAATTAGCAAACTAATGTGCTGGGGTTGGGAAAACATATATGTACCCATACTAGAATCTGTCAAAGAAAGCGGTACTCACATATAACAGTCATTCCATCTGTAATCCATACAGTCAAAAGACTGAAAGTATTCCAGTGAGGGGATTTTTTTTATTTAAAAAAGGCCAAGTTAGTTTATCTGGCGTTCAATATACTAGATACAGTTAGGCCTGCGTTTCATACATCTGGAATTAGCAAACTAATGTGCTGGGGTTGGGAAAACATATATGTACCCATACTAGAATCTGTCAAAGAAAGCGGTACTCACATATAACAGTCATTCCATCTGTAATCCATACAGTCAAAAGACTGAAAGTATTCCAGTGAGGGAATTTTTTTTATTTAAAAAAGGCCAAGTTAGTTTATCTGGCGTTCAATATACTAGATACAGTTAGGCCTGCGTTTCATACATCTGGAATTAGCAAACTAATGTGCTGGGGTTGGGAAAACATATATGTACCCATACTAGAATCTGTCAAAGAAAGCGGTACTCACATATAACAGTCATTCCATCTGTAATCCATACAGTCAAAAGACTGAAAGTATTCCAGTGAGGGGATTTTTTATTTATTTAAAAAAGGCCAAGTTAGTTTATCTGGCGTTCAATATACTAGATACAGTTAGGCCTGCGTTTCATACATCTGGAATTAGCAAACTAATGTGCTGGGGTTGGGAAAACATATATGTACCCATACTAGAATCTGTCAAAGAAAGCGGTACTCACATATAACAGTCATTCCATCTGTAATCCATACAGTCAAAAGACTGAAAGTATTCCAGTGAGGGGATTTTGCTTATAAAAAATAATATATTTCATTGTGGTGCGAGTTGAATCGCAACAATGAAGAAAAATACTATTAAGGGACGAGGACGCGGTCGTGGTGGTGTCCGTGGAGCCTCTGTTGCTGGTAGAGGACGTGGCCGTTCGGCCCCAGGCGCACACAGTAGGGAACGAACTCCCTCAACTAGCCGGCAGAATGTACCGCAATATCTCGTGGGGCCCAATGCAGCTCTTAGGATGGTAAGGCCTGAGCAGGTACAGGCATTAATCGATTGGGTGGCCGACAGTGCTTCCAGCACGTTCACCACATGGTCTTCCACCCAGTCTTCTGCGGAAAGCGCACAGGTGGCACCTGAAAACCAAGCCCATCAGTCTGTCACATCACCCTCAAGCATATCAGGGAAACGGTCTGAGCCACAAGTTATGCAGCAGTCTCTTCTTCTGTTTGAAGACTCTGCTTCCAGGGTTTCCCAGGGGCGTCCACCTAGCCCTTCCCCAGTGGAGGAAGACATACCATGCACTGACGCACAACCACTTATGTCTCCAGATGAAGAGGACATGGGAATACCACCACAGCAGAGTCACCGACTCTCTGATGATGACGAAACACAGGTGCCCACTGCCGCGTCTTTTTGCAGTGTGCAGACTGAACAGGAGGAGGTCAGGGAGGGAGACTGGGTGGAAGACGATGCAGAGGACGATGAGGTCTTAGACCCCACATGGACTGAAGGTCGTGGCGATGACTTTCACAGTTCAGAGGAAGAGGTAGTGGTGAGACCGAGACAACAGCGAAGCCAAAGAGGGAGCAGGGGGCCAAAGCAGACGAGCCGCCGCCCCCAGAGTTCGCCTGCTACTGGACATCGCCAACAGGGACCCAGCCCCACAAAGGCAGCTTCAAAGAGTTCCCTGGCATGGCACTTCTTTAAACAATGTCCTACCGACAAGACCCGAGTGACTTGCACGCTCTGCCATCAGAGCCTGAGGCGAGGCATTAACGTTCTGAACCTCAGCACAACCTGCATGACCAGGCATCTACATGCAAAGCATGAACTGCAGTGGGGTACACACCTTAAAAACCAGGCACTCGCTGAGGCTCCCCCTGCTCCCTCTACCGCTGCTGCCTCGGCTTCCGCCTCGAGAGGAATGTTGCCACCTGCCGAGCAGCAAACAGAGGATGTGCCACCGCCACCACCACCACCGCCACCGTCAACTAGCGTCTCCACTATATCACACAGCAGCGTTCAGCTCTCAATATCTCAAACCTTAGAGAGGAAGCGCAAATTCCCCCCGAGTCACCCTCGAGCCCTTGGCCTGAACGCCAGCATTTCTAAACTGCTGGCCTTTGAAATGCTGTCATTCCGGCTGGTGGACACAGACAGCTTCAAACAGCTGATGGCCATGGCTGTCCCGCAGTATGTGGTTCCCAGCCGCCACTACTTCTCCAAGACAGCCGTGCCTTCCCTGCACATGCAAGTGTCCGATAAAATCAAGTGTGCACTGCGCAACGCCATTTGTGGCAAGGTCCACCTAACCACAGATACGTGGACCAGTAAGCACGGCCAGGGACGCTATATCTCACTAACTGCACACTGGATGAATGTAGTGGCGGCTGGGCCCCCGGCGGACAGTTCCTTGGCGCACGTCCTTCCGCCCCCTAGGATCGCAGGGCATCATTCTCTGCCTCCTGTAGCCTCCTCCTCCTACTCGGCTTCCTCCTCCACTGCTTCCACCAGCTCATCCGGTCAGCCACACACCTTCACCACCAACTTCAGCACAGCCCGGGGTAAACGTCAGCAGGCCATTCTGAAACTCATATGTTTGGGGGACAGGCCCCACAGCGCAAAGGAGTTGTGGCGGGGTATTGAACAACAGACCGACGAGTGGTTTCTGCCGGTGGGCCTCAAGCCAGGCCTGGTGGTATGCGATATGGGCGAAATCTCGTGGCAGCTCTGGGACTAGCCGGTTTGACGCACATCCCTTGCCTGGCGCATGTGCTGAACTTGGTGGTGCAGAGGTTCATTCACCACTACCCCAACATGTCAGAGCTGCTGCATAAAGTGCGGGCCGTCTGTGCGCGCTTCCGCCGTTCACATCCTGCCGCTGCTCGCCTGTCTGCGCTACAGCGGAACTTCGGCCTTCCCGCTCACCGCCTCATATGCGACGTGCCCACCCGGTGGAACTCCACCTTGCACATGCTGGAGAGACTGTGCGAGCAGCAGCAGGCCATAGTGGAGTTTCAGCTGCAGCACGCTCGCGTCAGTCGTACTGCCGAACAGCACCACTTCACCACCAATGATTGGGCCTCCATGCGAGACCTGTGTGCCCTGCTGCGCTGTTTCGAGTACTCCACCAACATGGCCAGTGGCGATGACACTGTTATCAGCGTTACAATACCACTTCTATGTCTCCTTGAGAAAACACTTAGGGCAATGATGTTAGAGGAGGTGGCCCAGGTGGAGGAGGAGGATGAGGGCTCGTTTCTAACACTTTCGGGCCAGTCTGTTCGAAGTGGCTCTGAGGGAGGTTTGTTTAAGCAGCAGAGGACAGGTTCACAAGTCGCCAGCCAAGGCACTGTACTGGAGGACGAGGAGGATGAGGAGGAGGAGGTGGAGGGGGACGAGGATGACGCAAGTTCACAGCGGGGTGGCAGCCCAGGCCCATCACTGGTGCGTGGCTGGGGGGATACGGTGGACGATGACGATACGCCTCCCACAGAGGACAGCTTGTCCTTACCCATGGGTAGCCTGGCCCACATGAGCGAATATATGCTCCAATGCCTGCGCAACGACAGCAGAGTTGCCCACGTTTTAACGTGTGCAGACTACTGGGTGGCCACCCTGCTGGATCCCCGGTATAAAGACAATGTGCCCACTTTAATTCCTGAACTGGAGCGCGACCGTAAGATGCGCGAGTACAAGCGCACGCTGATAGAGGCGCTCTTGAGAGCATTCCCACATGTCACAGGGGAACAGGTGGAAGGTGAAGGCAGAGGAGTGGCAAGAGGTCGCCAACGCAGCTGTGTCACGGCCAGCTCATCTGAGGGCAGGGTTAGCATGGCAGAAATGTGGAAAAGTTTTGTCTCCACGCCACAGCTATCTGCACCGACACCTGATACGGAACGTGTTAGCAGGAGGCAGCATTTCACTAACATGGTTGAACAGTATGTCTGCACACCCCTCCACATCCTGACGGATGGTTCGGCCCCATTCAACTACTGGGTTTCGAAATTGTCCACGTGGCCAGAGTTAGCATGTTATGCCTTGGAGGTGCTTTCCTGCCCGGCGGCCAGCGTTTTATCTGAACGCGTATTCAGCACGGCAGGGGGCGTCATTACTGACAAGCGCAGCCGCCTGTCCACAGCCAACGTGGACAAGCTGACCTTCATAAAGATGAACCAGGCATGGATCCCACAGGACCTGTCCCTCTTGTGCAGAGTAGTCCTTATTAACTGCCTAAAACATGTCTTGTTGTGCTACGGGCCACTTCTTTATTTGATACAAATTTTATGAAACCCACAGTTGAATGAAACTCTTCTCTGTCTGGGCGCCGGGGCCTAACCAGATGAAAGTGGCCGGTTAAACTAACGGGTGACATGAAGCCATAACCTCTGCCATGCTACCTCTGTCTTCTGTCTGGGTGCTGAGGCCTAAGTCAAATAAAGCGGTCTTCTGCTGTGCTGGGGGATATGAAGCTAATCTCTGACCTCTCTCCTCTGTCTGGGTCCAAAGGCCTAAATCACTGAAAGAGGCCTTCTCCTGTGGTGTGTGATATGATGCCAGAATATGTGCTGTGGGGCCTTTCTCCTCTTCCTGGGTGCAGGGGTCAAATAAACTAAATTGTGGCCTACTCCTGTGGTGGTTGATATGATGCCTGATTCTCTGATGTGGAACCTCTCTCCTCTGTTTGGGTGAAGGGGTCAAAGTAACTAAATGGTGGCTTCTCCTGTGGTGGCTGATATGATGCCAGAATATGTGCTGTGGTGCCTCTCTCCTCTTCCTGGGTGCGGGGGTCAAAGTAACTCAATGGTGGCTTCTCCTGTGGTGGCTGATATGATGCCAGAATATGTGCTGGGGTGCCTCTCTCCTCTTCCTGGGTGCGGGGGTCAAAGTAACTCAATGGTGGCTTCTCCTGTGGTGGCTGATATGATGCCAGAATATGTGCTGTGGTGCCTCTCTCCTCTTCCTGGGTGCAGGGGTCAAAGTAACTAAATGGTGGCTTCTCCTGTGGTGGTTGATATGATGCCTGATTCTCTGCTGTGAAACCTCTCTCCTCCATCTGGGTGTAGGGGTCAAAGTCTTTCAAAGTCGCCTTCTCCTGTGCTGATTGATATAAAGCTGATGGTTGTGCCATCTGACATGGTTGCCAGGTTCTGATTCAATGGGGGCCTACTCCTGTGGTGGGTGATCTAAATGCCTGATTCTCTGCTGTGAAACCTCTCTCCTCCGTCTGGGTGTAGGGGTCAAAGTCTTTCAAAGTCGCCTTCTCCTGTGCTGATTGATATGAAGCTGATGGTTGTGCCATCTGACATGGTTGCCGGGGTCCCATTAAATTGGGGCCTACTCCTGTGGTGGGTGATCTAAATGCCTGATTCTCTGCTTTGAAACCTCTCTCCTCCGTCCGGGTGTAGGGGTCAAAGTCTGTCAAAGTCGCCTTCTCCTGTGCTGATTGATATAAAGCTTATGCTTGTGCCATCTGACATGGTTGCCGGGGTCTGATTCAATGGTGGCCTACTCCTGTGGTGGGTGATCTAAATGCCTGATTCTCTGCTGTGTAACCTCTCTCCTCCGTCTGGGTGTAGGGGTCAAAGTAACTAAATGGTGGCCTACTCCTGTGGTGGGTGATATGATGCCTGGTTCTCTGCTGTGGGACCTCTCTCCTTTGTCTGGGTGCTGTGGTCAAAATAATAGTAAGTGACCTTCTCCATTGGTGGGTGACTTGAAGCCTGATTCTGTGCTATGGGACCTCACTCCAATTAATATTGTTTAATTTTTATTTATTTTATGTTAACTCATCATTTCCCTATCTACATTTGTTTGCAGGGGATTTAACTACATTTTGCTGCCTTTTGCAGCCCTCTAGCCCTTTCCGGGTGTGTTTTACAGCCTTTTTAGTGCCCAAAAGTTCGGGTCCCCATTGACTTCTATGGGGTTCGGGTTCGGGATGAAGTTCGGGTCGAGTTCGGATCCCGAACCCGAACATTTTTCGAAAGTTCGGCCGAACTCGTCGAACCCGAACATCCAGGTGTTCGCTCAACTCTAGTTGTCATATAATTAATATAAAAAATGAAAATCAGACATGATATTGTAGATGAAAATATCTTTCTAGCAAAGCTAGAACCAGCCCTGTACCTCACATGAATCCAGAGATCTCCCCATTCATTGCTCCAATTGCTCTGCTAGATTTATTAATTAGAGATTGTATAGATTTCTTGATAGATTGCTCTTGAGGGCATGGTCCTCTACCCTTCTGTATCAGTCTGTTAATAGTTTATTGTTTACGGTGTTTTTTATTTTTGTGTAACCCCAGTCATGGAATTAATGGCGCTTTAAAATAAATAATAATAATAATTATTTATTTCAGGCTGGCCAGCACACAGGTGTGTTCTTGCTGCTGCAGATCTCTGACAGTTCAGAGGGTGTGTTCTTTCTCCTGCAAGTGTCTCCTTATCACAGCTCAGGGAGTGTGCCCTTTCTGCTTCAGCTCTCTCACTGTAAATCACTGAAAAATTACTCCAAAAAACTTTACTTTGAATTATTTATTGTAAAAATACCAAGAAATTGCCCTATAATGACTTAAAGATATTAAGCGATATACTCAAGACACTGGTTATAGGTCACATACAACATAGGTTGCCCAGGTGGGCACTTTCCCATTATTTTTATAAATCACTCAAGTTGGATCATTCTAGATGATTATGGTTACTATCAGTAAAATTAACGTCAGTAGAATCAACTGTCTAGCCCTATAGAGTGAGTCCCGGCACTTTCCCTCTGCAGCGCACCGCCCTGAAAAGAGCGACCCCATTCGGTGACCCTGGTATACCCTTCCTACCCCTATACAACACATGATTTAGAGTATTAAAAAAAAAAAAGTTTTACCCAAACGCATTTCTGCTGGTAAATCATCCAGCGTCATCAGTGGGTTAAGAAAGGCTCAGAAAATAGGTTTTATTTGTAAGGGTATCTGGTGTACCATTCAGCAGTTTACTGTGGGATATGGAGTGGTTCATGTCTCCAATGGTCTGGCTTTCTCACTGTAACTGTCACAGCTTCTAAGAGTGGTGGCAACTGAAGAATGGAACTGAGCACATGCGTCCACCTCGTGATGTTACTTAGGTGGATGGAGGAATACAGAAAAAAAACAGCAGGTGGAGCTATATATAGATTTTAGATAACTAAGTGGCTATAATATTTTTTTTTTACTACATGCAATCAAAAACGTATTCATATTCATCGAAAACGTATTCAGATCCAAGTGTTAGTTTGAAAAATGTGGAATATTTTCACAGAGCATCCCCTTTAATTCTAAACCAGGTAATCAGTGAGGATGAATGAGTGCTTTATGGCACTCTTTTTTGGGAACTGTATGCACTATTTGGGCACTGTATTACACTATTTATGTGCACATTGTTTGCCACTACTATTATTATTATTATTAAAGAGTAACTGTCATGTTTACATCAAAAAATCTATTTTAGCATATGTTACTGCTGCAGCAGCATTATACATAAAGCAATCTTTAGTTTCTTTACATACCATTGTTTTCCCTGAGTTTTTCCCTTAGTTACAGCTGTTTAAATATTTACAATATGAGGACTTTCTCAAGATGGCTCCTCTGCCAGTTCTCTGAGGCCAAAACTGCTTTCCCTCACTTCCCATACACACTTGCTGTAGCCAGCAGCTCCCGGCCAGCCAATCAGATTGGTTTACTGAGAGACATGCCTCCTCACTCTGAAGCTTAATGCAGGCATGCCGTGTGAAGGACTGCCCCTCTGTCTTCTGAAGACAGACAAGCCCTAGCAACTGTCTTTTAAAGGATAACTGTCATATTTTCATAAAAAAAATCAATTTTAGCATATTATGCATGAAGCAATCTTTATCAACACAATTTCTATCCGCTCCTCACGTGTTAACCTCGGCGACATGTCAATGGCTGTAAACAAAGAGAAACTTGTAATTAACTCATGAAAGAATAAAGTTACGTTAAAACCAAGCACACCATTGTTTTTCGTGTGAAATTCCCAATAGGTTTGATGCGTCACATGACCCTCTTCCTATTGAAAAAACAAAAGTTGGATTCAAAATGGCCGACTTCAAAATGGCCGCCATGGTCACCACCCATCTTGAAAAGTTTCCCCCCTCACATATACTAATGTGCCACAAACAGGAAGTTAATATCACCAACCATTCCCATTTTATTAAGGTGTATCCATATAAATGGCCCACCCTGTAGATCTTTTGGCAATCATTGACAGACTAACTCAGGTATACATGCCTAGCTCTAATAAACTAGCAAATAAAATAAAAAATATGACAGTTATCCTTTAAGGGAGCAGTGGAAAGGGACAGAGGACATTATTGAAAGCTGTTATTATAAGGTAATTACAGATCTTTTGACAATCCTCGACAGACTAACTCAGGTATACATACCTAACTCTAATAAACTAGCAAATAAAAAAATATATGACAGTTACCCTTTAACCTTAATGCAGCACCAGCATACTGTAATTTCATAGTACATTAGCAATTGGGTAAGTAATAAACAAGTGATGGAAACAAATGAAAAAACAGAAGTCCCTGCCCATTTCTAATGTAAATATAGTTTACGTTATATTTATCTAGGTATTGTGGACCAATTTGGACACTATAACTGGGCACTGTGTAAGTTGGGCTCTGTATGCAGTCATTTTTAGTCAATATAAAGCACTGCTTTTTGGGAGCTGTACATCGTTTTAATTTGTACAATTAATAGTACATTATTTATAGCAGGGTAATATTTGAAGTACCGTATTTTTCGCCCTATAAGACGCACCGGCCCATAAGACGCACCTAGGTTTTTGGGGAGGAAAATATGAAAAATGTTTTTTTTAACCAAAATGTGTGCTTTTGGTGGGTTTGGAAATAATGGTGGTCTGTGGATGACGGACACTGTTATGGGGGGGATCTGTGGATGACGGACACTGTTATGGGGGGGATCTGTGGATGACGGACACTGTTAAGGGGGGGATCTTTGGATGACGGACACTGTTATGGGGGGGATCTGTGGATGACGGACACTTATGGGGGGATCTGTGGATGACGGACACTTATGGGGGGATCTGTGGATGACGGACATTTATGGGGGGATCTGTGGATGACGGACACTTATGGGGGGATCTGTGGATGACGGACACTTATGGGGGGATCTGTGGATGACGGACACTTATGGGGGGATCTGTGGATGACGGACACTTATGGGGGGGATCTGTGGATGACGGACACTTATGGGGGGATCTGTGGATGACGGACACTGTTACAGGGGGGATCTGTGGCTGGCACTGTTACAGGGGGGGATCTGTGGATGGCACTGTTACGGGGGGGATCTGTGGATGGTACTGTTACAGGGGAGGGGGGGATCTGTGGATGGCACTGTTATATATGTGCCATCCACAGACCCCCCACCCCATAACAGTGCCATCCACAGACCCCCCCCAGCCCATAACAGTGCCATCCACAGACCCCCACCCCTTAACTGTGCCATCCACAGATTCCGTGTGAACCCCCCCGCCCCCGCCGCCCCCAGTATACAAATATAAAATGTATTATTGAATTAAAAGTTATTAAACATGCCCCCCTCACTCCTAATTGTACCGTATATCCTAATTTCTCCTGTATAATGCTGGCAGGCGGGCCGGGCGGCCGGCGCGTCACTCACTGACGTCACTTGCCTGCGCCGCCTGCTTCATTCATAAAGGAGGCGGAGCAGGCACGTGACATCAGTGAGTGACGCGCCGGCCGCCCGCCTGCCTGCCGGCATTATACAGAAGAAATTAGGGTATACGTTACAATTAGGAGTGAGGGGGGCATGTTTAATAACTTTTAATTCAATAATACATTTTATATTAGAATACCGGAGCGGTGGGGCGGGGCTATAGTACAGTGACCGCACCGCCCCACCGCTATTGCCGGCCCCCAGCTCCTCCTCCCAGTCCCTCCCCCGGCCCCCGCTCCGTACATCGCATCCAGCGATGTTAAACTGTCAGCATTCGCCCCATAAGACGCATGGGCATTTTCCTCCCATTTTTGGGGAGGAAAAAGTGCGTCTTATGGGGCGAAAAATACGGGCAAGTTTTTCTTGGGTCTGCATTGGAGTATTTTGTACCAAATTTATTAAAAATTGTAAAAGTTGTCACATCTTTAAAAAGGACCCTTTTTTTACTCCACCTCCTACTGGAGTGAGTTTGTAACTTTTTCTGCAACTTTTTAAAAAAACGTTGCCGTGATACATCTGGAGTGAAACTATTTTGCATAGCTGTGATGAATACCACCCCTCGTGCCCGCTGACGTCAACCACGTCGAGCTCACGAGACCTGGTATGATCACAGGGTTTACCAAAAACGTGAAGTTACGCCCTCCAGTGGAGCACGTAAGGGCAGGTTGGTATAGCTTACACACACCTCCTGTCCACGCGGGCACAGAGAGGCAACAAGCTGACAGAGCCTTTTCACTGCCGCAGTGAAACAGCGACTCCTCAGCCTGGATATCTGCCACCAGTTCTGGTTTGATATAAGCCCGGTCCGCTAACGGGATTATATAGGGTCAGGAACCAACCTGCGGTAGCTTATAACTAGGCCAAAACACGGACGTGGGGATTCGTGATCGAGATACAAGATAGCACAAGATTAAATTATAGATTTAATCGCCGTATGGGCACACTAGATATAACACAATATACACAGACAATATATACAGTGGTCTGAGGTTACAGATTACAGGTTATATGGTTACAACAGGGTTAGGCCTCATGCACACGACCGTATTTTTTTGCGGTCCGCAAAACGGGGTTCCGTTTTCCCGTGATCCGTGACCGTTTTTTCGTCCGTGGGTCTTCCTTGATTTTTGGAGGATCCACGGACATGAAAAAAAAGTCGTTTTGGTGTCCGCCTGGCCGTGCGGAGCCAAACGGATCCGTCCTGAATTACAATGCAAGTCAATGGGGACGGATCCGTTTGACGTTGACACAATATGGTGCCATTTCAAACGGATCCGTCCCCATTGACTTTCAATGTAAAGTCAGGAGTTAATATACCATAGGATCGGAGTTTTCTCCAATCCGATGGTATATTTTAACTTGAAGCGTCCCCATCACCATGGGAACGCCTCTATGTTAGAATATACTGTCGGATATGAGTTAGATCGTGAAACCTCATTTCCGACAGTATATTCTAACACAGAGGCGTTCCCATGGTGATGGGGACGCTTCTAGTTAGAATATACTACAAACTGTGTATATGACTGCCCCCTGCTGCCTAGCAGCATCCGATCTCTTACAGGGGGCCGTGATCAGCACAATTAACCCCTCAAGTGCCGCACCTGAAGGGGTTAATTGTACTATCATATCCCCCTGTAAGAGATCAGGGCTGCCAGGCAGCAGGGGGCAGACCCCCCCCCCCCATCCCCAGTTTGAATATCATTGGTGGCCAGTGCGGCCCCCCCCCCCTTCCTCCCTCTATTGTAATAAATCGTTGGTGGCACAGTGTGCGCCCCCCCGCCCCCCCCCCCCTTCCTCCCTCTATTGTAATAAATCGTTGGTGGCACAGTGTGCGCCCCCCCCCTTCCTCCCTCTATTGTAAAAAATCGTTGGTGGCACAGTGTGCGCCCCCCATCGGCCCCCCCCTCCCTCTATAGCATTAACAACATTGGTGGCCAGTGTGCCCCCCCCCGATCATTGGTGGCAGCGGGTTACTAGCAATAGTACAATAGTTAAAGATTCATACTTACCTGTGAGCTCGATGTTCGTGTCCGGCCGGGAGCTCCTCCTACTGGTAAGTGACAGTTCATTTAGCAATGCGCCGCACAGACCCTGTCACTTACCAGTAGGTGGAGCTCCCGGCCGGACACGAACATCGCAGCAGCAGCCAGCAGCAGGTAAGTATGAATCTTCTACTATTGTACTATTGCTAAGTAACCATGGCAACCAGGACTGTAGTAGCGTCCCGGTTGCCATGGTTACCGATCGGAGCCCCAGCGATTAAACTGGGACTCCGATCGGAACTCCGCTGCCACCAATGATGGGGGGGGGGGGGGGGAGATGGGAGGCCGCACACTGGCCACCAATGTTGCTAATGCTATAGAGGGAGGGGGGGCCGATGGGGGGCGCACACTGTGCCACCAACGAATTATTACAATAGAGGGAGGGGGGGGGGGGGCGCACACTGTGCCACCAACGAATTATTACAATAGAGGGAGGGGGGGGGGAGGCCGCACTGGCCATCAATGATATTCAAACTGGGGAGGGGGGGGGGAGGTCTGCCCCCTGCTGCCTGGCAGCCCTGATCTTTTACAGGGGGATATGATAGTACAATTAACCCTTTCAGGTGCCGCACCTGAAGGGGTTAATTGTGCTGATCACGGCCCCCTGTAAGAGATCGGGTGCTGCCAGGCAGCAGGGGGCAGTCTTTTACACAGTTTGTAGTGTATTCTAACTAGAAGCGTCCCCATCACCATGGGAACGCTTCTGTGTTAGAATATACTGTCGGTTCTGAGTTTTCACGAAGTGAAAACTCAGCTTTGAAAAAGCTTTTATGCAGACGGATCTTCGGATCCGTCTGTATAAAAACTAACCTACGGCCACGGATCACGGACACGGATGCCAATCTTGTGTGCATCCGTGTTCTTTCACGGACCCATTGACTTGAATGGGTCCGTGAACCGTTGGCCGTGAAAAAAATAGGACAGGTCATATTTTTTTCACGGCCAGGAAACACGGCTCACGGATGCGGCTGCCAAACGGTGCATTTTCCGATTTTTCCACGGACCCATTGAAAGTCAATGGGTCCGCGAAAAAAAACGGAAAACGGCACAACGGCCACGGGTGCACACAACGGTCGTGTGCATGAGGCCTTAAGCAGTGGAAAAGTCAGTTACCGAGTATGATGCAAGTTCCTTTGAGATGTTCTTTGCTGCAGTCCACATGAAGGGCCATGAACTCAGCTATTTCCTGGGTCCCTCTAAACACATGTGTAGGATGTGACCCCTCTTCAGAGAAAAGACCCGCCTACTTGCTGGCACCAGACTTTTAACCTGTAGCCGGCCCCTCCCCTCCCGGCCTCAGGGAGGGGTCCACTCCCCCTCTTCTGAGCTGGCAACAAATGACCCACAAAACCCTTTAGGGTTCATAGCTCCAGACCAGAGGGTCATAGGGAGATGGTTCTGGGACCAATGGACCTGCCTGGGTTCCGGCTACAAGTAGAGCCCAAACATGGTACCGTTATGTGGTTTCTATGGGGAGATATGGATATCTCTCTACCCTGACCTCGTCTCATTAAACAAAGACATTGGGAACGTACCTCGTGGCCACCGGGACACAAATATGTATCCGGTTTGCGCCTGCGATGGCCAGGCGGTTCATAATTCCTTATGAAAGGTAGGTGCCAACATGTCTGGGAGGTCTCATTGATCCTGGGCAAAGGCAGATACCCCCTGCTGGGGGTTTTCCTGCAATATTCCGTTGGCTCCAAACTGGTGGAGATGAGGTGTGACCTTCTCCTTGAAGCCTGGACCCCCTGCGGGGGGTGGAAACAAATTTTGCATGTACACTGAGTATGCCAAGAGGCCTGGGGCTTTGAAGCAGGGAAGCAGGGCCCTCCTGTGGAGTTCACTACCTCTGCTATCTGTCAGCACATGGGGTTGTGAGGACATGGCTGACGGTAAATATTAATCCATATTCCTCACACCTCCCCCTTTTAGAGGGCGCCAGGGGGCAGCACATTCCTGTGTTCCCCCGTGCGCCCATCCGCACCCTCTCCTTGTCGGGATAGCCCATCGGCGTTCCCGTGGTCACGGCCCCTTTTGTGGCGAATGGTCAAGTGATACTGCTGGAGAGCTAGGCTCCAGCTTAGCAGCCTCCCATTCGTCCCGGATACTGTGTTTAACCAGCTGAGGGGGTTGTGGTCGGTCTCCACCGTGAAGCGGCGCCCGTATAAATACGGCTGCAACCGTTGCAGGGCCCAGACAATTGCCAGGCACTCCTTCTCCATAGTGGAGTACGCCACCTCCCTCGGCAGGAGCTTCCAACTCAGGTACAGAACGGGGTGTTCCTGGCCCGTAGTGTCAACCTGGCTGAGTACGGCACCGAGGCCAAAATCACTGGCGTCGGTCTGCACTATAAACGGCAGCGTGAAGTCGGCCGCCTGTAGTACAGGGAAGCTCGAGAGGGCGGCCTTCAGCGCTCGGAAGGCCGTCTCGCAGTCGTTCGTCCAATCGACTGCGGAGGGCAGCTTCTTCTTGGTGAGGTCCGTCAAGGGCTTCGCCAGGCTACTATAGTGGGGGACGAACCTCCTATAGTACCCGGCGGTGCCCAGGAAGGACATCACCTGCTTCTTGGTCCTGGGGGTGGGCCAGGATGCAATAGCATCCACTTTCCCCGGCTCTGGCTTAAGGGTCCCCCCGCCTACCCGGTGCCCCAGGTAGTGGACCTCGCTCATGCCCAGCTGGCACTTTTCCGGCTTGATGGTCAAGCCTGCCTGGTGGATCCGCCCCAGCACCTGCGTCAGGTGCTGTAGGTGATCCTCCCAGGTGGGACTGAAGACGGCAATGTCATCCAGGTACGCGGCCGCGTACTCTTCAAGTCCCTTAAGCAGCGTATTGACCATCCGCTGAAAAGTGGCAGGGGCATTCTTCATGCCGAACGGCATCACTGTGGATTCGTACAATCCAAAGGGAGTGATAAAGGCAGAGCGTTCCCGCGCCTCCTGGGTCAGGGGAATCTGCCAGTACCCCCTGCTCAGATCCATGATGGTCAGGTACCGGGCCCCGGCCAACTGATCGAGCAGGTCATCGATGCGTGGCATAGGGTACGCATCGGTGACCGAGACAGCGTTGAGTCCCCTGTAGTCCACGCAGAACCGGGTGGTCCGGTCCTTCTTTGGGACGAGGACCACAGGCGAGGCCCAAGCGCTGTTGGATGCCTGGATGACCCCTAGTTCAGCATCTCGTCAATCTCCTGGCGCATGTGTTGCTGCACCTCCAAGGAAACCCGATATGCTGAACGCCGGATTGGGGGGTGATCCCTAGTGTCCACGTGATGGACGGCCAACTCAGTCCTTCCGGGCTTGTTGCTAAACAACTCCCGGAAGGGGTGAAGGGTGGCCCATAGCTGGGACCGTTGGTCCTTCAAGAGCTGTTGGCCCACCTCCACATCCTCGATGGACCCACCCGCCTTCACCTGGGTGAGCATGTCCAGGAGGGTTTCCTCCTCCCCCTCTTTGGGGAGGTTGCAGACAGGGAGGGCACATGCCTCCCTCTCATGATGAGCCTTCATCATGTTCACGTGGAAGGCCTTCTGCCTTCCTCGGGCGTGGTCCAGGGTGACCAGGTACGTCACGGCATTGAGGCGCTGATGCACGAGGTACGGGCCTTCCCAGGCCGCCTGAAGCCTGTCCTGAGGTACGGGGACCAGTACCCATACCTTCTGACCCACCTGGTAGGTCCTCTCACAAGCATTCTGGTCATACCATCGCTTCTGGTCGGCCTGGGCCCGCTCCATATTATCGTGCACCAGCTGCGACAAGGCCTGCATCTTGTTCCGGAAGCGCATGACATACTCGACGACCGACACTCCAGGGGTGGCTACCTCTCCCTCCCAGGCCTCTTTCACCAGAGCCAGGGGCCCCCGCACACGTCGCCCGTACAGGAGCTCGAAGGGGGAGAACCCTGTGGAGGCCTGTGGGACCTCTCGGTAGGCAAACAGCAGATGTGAGAGGTACCGCTCCCAGTCACGCCCGTGGGAGTCGACCAACATCTTAAGCATCTGCTTTAAGGTGCCATTAAATCGTTCACACAGGCCGTTTGTCTGTGGGTGGTACGGGCTGGTCACCAGATGTTGCACCTGTGTTTGCCTACAGAGGGACTCCATCAATTGCGACATGAACTGGGTCCCCCGGTCGGTGAGCATTTCCTGGGGAAAGCCTACTCTGGAGAAAATCTCCAGCAAGGCAGTAGCCACCTTGTCGGCCCGAATGGATGACAAGGCTACCGCCTCCGGGTACCGGGTGGCATAGTCTACTACCGTCAATATGAAGCGTTTCCCGGAGCTGCTGGGAATGGACAGCGGTCCAATGAGATCCACAGCCACCCTCCTGAAAGGCTCTTCAATTATGGGCAGCGTTACCAGTGGGGCTTTGGGGCGCCGCCCCGCCTTCCCCACCCGCTGGCAGGTGTCACATGAACGGCAGTAGGCAACCACATCAGCCCCCATCTTTGGCCAGTAGAAATGCTGGGCTAATCTGGCCCTTGTCTTAGCGATCCCTAGGTGTCCAGCCATCGGAATCTCATGCGCAACCTGCAACAACTCCTTCCTGAACTGATAGGGTACCACTAGCTGTCGGTCCCTAGGCCACGCCTCCCGTGAGCCCGGCTGGACCGTGACCCGGTACAGCCGTCCTTGGTCCCAGACCATCCGCTCAAGGTCTGAGTCCGAAGGGGGCTGTTCCGCTTGCTCCTTGAGAGTTCTCAGGCTGGCGTCAGCCGCTAACGCTGCCTGAAACTCCTGACTGGACGTGGCCAGAATAGATGAGACTGCCCCGTCCCCTGTCAGGTCCCCGGGACCTGTCTCCTGGCCTCCCTCTGACTCGGCAGCCACTTGGTCGGAAGGGGGAAAGCCATCAGACCCCTGAGGGGCCCCTAGGGCCCCAGCACTCCCACTGCGCGTGACAGCAGCTATGGCCGCTGCCACTGCGGGTAGTGCCTGCTTTCCCTTGGCTCCCGACCAAGTCGCCAGTCCAGACGGACTAACCTGGCCCTCTGACATCCCAGTGGGGGAGGAACCCTGCACTGAGGCTTCACCTGGCAGCCCTACTTCTCCTGGGACAGCCCTGACCTCATTTGCATCCTCCCCCCCCGCAGCTGTCTGCCCCCTGCTTGTCCCCTCAGTCACCACACTGGAGGACAACAGGGTCCAGCAGGCTTGCTGGCCACAGCCTGGGGTTTCAGCCCAGCTGGCAGGAATGAACCCCTCCCCACTAAGGGGAGAGGCACTCATTACATCCCTCACCCCCACATCCCCAAAAACAGGCATGGTAGGTACATTCACAATATCATCAGGGGGGGGCATTACAGGTACATCACATTCTGGGGAATCGGACATCGGGGGGTCAGCGGCCACATACTTAGACACAAGCCGCCCCAGGTCTGTCCCCAGCAAAACACTGGCGGGGATATTTGCGGATACCCCCACCTCCCTTACTCCTCGACCGGCGCCCCAGTCCAAATAGACCTTGGCGACGGGCAGCGCCGGTTCTACCCCTCCAATCCCGGAGACAATGAGGGATCTCCCGGGCAGTAAATCATGGGGTGCCACCAGTTCAGGCCGTACCAGTGTCATTTCAGCGCCGGTGTCTCTAAGTCCCATGGCCACGGCCTGGCCCACGGTGACCGGTTGAACATTGTCAAGGGACCTCCCACCACCCCCACCCACACACAAAACAGTGGACAGTTTCCGGGTTGATGACTGGGACGGATCCCTCGGGCGCTGGGGACACATGGCTTTGAAGTGTCCTGGCTGCTTACACAGGTGACACAGGCGGGGTTCCCCCACCGACGTGGAAAGTGCAGCAGGGGCCGGTGCCCACTTGGGCCTAGGGGCAGGGGTAGCAGGTGCAGCGTGCGTCTTACCCCCTCTCCAGCCGACCGGTTTCCGGGCCTCTGAAGTCCTGTTGTTGGTGTATTCATCGGCCAGGGCTGCTGTTGCGGAGGCCCCCTTTGGCTTCCGGTCACGGAGGTACTGCTGGAGATCCTCTGGGCAGTTCCACAAGAACTGTTCTGTGGCGATGAGCTCCTTCAGCTGCTGGACGGTGGAGAGCTCCAACCCGGTGGTCCATTGGTCGACCGCTCTCAGCAAGGCCCGCATGTGATCGGCCCAGCTCTGGGTAGAACCCCGCTGCAAATTCCTGAGCCTTTTCCGGTACGACTCAGGGGTTAAGTTATACTGCCTGACCAGAGCCTGCTTGATGTCCTCATAGCTCAGGAGGGTCTCGCTGGGCAGGTACCCGAAGATTTCAAGGGCTTTTCCCCTGAGCCGTGGCGTGAGGAATCTGAACCACTGGTCCTCTGGCAGCTGGTATTGATGGCAGGCTGTCTCAAATGCCAACAAAAAGGTGTCCAAGTCCCCATCTTTGTCCAGAAGGGGAAAGTCCTCCACCCGCAGTTTGGGAATCCGGACCTCTGGAGATTCACCTTGGGCTGGGGAGGGCTGCTGGAATTGAAGCTTCAGCTAGAGCATTTGTAGCTGGTGCTCACGCTCGGCCTGTGCTTGCTCGCGACGTTCTGCAGCCTCTGCTCGCTCGCGACGCTCTTCAGCCTCTGCTTGCTCGCGACGCTCTGCAGCCGCGAGGAGGAGCTCAGAGGCTGCCTGGTCTCCAGCCTGGAGACGGTCCATGGCAGCTTGTAGGAGAGCAGCTGAGCCAGCTTAGCTGGGGGGATGGGCAGGTGGAGTGAGGTCCACTGCGGACCTCACCTCTGGCAACTGGCTCCTTGGGGAGCTTTGGCTGTGCGCCCCCTCGCCTTCCACCTCCTCTCCGCCACCATTCAAAGCATCGGCCATCTCCCTCGCTTTGCTCCTTGTGATACTGGCTGTCATGCAACCTGATGCCCACACACCTTATTGTATCTGCACTCAGACTGTCTAGTGTTGAGCTGATCTTAAGACTCCAGCGGCAAGAGCTACTGCTGGTTGTCTTTAGTGTCTGGGAGTATGGGTCTCACACTCACACACACTAGTATCTCGATCCCACTTTGCTGCCACCAATATGTGATGAATACCACCCCTCGTGCCCGCTGACGTCAACCACGTCGAGCTCACAAGACCTGGTATGATCACAGGGTTTACCAAAAACGTGAAGTTACGCCCTCCAGTGGAGCACATAAGGGCAGGTTGGTATAGCTTACACACACCTCCTGTCCACGCGGGCACAGAGAGGCAACAAGCTGACAGAGCCTTTTCACTGCCGCAGTGAAACAGCGACTCCTCAGCCTGGGTATCTGCCACCAGTTCTGGTTTGATATAAGCCCGGTCCGCTAACGGGATTATATAGGATCAGGAACCAACCCGCGGTAGCTTATAACTAGGCCAAAACACGGACGTGGGGATTCGTGATCGAGATACAAGATAGCACAAGATTAAATTATAGATTTAATCGCCGTATGGGCACACTAGATATAACACAATATACACTAAGAATATATACAGTGGTCTGAGGTTACAGATTACAGGTTATATGGTTACAACAGGGTTAAGCAGTGGAAAAGTCAGTTACCGAGTATGATGCAAGTTCCTTTGAGATGTTCTTTGCTGCAGTCCACATGAAGGGCCATGAACTCAGCTATTTCCTGGGTCCCTCTAAACACATGTGTAGGATGTGACCCCTCTTCAGAGAAAAGACGCGCCTACTTGCGGGCACCAGACTTTTAACCTGTAGCCGGCCCCTCCCCTCCCGGCCTCAGGGAGGGGTCCACTCCCCCTCTTCTGGGCTGGCAGCAAATGACCCACAAAACCCTTTAAGGTTCATAGCTCCATACCAGAGGGTCATAGGGAGATGGTTCTGGGACCAATGGACCTGCCTGGGTTCCGGCTACAAGTAGAGCCCAAACATGGTACCGTTATGTGGTTTCTATGGGGAGATATGGATATCTCTCTACCCTGACCTCGTCTCATTAAACAAAGACATTGGGAACGTACCTCGTGGCCACCGGGACACAAATATGTATCTGGTTTGCGCCTGCGATGGCCAGGCGGTTCATAATTCCTTATGAAAGGTAGGTGCCAACATGTCTGGGAGGTCTCATTGATCCTGGGCAAAGGCAGATACCCCCTGCTGGGGGTTTTCCTGCAATATTCCGTTGGCTCCAAACTGGTGGAGATGAGGTGTGACCTTCTCCTTGAAGCCTGGACCCCCTGCGGGGGGTGGAAAAAATTTTGCAGGTACACTGAGTATGCCATGAGGCCTGGGGCTTTGAAGCAGGGAAGCAGGGCCCTCCTGTGGAGTTCACTACCTCTGCTATCTGTCAGCACATAGGGGTGTGAGGATATGGCTAAATGGTAAATATTAATCCATATTCCTCACAATAGCTAACAAGGTCCACTGTCCCACCTACTTTTAAAAGCTGGAATGAGTGGTGTAAAATGAATTGTTTTGTACAAGTAAGCCCAAATAGTTGCAATTCTGTAGTGCATGACATGAAAAATGTCCTTCTTTATATTGTTTGACACTATTTGGACTATTTGGACCATTTGGGATACTTTTAGACTGGGGACTGTATGAGACTTTTTTTTGCAGAAATTGTATAACATAGTTGCTTGCACTTACATGACTGGTTCTGTTATGGTGGTTTGAATACACTTTGATCACATAGGAACTACATAACTATGCAAGTCACCCAGTGGCATCGTTATTTGGGCCCTGTACTACAGTTTAATTTGAGCATTGTGTAGCAGTATTTTTTTGGCATGCTGGCACTGTAATTTGAACACTGTATGACATTTTATGACAGGGCAGTGTTGTTATTTTGTGTGATGCAAGGAAATGCAAGCGTCATATTGAATTGTTATCTTACAGTATTTTCAATGCATCTTGGTTTTCCTCCTTCTCCATGGTAAATCTGTCTACCTAACATCTGTGAAATAAGTTTCAGGTCAGATTATGGCAGAATAAATTCGACCAGAATGGAAAGTGCCCCAATTGCCTTAAGACTATGACACTTTGAGGTCTCCTAGGACTGTATCTAACCCCTTTCAAGTTTTTCCATTAGTAATGTCAAAGTAACACCAACTTACATTCTTTTTCTTTTCAATGATCATTTTATTGAAAGTTTCAAGTACAAAAGAAATGAATAAATATTAACAATGGATAATGCATTCCAAAATATGGATAGTTTGCCGTCTATACAAATTGAGTATATTGAGTATATATAAGGAATAGCAAAGTAGCAATGGAGTAAGCAGTAAGAGCACTGATTCACAAGACTATACTCCTTAAAAAGAACGATATTGTCAGTGCAAACACTGGATAGGAAGATTCATTTGGAACGCATAATTGGATATAAGGAAGCAATGATACTGTAGGTGGATGAGAGGGAAGAAGGTTGTGGGGTAAAATAGAAAAAAGACAAGTCAAGGAGATTGAGTTGCTGAGGTCAAAAAGGCACTGGAGAAGTAGAAGTGAGTCCAGCTATCCCAAGAATCTAAGAAACGGGGGTGTTCTAGTTGCCAAGGCCGAAAGTTACTCTGTACGGAAGATATGGCTCACCTTCTGGAGCCACTGCGAAGTCAGCGCAATGGTAGGTTGGTTCCAGTAAAGTGGAATCAGGGATGTCTTTGTACTGATTAAAAAATATGAACGTTACTGGGATAATAGACGGCTGGCTAAATAAAATAAAAGAGTGGTCCGTCAATATTAAAGCCATTGTGATCATTTCTTTGTACACCTGGATGTCATTACACCGATTCTTTGCATGTACCAGCTCATATGCATGTGTAACAGAGCCAGGAAAACTTGTTTTCACTTATAAAAATAAATAGGAAAATTCAAGAAGACTGAAATGTTCAATTTTAAAAGTTTTAATGTTGAGCTCATTTGGACTGAATCCAGGCATGAGGTTGCACAGAACAGTGCCATACATGCTAAGGTATGGTACGGACTTTACAATATTTGGTTGGTTACTGGGACAGTTTTATAAATATACTATACATGTAAATAAGCAAGGTGGCATGACTACAACCTCATCATCCCTAAAGCTTTACAGAGCAGAAAACGGGAAGACTGAACTAACCTTTTAAAGTGTTATTCCCATCTTAGCCTTTCATAGCCGAGATGGGAATAACCTGAGTTAGCCCTGACTGGGGGTGGCCGGAGATATGGAAACATCCGAGCCAGCTGCGGTCTGCTGTTTCCATAACTCCCCTAGCAGTGAATTGGAGCTACGCAAACAGTATAGCACAGCAAGCTACGTAGTTTCTGGTACCTTGGGAGTTAGGGAAATAGTGTAGCTCGCTGTTCTACGCTGTTTGCGTAGCTCCAATTTTCTGCTATGGGAATTATGTAAAACAGTAGAGCACAGCTACCTCGTATGTTTCTATATTTAAGGACACCCCCAGTCAATGCTGTCCATCTTGGCTTGACCACTTCCATAGCTCCACCTACTCTCAGTTGACACTTACTCAGAATTAGATGGAAATAACCTTTTAAAGAATTTTATTTTAATTTCTATGGGGTTTGCCACTTTCCATATTGTTTGCATATTTTGGGTTCTCATGCCTAATATTGAACACCCTCTTGAAACAATTATGCAATATCTTATTTCTGTATGATGTACTTTGGAGGTGGGTCAAAATGACAGTATGTTTAAGCTAAAAATTATCTAGGCCTTGCATCTGCCATAGCTTTGACCATACCTCTTAATACACATGGAGGTGCTACAAAAGCACTATGAGGGTTATTTATTAAATACCAGATTCGCGCATGTGATGCCTATGTGTGACATTTGGTGCATCGTTTTATGACATTTGGTCAAGTTTTGTGACATTTGGTGAGCCTCTTCACTTTTTTAGAAGTGGAGTGAAATGTAGGTCAGGATTTCAGATAAGAACACCTTTAAGTCTCATTTATAATGTACTTTTTAAAAAGGAAAAAAAATCACATCTCTGCGCCAGCCTATAGCAGGGCGGGACAGTGACCAGCCTCAATAGCGTCACCCGTGATGCTAGAGAGGCTGGTCACCATTGCGGCCTGCTATTGGCTGCTCCCCCCGTCAATGGATGTTTTGATGGGGAGATGCTGCGGCGGCCGTGCAGGGATTTGGAGGGACGCGAGTGCCAGGGAGCAGGTAAGTATGCTCTAGAGGAGGGACCTGGGCATTCTGGGGGTCATTATGGGGATTGGATAACCCCTTTAAAGTACTTGGTGCCATCCTTCTGAGTCCCTTTGATAGGGATACACTAATTCCTAATTTGCCCCCATTGTCTGAGATGGGAATACCCCTTTAACTATACATTCCCCTGTTGTATTAAACCAGAACCAGGTATAATGTTCAGATAATGGCCACCACACAGTGACAGAATAAGTCTACCATACATTGATTAAAGCAGTTTTCTGAGATTTTGATCTTGATGACCTATCCTCCCGCAGGATAGACCATCAATATGAGATCAGTGGGGTCCGACAACTGGGACCATCTCCGATCATCTGTTTGAGGAGGCGTTTTCGTGAAAGCTACGGCCTCCTCATAGCTTACCAAGCTCAGTGCCGTCCATTTGATAGTGGCTCTGGCTGGTATTGCAGCTCAACCCCATTCACTTGAAAGGGACTGAGCTGCACCTAGGCCACATGACTGATGAACATGAACAAGGACGAGGCCACGGTGCTCACTGGAGTGGTGTGGTATCTTCAAACAGTTGATCCTGAGGATAGGTCATCAATACCAAACTCTCAGAAAACCCCTTTAAATAATGCCACTACATAGTAAATGAATATTCAGCATACAGAGACTTAATAATACCATCATACAGTGACCAAATTATATCTATCTATCTATCTATCTATCTATCTATCTATCTATCTATCTATCTATCTATATATCTATCTGCATTGGTAGGCAGGCTGGTCTTATGGGCTGGCAAACTGAGTAATTGCCAAGGCCACACCTGAAGCAAGGACAACCGGGGCAACTAGACAGGAAAGGAGAAAAATTTTCCACCCTACTATCAATTCCAGTAGTCAGACAAAGCATTTACACTAAGCACTCTGCTCATCAACAGAAAGAACTGTGAGGGTTGTGAATTGACAACTGGACAGTCCTCTCTGTCTCATGCCCCGATCAATGCAGCAGAGGATAAGAAGGCTGAAACAGATCAGCCTGAAACAAATTAACTCTGTTGAACTTCAGATTCTTGAGAAATGAGTTATAAGTAACCGCTTTACTGTCCTAAACCACCAAGGATTTAACCATTGACCCCTTTGTTGCCTTAGACTACCAATGACTTTAGAATTAAACCATTCATGGCTCTAGACCACCAGGGATTGCAAATTTAACACTTTCACTAAGCCAACAAGGATTTAAAGGGAACCTGTCACCGGGATTTTGTTTATAGAGCTGAGGACATGGGTTGCTAGATGGCCGCTAGCACATCCGCAATACCCAGTCCCCATAGCTCTGTGTGCTTTTATTGTGTAAAAAAAACAGATTTGATGCATATGCAAATTAACCTGAGATGAGTCCTGTATTTGGATACTACAGTATATGGTAGTATTATTTCAATACTGTTTGGAGGGATTTTTTGTCTTCATACACTGGTATTATAGTGCCATTAAACTGATGTGCTGTATTCAGTGGGGGCTACTGTGTGTAGAAGTACTGTTTGGGGAGGGATGCAAATGAGCTCTTAACAAGCTCTGCCTCTAATGCCACCAGATGTAAGGAGAGTTAGTTCCCCCCTGACCTGGACACAGGCCTCTCACCCAGTTAAGCCAGTACTCTCTGCTCTGCACTGATGAGGGGCAATCACCCCGAAACAGCTGTCTGCAGATGAGGTGCTGGCTTATTTAATATCCAAGTCATGTCTCAAGGCTTATTTTAAGAGCTGAACATTGACTTATAGGATCGCTGCCTTACATCTGGTGGCATTAGAGGCAGAGCTTGTTAAGAGCTCATTTGCATCCCTTCCCTCCCAGAATTCCAGAGGAGCATGTATGGCCTATAAGTCTCCTCACACTGATTAAGGTGCTCTCTCCCTAAGGAGAGTTAGTTCTCCCCTGACCTGAAGTACTGTTTAGCATGATATAGTAGTAAGGAAAAAAATGCTTTTGGTGGTCGGACCTACTGTGCTTTTTTTTGCCTAAATCACCATTTTCTCTACAACTAGCTTTGATAGTATAGAATGTATATTATATTATTATAATAAATACATTTTGTTTATATGTTATAAAACGTGTCGCATTGAGAAGTTGGATCATTATTACATCATTGTTATCATTAACTATAATTGCTCCTTTCTCACTGCAGTGTCAGCTTAGGGTGTGTATGCACATTGCTAATACTTGTACATGTTACAAGAGATTGTGATGCAGACTCCTCTGTATTTTTCTTATGTCTCTAGGGCAGGGTTAGTTTGGTTGGCTCAGTGTCACACACAGATGTGACTCTTTACCCTGAAAACTTACACCGTGACGACTGAGGAGGAGGAAAGGAAAAGCATAAAACAGAAAAAAAAGAAACAAATCCCTCAAAATCCCCATTCACACGCAGAGACCCAGGAGCTGCAGAGAAGCCACAGGCAGCAGAACCAAAACCTCTTCCAGAGTAGCCAAGTTGGGAGGCAACTAACATTTCTCTCTTTGTACTGTCAATGTTCTTGAGCTTCTACCCCTCCCTCCCCTTGTGTCTGGACTAGCTGTGCTGATAAGGAGTTTTCAGACTCGGCAAAGTGTCTGTCTGTCTGTAAGAGTGATCAGCATGGAGACAGACTGAAGACCTCAATATCACACTATTGTCCCCTTGTGTCAGCAGCCACCCTCCCTCCCAAATTCAGAACCTAAGCACCAACCCTCTTATTCATACTTATTCTGAATCATAGTAATACAGTATATGAGTGCACAACATAAACTCTTTCTCCACTGCAGGAAAGTGTCCAGAGCTGATGTGCAGCAGATCCTTCTTGAGTCACACTAGGTAGAGTAAATCCACAGGCAGAGGGAATTGCTTTGCTTTCCGCCCATCTACTACATACTCCCCTCTCCCTCACCCTCTGCAGTTGGATGTCTTCAGCTTTCCTTCAACTTTCTTTTGGGCAGAGGTTACCCCTGCCTGGCTGTCTACCCCATATGATACTGAATGACCACATACCTGAAGAATAGTGACAAGTTTTTGTGGACAGCAAGAGAGGACCTGAGAGTTTATTGACAGGAGAAAAGTTGGGACAGACACTGACAAACTGTTCTTGCCACAGCTATTGGGAAGAAGTCACACAGAAGTTCAGAGAAAGTCACAAGAGCATGCAGTCATGGTAAGCTACTGCCTCATCATGATACCATAGGCAATGCATTACTAACTTGTCTGCTGATACTCAAGCATTGTGCAGATATTTATATATATATATATATATATATATATATATATATATATATATATATAACTATTCGGTGTGTTTATCAGTCTGTAATGTAAAATGTTTGCATTCTCAAGTATCACTGTCTTAGTCAATGTTACTGTGGCTTCAGGGTACTGTTACACAGCAACCATGTAATGCAAGGAGTAGGTTTTTTTAATTTATGCATTTGATAAATGAGATGGATTGAGGATGGATATTTGTGAAATAGGAGAGATAGACAGATAGATAGATAGATATTAGATAGATAATTCTTATAGGAAAGGTATGTCGTGGGCATAGTCTATTCATCTGGCTGCATATTAGGCTACCAAGTATACTGTACTGTATGTTGCCACAGTTTTTGGCTGCTAAAGAAGGCAGCGAGTGGCAGCACAGATTACAGAGTCTCCAGTCAGTGCTGATCATTTGTGTGTTTATCAGGGTTTGGCATGGACTGTTGGACATAAAGATTCCCCCCCCCCCCCAGATGATCTAACAATCTAATAGTCATTTACTACATGTGAACTTCCATTTAATAACCCATACACGCACAAGATATTTTACTACCACCCAAAGGATTTTCCCAATTTAAAAAAAAGAATGATCATTTATTTTGCACATTCCTGGAAAATTCTTCATTTGGTGATGATGTTTAATTGCTGACATTAATCATTTCTAAGCATAAGTGATACATTTTATGACCTATTTTTATTAGTCTGAAATGATGTTCTTGCCTGTTTATGGCCATAGCGGTTATCACTGCAAGTGCTTGGTCAGATATTATTTAGTCAAGTCTTGGTGCCCCCATCGACCCCCACCCACCCAATCCAATCCTTGCTTATTCATGTAGAATGCAGCATGAGGCTGGGATGGAGGATGGGCTCCTCTCACACTTCTTCCAAGTAGCAAAGGCCAGATATAGTAGCTTAGATTTTTGTGTGTGTGTGTGTGTGCCTCTCTGCTCTCCTTAATGTGACATGTCTTGTTCCACTGATCAAAGGGCCGGGTGGAGGGTGGGAGATTGGCCTGTCAAAAATGCAAGACATAGGGAAAGAAAGGACTGTGAGCTCCCAATATACAGCAATGCAGGCAGAAATAAAAGTGGATTTGAAAGCAGCCTCAGTTTTATGATGGATTCCATTTAACCCCAGAGTTAAGCTGTTGTAAATGTGACGGGCAATAGGTGTCATAAAATCACGAAACGGGCCAGTGGATAAAGTGACAGCAAAATGAACAAAATCTTTTCCTGCCAAAATATATAGATATATTCAGTATTACACAGAGCATATATAATATAACCACTGCTACTGTAAGTGCACTATACACAGCTTTCTAAATTGGTGTATAACACCAACACACTCTGTAGTGTTTTTATAGTACTTTTATATGCTTAAAAATGAATAGCTTTTTCTGTAAACATCATAGTTTATGTTATAGCATTATATTTGAGCTCATAAATGCGTTAACCCTGTGTGTTCCAACTCTAGGTATAGGCAGTGGTGATATCCTCAAATTACATAAACCTGTAGAACAAAGAGAGACAGACTCTTGGCATCCCTTTCACAACCCCCTACAGACCCCCTTTCCCCATCTATGTCCCTAGGAAGACAAACTGTGTCACACGTTCCGTTACAAGCCGTTGCTAGTGTTCTTCACAGTTTACATAGCTCAGCAGTTCAGTTATGCCAGGGTCCAGTCTTTATTTAGTTAAGGAATGTTATATCAGAGATGGATGTTTAATTTAAGTAGAAAACATTAGCCAGGGTAGCAGCGTCGTCCATTGCGAGAATAAAGCTGCAGGTTAGTCAAGCGAACAGGAAACACTGTTAAATACGAGTTTGCATTCTGTGTATCCAGTCATTGCAATTGGACTTATTTCCTGTACTTTCATTTTTTATTCATCATATTTATTTATTTGTTCATTTATTGATTTATATATTTGCTTATTACATTTTTTACATAACGTAAACACAGTCCTGACAAGCAAGTAAAAATAACAAATATAATGACATTCTCTCAATCCCCATATGTATATAAGGGTACGGCCACCGTTCAGGTTTCTGCATTCAGTTTTGGAAGCCAAAATCAGGAGTGGATCATAAAAAGAGAGAAAGTATAAAGGACAGATATAACCTCCTGTTTTTTTTTTTTATTCACTCCTGATTTTGGCTTCCAAAACAAGGAAACCTGACCGTGTGGCCCTAAGGTTGCCCCGCTGGGCACGGTTTAGTATATTAGTCTTTGGTTTCGTCAAGTAGAGAATGAGTTCCAGAAAGAATGGAACCTGGGTACCTATCTGTTAAGATTTGTTGGCTTGGCAAAATTTTATGCTTTTAAAATAATGTGAATGACCTATGTAGTGTGTTTAACACAACTGGAAGTTAGCTATTTAAAAAAAAAAGCTGTAAAATAGTTCATAAACCATTTCGCCAACTGCAAATATGTAGCGTTTTATTCTTTAGTGCTGGTGATCCCACCGTTCAGTTGGACAAAATAATCAGCAGAAGTATTATTTAGCATTATATGAAAGTGCTTGTAAATGAACATTTCCTAGGCAGCAGTTATACAAGTCTTAGAAGCATAAAGTAGTGAGATGTAACTTTTAAAGCCCGTTTCGGAGTTTTCTAGATTCTTTTCCCCGCGCTTTACATAACATTCTGTCCTAATCCTGCTTGCTGTCAGAGATGTTTCATGGTTGTGCAATTGCTTTTCTGAAGAATGCCAATTTGCATTCCAGGAGTGTCATTTGATTACTTTTATCTGCTCTGCTCCAAGTCAATCCTGGACTTCTCATTTCATCTTGCCATGTCACGTGTCAATACTGTGTCCTCTTTTCAAGAAAGAGAAAAAAAAAATGTTTGCTTAAAACAAGAAAGAAAAAGTTCTTTCATGTTGCTGCCTTAGTCCCTCTCGAACTTGTCAGCAGCAGAATGTGATTCACTTGGGCCTAGAGATATAGAACACAGGAGGGTTATGCAGCTCAATAAGCCTATGGACAGGTACAATGTAACATCCCCAGAGAGACTTGTTAAAGAAGAGAAGGTCTGCGGAGTTCCCTGCTCTCTGACTTGGTGCTGTCCCTGCAGTTTTCTTATTTGATCTTTCTTAGTTAATTGATTTTTTTCTTTTTTCGCATCAGTCCTCATGAGACAGCAATGACCAAACAGCTTGGCGTGTCTTATAAAATAAAGCACAGAGTGTGGACTTCTACCCGATGCTTTAGCAGTTGTATATTGCAGAGCATTAGAATAAGAGTTAAACACACATTATATGCAGTAGGGTTGAGGTGTGCACTCTTCGACATTCACGCTTTTGTCAACAATGAAGGTTTTGTGGAGACGAGGTGACGTGTTAAGTGCCAGTTGCATGCTGTATCTTGCACTGGGTTACAGAAAACACACACTATTTGGTAATTTGTGTTAAGGTAACCAAAGAGGAATGAAGTACAGTAACAAATGTAGAAATGATAAATGCAGGATATCAGCTAGAATCAGTGGATTTGCTGATAATCTTCTTGAATGGATTTCCATACTGTATTATTATACTTCTGCACCTTATGAAACTCTGTTCAGTTTTGGACATCACTAAATAGATGTAATGTTGATGGTATGCTGCATGTAATAATGGTTGATTTAATGCATGCTTTGGAAATAAAGACATCGTTACATATACAATTAGTATGGTTGAAATAAGTCCATCAAGTTCAATCAAGGGATAGGTGACGATGTGAATTTCAGGAATGAGGAGTGAGTCCCAGATTTCTACACATTTTTATAAGCATTAATGTTATTATTTAAAAAAATGTATCTAGGCCTTTTTTAAAACCATCCACTGTTCCTGCTGTGACCACATCCTGAGGTAGACTATTTCACAGATTTACAGTTCTTTTATGGTAAAGAAGCCTTGATGCCTACGCAGGCTGAACTTTTTCTTCTCCAGGTCTGCCCTTGTTGAGGGGATTTTACGTAGAACAACTTTTCACAATATTTGTATAGGTTAATCATATCTCCTCTTAGAGGCCTCTTCTCAAAACTAAATACATTTAAAGGCTATGTACACCTTTGGAGGCAATTTTTGTTCTTGATTGCATTTTACTCATTTTTGGCTACAAAATGGCCTTCATTAAAACTATTGAGCCATTCTGTCACAATGGATTAACTGTTTTTCTAACTGTGTAACTGGTACTTTCACTTTGTGCCAGTCATCTAATAACCCTTATCTCTAAACTACTAAGAGGTCATAAACACTTATTTAAGCCACATTCTTATCAGTAAGATAAGGATTGACCTTAATGAGTGTTTATAACGTCAGAGAGCAGAGATAAGGATCTGTCAGCTCCTCAACTGTTGGAAAAGAGAGAAAATCCACAGGCATCTTAGCTATGTACACAAAAAAGGATTTCATATTTTTTAATAAAGACCAACTGAAAAAAAATGATTTTTAGCACAAAATAAATACAATAAAAAAATTGCACCGAAAAGTGTACATAGCCTTTAATTATTTTAATCTTTCCTGATAACTAAGACCCTGCATGCTCCTTATCAGTTTAGTTCCTCTTCTTTGTACTTTCTCCAGCTCTAGGGCATTCTTCCTATGAACTGGTGCCCAGAGCTGAACTGCATATTCCAGATGAGGCCGCATGAAAGCTTTATAAAGTGTTAATGTTACATCTCTGCCCTGTGAGTCCATGCCTCGTTTAATACATGACATTATATAGGCCTAAGCTTTAAAACCAGACTTAGCCCAAGGACAACTTCTTTAATGGGTTTTATTTGGAGCTCATTTGTTTCTTGGGACCTGATTTATTAAAACTGCATATGCTATGCTGGTCTTTAGAGGGCCTGCGCTACCAGATGAGGCATGCAATTTATGATGAGGTGCAGGACTTCTCATAAATGACTTGCCTACTCTAACAGTCCATGCGCTAGTCTGAAATATCAATTTCTGGCGTAAATGATGATGGTTGTGTAAGTGCCGATGGCCCTTCCCACACCCTGCTTCTTTTTGGAAACTGAAGTAAAAATGCCAGTTGCGACTAAAAAGAATCACACTGGCATTTAAAAGGTCACAAATCTGACCTCTCTATATAGACCCACACACCAGTGCTAACCACTGAGCCAACATGGTGCGCTAGCACTTTCTTTCTCCTCTGTGTATATCTACTATTGCTGCTATAAAATCATGGATAAAAACATCTTTGTGTGTACCTTATAATTGTCCCACAACATGCCCCATCCTTTTTTGTGCCAAAAGTTTCTGAAATAAACATGCATGCTCAGCAGAGTTGAGAGTGCACCTCTGTAAGGAGTTCAGGAATAATAGCTTGGTGTTCAACGTGTAAGTATTTATTATTATTTATTTATATTTATTTATGGACTTATATAGCGCTACTATATTCTCCAGCGCTTTACAGACATTAGCATCCAACTGTCCCCAATGGGGCTCACGATCTAAGTAATGGCCAGCTTCAGGCTCCACATTATGACTTTTGTTTCAAATATTTTGAAATTGCGTTTGTCTATATTACCAATTCAAAAACACTCTCTCATGCCACATTTTGGGGCATTAAAATCGAATCTGGAGTTTTAGGATTCAGTCACAATCTGAGAAATGTGTCATGCCTGCATGCTGTACTGTGCAGTACTGTACTGTGGAGGTACCATACTACATTAAGTTTGTAACATGTAGAAGCATTATCTGCCTCCTTATAGGCTATGTGCACACACATGCTATGTATATTGACTCAAACTGGAATAAGCTGCATAAAAAATACAAAAAGAAAAAAAAATACAATATACGGACACTATGGTATGTGTACTGCAAATTCAAACTGCACTGAGATTTGTATTGGTAAGATAATATCATAGGATTAACCTGTGATAGTCTACCTACCGATCTATACATGAGGTGCTACTGTAGTCAGGCTTCCCATTCTGAGCATGTGACATCCCATATGTTACAGTGGCCATATTCATTGTCAGTCAGCATTCACAGATCACAGTTAAGAAATGGCTGAACGGCGTTTTTAATAACCTGACTAAAGAAATATAGAAATATATTTAGGCCTCACCCATGCAAGTCAAGTTTTAGTAATTCAGGCACCCTGTGTATCCCGCCGTATGGTACCTTCATGAGGTGATGTGTTTTCCCAAAGAATCAATGTTTCCAAGGAATAATTCTGCAATAATATAGTAGGCAATAGAATATTCTTCCAACTTTATTGTCTCACATATTCCCTATGTATTTGTACGGGAAAAAAAAGTCTCTGTTTAAAATGACCACAAAGCGGTACAATAGGGGGTAACAAATCTGTTTGAATAAGGCCTTATTCTTGATTTTATCTTTGGATAAACTCTCTATAACATCAGTTGCGATGGTAATTGTCCTATAATACAATCACTTTTCTACTTCTAATGCTCAAAACATAATTGTTTCGTAAAAATAATTGTTACATATAATTGGATGCTGCATTTGCTAAACTGCAGCATAAAAGTGTCATATCTTTTACTGACACGTGTTTTCTTCACGTGTGTATTTTTTATATTCATGTCATCAACTTACTATATCGCTTATTTGCCATTCAAGATAACCTCCATGCCACTTGCCATAAGGGTTAAACCTATGTATTATGACAATTTAGTTGCTGTTCCTTATGAGAAGAGATTGCTTTTGCAGAGTCAAGGCCAGTCCGGCAATGGGAGAATGTTTTTGCGATACAAATTCTGAATGAATTGTACATATTCTTTCAACCAGATGCAGAGACGGCAAATAATTCCACTGTCGTATTTCCAAGAGCTCAATACGAGGCTTTTTGTTTATCACTCATAGGTCCTCAAGAGTTTTAAGAACTGCAAGAAAGAGTACGGCTACTGAATGATAAATTGCATTCTGCGCTCAATATTGCCTTTTTAAATGAAATGAAACCTCAAGATTCATGCTTTTCTCCACTGTGCAAGCGGCATTCCTCAGTCCTGCTGTGTGGGAAGATAGGAGCATGCCATTAAAATGCCACCCAGCAAGGTCTATGTTAATCAATTGATATTAATAATGACTGTAAAAGCCTTGATATCTGGTTTACTTTTCACTTGTATATGACGTTATGTTTTTTTCCACCTGCAAGACTATTTAGATGAGGTCTGCAGGCAAAGAAGAAAGCAAAACTAAGTGCAGGAATTTAGTCTGGCCTTGACCTACAGATAACACCTTACATTGCTGCCAGTCTCTTCATTCTTCCTACAAATTTATGGCAATATATCTTAATTTTATAGAAAATAATACAAATTATTTAGAACTTACCATTCTGTATTCATGGATCCTATTTTAAGTATTTCCAATGGTATTTAAGTATTCCCAATGGTGTGCCTTAGAATATGAGAAGGAACCATGAAACATTTCACAACTCTGCCTTTTTAGTTGGATAAGAATAGTAAAATACATTTTTCCATTCACAGTAGCAATTTGTCTGTTCATTTCATTTTAATTTCATTTCATAATGAACAAAAGAAATACCACAAAAAATGTTTTTACAATTTTTTTCTGCTGTCCAGAAACTAGTCAGCATTAGCAGGAAGGAGGGTGTCACACATAAATTATAGACTTATTAAAAACCAGAGAATGGAATTAGGGAAAGTTGCTATTTAATAGTCCATGAAGTCACCTTTTCTATACACCTCACATTTTATACAAGGCACGGGTTACACTGCAGAAGTTTCACTGTGCACCGGTGTTGACAAAAAAAAAGTCATAATGATAATAATGTCATGCGTTGTCTGAAAAAGAAAAGCTGATATGAAGATATGTATTTCTAGAGGCACTTTTTCAACTGTAAATTGTGTAGTTTTTCTTGCTTAAACAGTTTAAAAAATGTACAGTAATTTTTTTTAATTTTTTTTCTGTTTGTCAAAGTGGAACCAAACTATCAGATATGCACTGTATCCTCACATGCACATAATTGTCACAAAAAGTATTCTGTATTGCTTCATACCTCACAAACAAAAATATTTTATGTTTTTAGAAAGGGGCAATAAAGAGTAGTATTGCAATAATACAGCAAAAATAATGGTGCGATAGGAACCTAAATAATACTAACATGCAGCACCCAGATCATGATATTGAAATAATACTGCACACATAATAAGGCAGTAGTGTAGCTTAATGATACCAACATACAGAACGCATATTGCAATACCGGTAATTCTGCACAAATAATAGTGCCATAGTGTACCTAGATATACCAGCATGCTTCACCCTTATCATAATATTGCAATAATTCTGCACAAATAATAGTGCCATAGTATACCTAAATATGCCAATGTACAGCATCTAAATTATAATATTGCAAAAATACTGCGCAGATAATAGTACTGTAGCATACCTCAGTGATATCAACATACAGGACCCACATCATAACATTGGAATAATAATGCATATACAAATAATCAGGTCAGTCCACACTTGATAAATATGTGTCCAAAGTGATGCTCTAGCACACCCAAACTTTAAAATAATGTTGCTCCAATAAAGGATTGAAGTTAGAAAGTTTTGCATTGATCAAATAAATAACAGTGCCATAGTATACCTAAATGATACCAACATACAAGACCTACATCATAATATTGCACAAATAATGACATATAATGGTGAGGCATTGCACCTCATTGCTCCCAGGGGCTCCACTTACTGCCTTTCATGCTGTGCCCCTACCACTGACTGACAGGGTCGGGCAGTAAAGACAGACTCACACCTTACGGGAGATCATTCAGAGCATGCGCTGTACATGGATGTCACATGCACAAGACTCAGGTGTGACGGTTTAATTGTGACATAACTGATGACAGAGTCCCTTTAAAAATGACCTGCAAAGGGTACAAAGATGATCTGTCATTGATTTTGTTAAATCATAAAATGAAACCTTCATTTATGATTAAACATTTCCAATAAAAAAAAATACACAAAGTGAATACACAAGCGGAAACCAGCTCCAGAAACAAGGTTGTGCAATGTCTCAGAGGGTGCAGTGTATAATGCTCAGCCAAAGCCCAGTATCATCAGACAAATATATGGGGAGCACCGATGGAAAGTCAGACATGAAATAATACACACAACCCTTAGTGATCCAGCAGTTCAAGTAGGTGATATTGCCATGGCACCAGAGTCAAATGGTAGCTCATAGAAACAGTTACTGTAAATGATACGGTTTTCTTGTAAAATTTCCAACCCCATTAGGGTGGCTTTGTGCTGAAGCCTAAGTCAGGAATGTCAAAGGAATCTTGTTGCAGTTCAAAATAGGTCACATCACATAACAAATTGCAGCACAGTGGATGGGATCAACATGAATGAAACTACCACCGCACTGTACTGGTGTAATACCCATTTAGTATGTGTTGCACAATTGACAGCGCAGTCCAGTGCACATCTTGCATGATGTATGCAGTCCTAGAACAGCCGTTCGAGGGTGTATATCTTTGTTCAAGATGTGAGCAAATTACCCGTTTGGAATCGCAAATCGAGTCTCTAAACGGGCAAGTTGCAACACTGAGAGGCATTGACAATTTGCAAAAGAGTTTGCTTCTCACCGAGCAAGCACTCTTTGGGGTAGATGAGGGGGAGGGTGACAGGAAGGAGTCTGAGGAAAGTGAGGTAGCTAGCTGGGTAACAGTTAGAAAGCTGGGTAGAGGGAAGAGTGCCAGGGATGCTAGCCCTGATCTGACACACCCCAACAAGTTTGAACGTTTGGCAGATGAGGGGGATATCAGTCCAGGGACGGCACTGCTGCAGCCGGACACTTACTCTGCCAGTCAGGGGAATGTCAGCTCAAGTAAGCAGGGGACCAGGAGAGCAGGGCAGGCCAGACAGGTGCTGGTAGTGGGAGACTCCATTATTAGGGGAACAGATAGGGCAATCTGTCACAAAGACCGTGATCGCCGAACAGTGTGCTGTCTTCCTGGCGCTAGAGTTTGACACATCGCGGATCGGGTTGACAGATTACTGGGAGGGGCTGGAGAAGATCCAGCTGTCATGGTCCATATCGGAACCAATGACAAAGTTAGAGGTAGGTGGAAAGTTCTTAAAAGTCATTTTAGGGATTTAGGTCAAAAGCTTAGGGCAAGGACTTCAAAGGTAGTATTTTCCCAAATATTGCCTGTACCACGGGCCACACAAGAAAGGCAGAGGGAAATTAGGGAGATTAACAAGTGGCTCAAGAACTGGTGTAGGAAGGAGGGGTTTAGGTTCCTGGAGAACTTGGCCGACTTCTCTATCGGCTACAGGCTCTATCGTAGGGACGGGCTGCACCTCAATGGGGAAGGGGCAGCTGTGTTGGGGAGAAAGATGGCTAGAAGGTTGGAGGAGTGTTTAAACTAGGGACTGGGGGGGAGGGAAATTACATTATAGGAGGGGAAGATAGTGCAGATAGAGACCGGGGGCAAGTTAGTGGGACTGGGGGAGGAATGGAAGGAGGGACTAGAACAGTTCCGAAGGAAATGTGTAGGGTAAAAAATATACATAAACCTCTCAAATGTATGTATACTAATGCCAGAAGCCTGACTAATAAAACTGGGGAACTGGAATTAGTGATGTGTGAGGAGGACTATGACATAGTGGGAATAACGGAAACATGGCTGGATGATAGCTATGACTGGGCAGTTAATGTACAAGGTTACAGTCTGTTTAGAAAGGATCGTCAAAACCGGAGAGGGGGAGGGGTCTGCCTTTATGTAAAGTCTTGTCTAAAGCCCACACTCCGTGAAGATATAAGTGAGTGACATGAACATGTGAAGTCACTGTGGGTAGAGATACATGGAGCTAAAAACAACAATAAATTACTAATAGGAGTTTACTATAAACCACCTAATATACCAGAGTCCACAGAAAATCTACTACTAAACGAGATAGACAAGGCGGCAAATCATAATGAGGTGGTTATTATGGGGAACTTCAACTACCCAGATATAGACTGGGAAACTGAAAGCTGTACATCCCATAAAGGTAACAGGTTCTTGGCAATAACCAAAGACAATTACCTCTCCCAACTGGTTCAGGACCCGACTAGAGGGACGGCAATACTGGACTTAGTATTAACCAATAGGCCTGACAGAACAACAGACGTGCAGGTTGGGGGACACCTGGGAAATAGTGACCATAAACTAATAACCTTCCAATTATCATTCAAATGAGCGTTTCTACAAGGAGGAACAAAAATACTAAACTTCAAAAAAGCTAAATTTAGCCAACTAAGAGAGGCCATAGGCCTAACTAACTGGGACAAAGTCCTCAAAAATAAAAATACAGCCACAAAATGGGATATCTTTAAAAGCATCCTAAAAGCTCATTGTGAGAGGTACATACCGTATGGGAATAAAAGGTTAAGGAACAAAAAGAAAACAATGTGGATAAATAGAACTGTAAAGAAAGCAATAAATGACAAAAAGAAAGCATATAAATCACTAAAACAGGAGGGTAGAAAGGAAGCACGGAAAAACTATAATGAAAATATTAGAACATGTAAAAAACAAATAAAAGCGGCCAAACTAGAGACCGAGAGATTAATTGCCAAAGAAAGTAAAACTAACCCTAAAATGTTCTTCAATTATAAAAATGTTAAAAAGTATAAATCTGAAGGTGTCGGCCCTTTAAAGAGTAATGAGGGGGGAGTCGCAGAGAGCGACGAGGAGAAAACAAAGCTGTTAAATATTTTTTTCTCCAATGTATTCACTGAGGAAAATAAATGGTCAGAGGACATGCAGAATGTAAAAATAAATTCCCCATTAAAAGTGTCCTGTCTGACCAAGGAAGAAGTACATCAGCGACTTAAAAAGATTAAAATAGACAAATCGCCAGGACCGGATGGCATACACCCCCGTATCCTAAGTGAATTTAGTAATGTCATAGCCAGACCCTTATTTCTGATATTTGCGGACTCTATAATGACAGGGAATGTTCCACAGGATTGACGCATAGCAAATGTGGTGCCAATATTCAAAAAGGGTCCAAAAACAGAGCCTGGTAACTATAGGCTGGTAAGTTTAACATCTGTTGTGGGTAAACTGTTTGAAGGTTTTCTAAGAGATGCTATCTTAGAGCATCTCAACGGAAATAAGCCAATAACGCCATATCAGCATGGCTTCATGAGGGAACGGTCATGCCAAACTAACCTAATCAGTTTCTATGAGAAGGTAAGTTCTAGACTTGACAGTGGCGAATCAATGGATGTCGTATATCTGGACTTCTCCAAAGCATTTGACACTGTACCACATAAAAGGTTAGTATATAAAATGAGAATGTTCGGACTGGGAGAAAATGTCTGTATGTGGGTAAGTAACTGGCTGAGTGATAGAAAACAGAGGGTGGCTATTAACGGTACACACTCAGATTGGGTCACTGTCACTAGTGGGGTACCTCAGGGGTCAGTATTGGGCCCTATTCTCTTCAATATATTTATTAATGATCTTGTAGAAGGATTGCATAGTAAAATATCAATTTTCGCAGATGACACTAAACTGTGTAAAGTAATTAACACTGAAGAGGACAGTATACTACTACAGAGGGATCTAGATAGATTAGATGCTTGGGCAGATAAGTGGCAGATGAGGTTTAACACTGACAAATGTAAAGTTATGCACATGGGAAGGAATAATGCAAGTCATCCGTACATAGTAAATGGTAAAACACTCAGTAACACTGACATGGAAAAGGATCTAGGAATTTTAATAAACAGCAAACTAAGCTGCAAAAACCAGTGTCAGGCAGCTGCTGCCAAGGCCAATAAGATAATGTATTGCATCAAAAGGGGCATAGATGCCCGTGATGAGAACATAGTCCTACCAGTTTACAAATCATTAGTCAGACCACACATGGAGTACTGTGTACAGTTCTGGGCTCCTGTGAACAAGGCAGACATAGCAGAGCTGGAGAAGGTCCAGAGGAGGGCAACTAAAGTAATAACTGGAATGGGGCAACTACAGTACCCTGAAAGATTATCGAAATTAGGGTTATTCACTTTAGAAAAAAGACGACTGAGGGGAGACCTAATTACTATGTATAAATATATCAGGGGTCAGTACAGAGATCTATCCCATTATCTATTTATCCCCAGGACTGTGACTGTGACGAGAGGACATCCTCTGCGTCTGTAGGAAAAAAGGTTTGTACACAAACATAGAAGAGGATTCTTTACGGTAAGAGCGTGAGAATATGGAACTCTCTGCCTGAGGAGATGATGATGGTGAGTACAATAAAGGAATTCAAGAGGGGGCCTGGATGTATTTCTTGAGTGTAATAATATTACAGGCTATAGCTACTAGAGAGGGGTCGTTGATCCAGGGAGTTATTCTGACTGCCTGATTGGAGTTGGGAAGGAATTTTTTATTCCCCTAAAGTGGGGAAAATTGGCTTCTACCTAACAGGTTTTTTTTTTTGCCTTCCTCTGGATCAACTTGCAGGATGACAGGCCGAACTGGATGGACAAATGTCTTTTTTCGGCCTTATGTACTATGTTACTATGTTACTAGGCCTGCTGTGGCAGAGGGATCTGGTCTGTAATGGATGTCTGTCATCCATTACTGCTCGGGCCTCATTCCCTGGCCTGTGCTCACCAGCAGGCATGATGATGTGACATCATTGCTCTTACTAGACTGAGTAGAAGAGCACACGGGCCGTGGATCATCCCCCTTCCCCATACACTCTCTCAGCTCAGCAGGTGCAATGAAGTCACTGAATCATGCCTGCTGGGGAGAGCGGGAAGTGCTCTGTTGATTAGGGGAACGGGGCTAGGTGAGAATTTATATTTTTTTATTTTATTGGAACACCACAGGGGCTTCACTACTGTAAGGAGAAAGGACCTGTGATGACATTGTGTGACCAGTAACATCCATATGGTTCTGGTCATATGGTGATTATATAGGCAGACATCAATGTTCTCACATAAACACCTTCCTAGTCTATTTCAGGATCTGGTGTGTTGGGTGCATTAATTGGGTTGTCTCACTTCAGAAAATTGCATTTATCATGTAGACAAAGTTAATACAAGCCACTTACATGTATTGTGATTGTCCATATTGTCTCCTTTGCTGGTTTGATTCATTTTTACATCGCAATTTACACTGCTTGTTTCCAGGGGTCACAACCACCCTGCAATCCATCAGTTGTGGCCGTGCTTGGACACTATCGGAAAATGCTCCAGCCTTTCTCATGGCTGGGACCGTGGGAGTACACAGGTACGCATGTGCAGCTGCTCCCATCCCGGCCACCCCATATCTGCGCTGCCTGCAGCAGTTGCCATAACCCCTGGAAATGAGCAATGTATAATGTGATGGAAAAATAAATCAAGCCAGTAAAGGAGGCAATATGGATAATCGCAATACATTAGTAAGTGGCTTGTATTAACTTTCTACATGATAAATGCCATTTACTGAAGTGACACAACCTCTTTAAGGTAAACTTGGGATCCTAGGCTTTTGTGATTGTGTGTATTCCACAAAAGCAATTATTTCTTGTTTGGATTTCCATCGATGGCCACCTTTTATTTGTTTGGTGACACTTGTCTTTGGCTAAACAGTACATACCCTCTGACACATTGAACTACCACTAGATCCTAGTTTCTAGGACTGGCTTCCACATATGTATTCACTTTGTGTCTTTGTCATAATTAGAGATGAGAAAATTTCTCAAGAATTCGATTCGGCCGGTTCGCTGAATTTTTCTAAAACATTTGGTTCGATCTGAATTTATTCGTGGTGAATCGTGTTAAAAAACAGCTAATTCCTGGCTTCAAAGAGCCTTTATAGTGGTGTAGAACACTGTGCCTTGCAGTAACCCGCATAGGGAGACTGCTGTGGTAGTGAAGCAATACTGTGAGTAAGTATGACATGCAGATGACAGGCGTCACACTTAGAATCACTGCACACTTCACTTATTTGGGCAGTTACAGGGCCAAAACTGACCAAATAACTCAAGTGTGAACTCGGCCTTACAGGTCAATGTTAGTTTCAAGAAGAAGCACACTCCTTTTACACCTTTGGCAGCTGATTCCACATACAGTACAGACCAAAAGTTTGGACACACCTTCTCATTCAAAGAGTTTTCTTTATTTTCATGACTATGAAAATTGTAGATTCACACTGAAGGCATCAAAACTATGAATTAACACATGTGGAATTATATACATAACAAACAATTGTGAAACAACTGAAAATATGTCACATTCTAGGTTCTTCAAAGTAGCCACCTTTTGCTTTGATTACTGCTTTGCACACTCTTGGCATTCTCTTGATGAGCTTCAAGAGGTAGTCACCTGAAATGGTTTTCACTTCACAGGTGTGCCCTGTCAGGTTTAATAAGTGGGATTTCTTGCCTTATAAATGGGGTTGGGACCATCAGTTGCGTTGAGGAGAAGTCAGGTGGATACACAGCTGATAGTCCTACTGAATAGACTGTTAGAATTTGTATTATGTCAAGAAAAAAGCAGCTAAGTAAAGAAAAACGAGTGGCCATCATTACTTTAAGAAATGAAGGTCAGTCAGTCAGCCGAAAAATTGGGAAAACTTTGAAAGTAAGGGCTATTTGACCATGAAGGAGAGTGATGGGGTGCTGCGCCAGATGATCTGGCCTCCACAGTCACCGGACCTGAACCCAATCGAGATGGTTTGGGGTGAGCTGGACCACAGAGTGAAGGCAAAAGGGCCAACAAGTGCTAAGCATCTCTGGGAACTCCTTCAAGACTGTTCGAAGACCATTTCAGGGGACTACCTCTTGAAGCTCATCAAGAGAATGCCAAGAGTGTGCAAAGCAGTAATCAAAGCAAAAGGTGGCTACTTTGAAGAACCTAGAATATGACATATTTTCAGTTGTTTCACACTTGTTTGTTATGTATATAATTCCACATGTGTTAATTCATAGTTTTGATGCCTTCATAGTCATGAAAATAAAGAAGACTCTTTGAATGAGAAGGTGTGTCCAAACTTTTGGTCTGTACTGTAAATGTCTACAGAACCTGTTCTATAAAACACTTATACAAGTAGAGCCCCCCGACAGAATGGAGAGGGTGTTAGCAGTAAGTTTGTGTTGACGTCACTGATTATTTTACCCTTCCTCTGATCCGTCAGAACAATAACCCCAAAAAAACGGATCCTGTCTGTGGAGCATCCGCCTTCACTCGGTAAGCATTTGGTCAGTAATCCATCAGTATTGCTAAAGCCAAAAAAAAACAGGCGTGGATCCAAAAACAGAGATGACACGTGAATGGAATATTTTCATGTCTTCTGTGTTTTGTACCCACTCCTGCTTTTGGCTACCAAATCATAAGCCACGTTTGATGCAAAATAGGGACCATATCATGCAAGCCTTACAGCTGTTGCATAGACAGGATCCGTTGTGCGTCTCATTTTTCCTTCCTTCTGACCGATCAGAAGAAGGGTCAAATAAATGATGAAGTCAGCCAGGCCGAAAGGCAAAATAGTAGCCCAGTCATGAAGTGGGGAGGGTGGGAACAGTATGAGATGTCCACAGAGTGACCCTATGATATAGTGGTGAGGTGGAAGCAGCATGAGGAGACCACAAAGTGACACAATGGCAGAGTGTGGAGGTGGCAGCAGTAGCATCAGGAGGAGGCCACAGGGTGGCACAATGACAGTGTGGAGGTGGCAGCAGCATCAGGAGGCCATAGAGTGGCACAATGACAGAGTGTAGAGGTGGCGGCAGCAGCAGCATCAGGAGGAGGCCACAGAGTGTAACAATAACAGTGTGGAGGTGGCAGTAGCATCAGGAGGCCACAGAGTGGCACAATGACAGAGAGTGGAGGTGGCGGCAGCAGCATCAGGAGTAGGCCACAAGGTGGCACAATGACAGTGTGGAGGTTGCAGCAGCATGAGGAGACCACAGAGTGGCACAATGACAGAGTGTGGAGGTGGCAGCAGCAGCATCAGGAGGAGGCCACAGGGTGGCACAATGACAGTGTGGAGATGGCAGCAGCATCAGGAGGCCACAGAGTGGCACAATGTCAGAGTATGGAGGTGGCAGCAGCAGCATCAGGAGGAGGCTACAGGGTGGCACAATGACAGTGTGGAGGTGGCAGCAGCATGAGGAGACCACAGAGTGGCACAATGACAGTGTGGAGGTGGCAGCAGCATCATCAGGAGGCCACAGAGTGGCCCATCGATAGAGTGTGGAGTTGGCGGCAGCAGCTTCAGGAGGAGGCCACAGGGTGGCACAATGACAGTGTGGAGGTGGCAGCAGCAGCATGAGGAGACCACATAGTGGCAAGATGACATAGTTTTGAGGTGGCAGCAACATCAAGAGGCCACAGAGTGGCAAGGTGACATAGTGTGGAAGTGGCAGCAGCATCATGAGACCAAAGGGTGGCAAGGTGACATAGTGTGGAGGTGGCAGCAGCATCAGGAGACCACAGAGTGGCAAGATGACTTAGTGTTGAGGTGGCAGCAGCATCAGGAGACCACAGAGTGGCAAGGTGACATAGTGTGGAGGTAGCAGCAGCACCAGGAGACCACAGAGTGGCAAGGTGACATAGTGTGGAGGTGGCAGCAGCAGCATGAGAAGACCACAGAGTGACCCGGTGACAGAGTGGGTAGGTGAGTGGCAATACCAGTACCAGCTGAAGATGGTGGGTGAAAGAAGGAGCACTTGGCATCAGATGTGTGGCATCAGGCGGGTGGCAGTATCAGAATATTAGCTGAGGGAGGTAGCCAGAAGAAACCGGTCTCTTTTGTCAAAGTGTAGGTGTGGCACCATGGATGATCTAGTCTGATGCATCAGGCATTGGTGGGTCGAAATCCTGGCTGATCCACGCCTAATTCATCTTGACAAAGGTCAGTTTTTCCACATTTTGGGTGGACAGGAGAGTTCTTCTTGGGGTAACTATGGACCCTGCCGCACTAAACACCCGCTCTGATGCCACACTACTAGCCGGGCAGGACAGCTTTTCCAGGGCAAAGTCTGCCATGTCTAGCTGCTGGTGATTAGTTTCTTCACTATGTGGGTGAAGAAAGCTGCTCTTCAGTGATTCTAGACTCAGGCTGCTGATGATGGAGCTGGTACTGATCCTGTCACCCCACCCCTCCCCAGCAGCCATGGCAGTGGAACGTGAGCGCAGAGGGCCCCCCCCAGTCAGACCTGCGAGAGGATGGACGATGGTGCAGATAGGCAGGGGCCAACTGACTACATAGGATGTCTCTATAGTAGTTCAGTTTGTCCTCCCTCTCAGCGGGTGTAAAAAGGCCCTCATTTTGGACTGGTAGTCAGGGTCCAACAAGGTGGAGAGCCAGAAGTCATCCCTCTGCCGAATGGTGAACATGCATCGGGCCATTTGTGCAAGTGACTTGGAGGGACTCCCTGCCTCCATCTCTACTGCATACTGCCACGGTGTGTCTGGGTCCTCTGCCTCGCCTTCCTCGTCGCCCTGTAGCTCTTCTGGCTGTTCCTGCTCCTCCTCTCCTGTCACCTATGTAGAAAAACCAATTATTTCACTACACATTGCTTGTGCTCCAATCCCTCCTCTTCCTACAGTTCAGCCTCCACAGGGCTCATGTGGCCGGAAGATCTAGGCACCATGTCTCCAGTCCCGTGACCAGACAGATTTACCAGCATCTGTTTCAGGACATGAAGCAGCGGAATGACGTTGTTCATCCCGTTGTTGTGGCGACTGACAAATAACGTGGCCTCCTCAAAGGGCCTAAGCAAACGGCAGGTGTCACACATGAACTGCCACTGTCTGACATCGAAGTTACACATGGGAGTACTCCTGTCTGCTTTGATTATCAAGAAATCGTTTATGGCCTTTCTCTGTTCGTATAGTCAGTCCAACATATGGAGGGTGGAATTTTAATGGGTGGAAACTTTGCATATCAGCCTATGTTGGGGGATGCCGTTTTGCTGCTGCAGCTCAAAAAGGGTGTGCTTTGCGGTGTACGAGTGGCTGAAATGCATGCAAAGTTTCCTGGCCATTTTTAGGATGTCTTGTAGATGGGTGGAAGACTTCAGAAACAGCTTGACAACCAGGTTGTTGACGCCTGGCTCGGCCCTCCTTGGCGCAGTGCCGACACCATATGCTTCCCGTTATCGGTCACCATGGTTCCAATGTTGAGTTGTCGCGGAGAAAGCCAGGATTCAATTTCTTGATAAAGGACACGAAGCAGTTCCTCCCCTGTGTGACTCCGTTCACCCAGGCAAACGAGACATGGTGGAGAATGAGGAGGCAGAGGCGAACATTGTTGCAGGACCAACGGCGTGAGAACGTGGAGGCGGAAGCGGCGTCACCTGGCCAAGTTGCTGGTGTGGCTGTGCAGGAACCACATTCACCAGTGGGCCATAAAGGACATATATTGTCCCTGACTGTAGTTACAGCTCCACACGTCAGAGCTGCCATGCACTTTGGCAGACACCGACAGTCTCAAGGACTGGCCCACCTTTTGTTCTACATACGTGTGCAGGGCTGGTACTGCCTTTTTGGCAAAGAAATGACGGCTTGGGACTCTTCACCTCGGCTCGGCACAAGCCATCAGTTTTCTGAAAGGTGCAGTCTACCACTTGGAAAGGGAGGGACTGCGGCACCAGCAACTTGGCCAGGAGCAAATTCAGCTTCTGTGCCGTTGAATAAGTGCACGCATACTGTTGTCTGGTGGCAATCGCTTCGTGATCGGAATGACTGATGAGGAATAGGAGGAGCAGGAGCATCAGGACCGGTAGATGATGGGAAGGACAGACAGATCCCTTTGGCTGAGGTGGTGGAGCCTTGACTGCCTGAAATCAGGTGCGTGCCACTGGGTGATGCAGCGGTTGCTGCAGCAGGCTGGACCACCACATCGGAGCCACGGTTCTCCCAGGTCACTTTATGGTGATTCTGCATATGTTTATGCAGGGCCGTGCTGCCAACATTGGCACCCTGGCCACGCTTCACCTTCTGCCCACAGATTCTACAAATGGTCATGTTCACCTTCTCCGGCGGCTTAACAAAAACTGCCACACCTCCGAGTAGGTGATTTTACCCCCAACACTCTGCACTGACTGACTGCTACCGCCGTTACTTCCGTGAACTCCTGCACCACTAATTTCTGGGCAGGTAGGCTGGTGGTCTACCCCGGGCACGTTTGGCTCCCAACCTCCCACTGCTGCCACCCTGCTGACTCCTTGCCACACTAGTGACTTGCTGGCTCCACCGCTGCCTCACGGGCAAGCTGCCATCCTCTTGTCCCGATGATGATGAAGCCCCTAATTCACCCGGCTCCCAAGTGCGTTCAGCTACATCATCATCATCGAGTACTGTCTGAACATCGCTGATGTCCTCCTCAACGGTCTCTGGGTCAGGAGCCTGACCGCTCGCAACACCAGCTCCCACGGCACTCTCCTCATAACTACTTGCCTGCCTACTGGAGGAAGCGGCGGATGTCTCCTCCACATCTTGGCTGGCCAGTAGCTGCTGACTGTTCTCTAGTAGCTCGTCCTCGCTGTATACTGGCGCTGAGCCTACAGCATATAATACTTCTCTGGCTGAGGGAACAGAAAAGGACAGAGGCATGTTGAAGACAGGTGAGGGCACAGGGGCTGCTCCCGGGCCATGCCAACTAAGGGTTGTGTCTGACGAACCCATCGACTCTTGGCTGGGGGTGTCTGATGTTACTTGGGACGAAGTGGATGACCGAGTCAACCATTCAAGAACCGCTGGGTTGCTGGTCAAGACATGACCGCTAGATGATACCGGGAGCTCAGGACTCTCGCTGTGACTCCTGCTGCCATTCCCCCTTACTCTACTGCGACCTGTGCCTGCACCAGAAACATTTAGGCCTCTGCCACTCCCCTGTGCAGGGCCTGGCACTTCTCTGTCTGACATACTGTTAGATCAAATAAATAAATAAAAAGGAAATTAAAACCCCCCCAAAAAGTCAACAATTTTCTCACTTCACCACACAACGGCTAATAAGCCCTTTTTTCCCCACTAATACACGCCAAAAAGGGCTTTAGAACATATAACTGCACCGCTAAACGGCAAATATATATATTTTTGGCCACTAATACACGCCAAAAGGGCTGTAATTTTCTCACTTTACCACACAATGGCAAATACTTTTTTGTGCCACTAATACATGCAAAAAATGGCTTTAGAACATATACTGTAACTGCACCGCTGAACAGCAAATATATATTTTTTTGCCACTAATACACGCCAGAAAGGACTTTAAAACATATAACCGCGCCTCTGAACAGCAAATATATATATTTTTGCCACTAATACACACCAAAAAGGGCTTTAGAACATATAACTGCACTGCTAAATGGCAAATATATATAATTTTTGCCACTAATACACGCCAAAAGGGCTGTAATTTTCTAATTTCACCACACAACGGCAAATACTTTTTTTGTGCCACTAATACACTAAATTGCTTTAGAACATATAACTGTATCGCTGAATGGCACATATATATTTTTTTGCACTAATACACGCCAAAAAGTGCTTTAGAACATATAACTGCACCACTGAACGGCAAATAGGCCCTTATTTTTTTGCCACTAATACACACCAAAAAGGGCTTTAGAACATATAACTGTACCGCTGAACGGCAAATAGGCCCTTACTTTTTTCCACTTATACACGCCATTAAACGCCTTAGAACATATACCTGCACCGCTGAACGTCAAATAATACATATATTTTTTGTCACTACTACACGCCATAAAAGGCTTTAGAACATACAGTACAGACCAAAAGTTTGGACACACCTTCTCATTCAAAGAGTTTTCTTTATTTTCATGACTATGAATGCATCAAAACTATGAATTAACACATGTGGAATTATATACATAACAAACAAGTGTGAAACAACTGAAAATATGTCATATTCTAGGTTCTTCAAAGTAGCCACCTTTTGCTTTGATTACTGCTTTACACACTCTTGGCATTCTCTTGATGAGCTTCAAGAGGTAGTCCCCTGAAATGGTCTTCCAACAGTCTTGAAGGAGTTCCCAGAGATGCTTAGCACTTGTTGGCCCTTTTGCCTTCATTCTGCGGTCCAGCTCACCCCAAACCATCTCGATTGGGTTCAGGTCCGGTGACTGTGGAGGCCAGGTCATCTGGCGCAGCACCCCATCACTCTTCTTCATGGTCAAATAGCCCTTACTTTCAAAGTTTTCCCAATTTTTCAGCTGACTGACTGACCTTCCTTTTTTAAAGTAATGATGGCCACTCGTTTTTCTTTACTTAGCTGCTTTTTTCTTGCCATAATACAAATTCTAAAAGTCTATTCAGTAGGACTATCAGCTGTGTATCCACCTGACTTCTCCTCAACGCAACTGATGTTCCCAACCCCATTTATAAGGCAAGAAATCCCACTTATTAAACCTGACAGGGCACACCTGTGAAGTGAAAACCATTTCAGGGGACTACCTCTTGAAGCTCATCAAAAGAATGCCAAGAGTGTGCAAAGCAGTAATCAAAGCAAAAGGTGGCTACTTTGAAGAACCTAGAATATGACATATCTTCAGTTGTTTTATACTTGTTTGTTATGTATATAATTCCACATGTGTTAATTCATAGTTTTGATGCCTTCAGTGTGAATCTACAATTTTCATAATCATGAAAATAAAGAAAACTCTTTGAATGAGAAGGTGTGTCCAAACTTTTGGTCTGTACTGTATATCTGCACCGCTGAACGTCAAATAATATATATTTTTTTTGCCACTAATACACGCCAAAAAGGGCTGTAATTTTCTCACTTCACCAGACAACGGCAAATACTTTTTTTATGCCACTAATAAACGTAAAAAGTGCTTTAGAACATATAACTGCACCGCTCAATGGCAAATAGGCCCTTACTTTTTTCCATTTATACACGCCATAAAAGGCTTTAGAACATATATCTGCACCGCTGAACGTCAAATGATATATATATTTTTTGCCACTAATACACGCCAAAAAGGGCTGTCATTTTCTCACTTCACCACACAACGGCAATTACTTTTTTTTGTGCCACTAATACACACCAAAAAGGGATGTAGAACATATAACTGCAACGCTGAACGGCACATAATATATATTTTTTGCCACTAATACATGCCAAAAAGGGCTTTAGAACATATAACTACACTACTGAACGGCAAATCTACCCTTACTTTTTTCCACTTATACACTCCGCAAAAAGCTTTAGAACATATAACTGCACCGCTGAACGGCAAATAATATACATTTTTTTTGCCACTAATACATGCCAAAAAGGGTTTTAGATCATATAACTGCACCTCTGAACGGCAAATAGGCCCTTATTTTTTTCCACTTATACATGCCACAAAAGGCTTTAGAACATATAACTACACCGCTGAACTTCAAATAATATTAAATTTTCTGGCCACTACTACACGCTAAAAAGAGCTAAAGAACATATAACTGCACCGCTGAACGGCAAATATATATTTTTTGCCACTAATGCACACCAAAAAAAGGGCTGTAATTTTCTCACTTCACCACACAACGGCAAATACTTTTTTTTGTGCCACTAATACATGCAAAAAAGGGCTTCAGAACATATAACTGCACCGCTGAACGGCAAATATGTATTTTTTTGGCACTAATAAACGCCAAAAAGGGCTATAATTTTCTCACTTCACCACACAACGCAAATACTTTTTTTCTGCCATTAATACACGCCAAAAAGGGATTTAGAACATATAACTGCAACGCTGAAGGCAAATAATTTTTTTTCCAACTAATACACGCCAAATAGGGCTTTAGAACATATAACTGCACCGCTGAACAGCAAATATATATTTTTCTGCTACTAATACACGTCAAAAAGGGCTGTCATTTTCTCACTTCACCACACAACGGCTAATAAGCCCTTTTTTCCCACTAATACAAGCCAAAAAATGCTTTTGAACATATTACTGCACCGCATAAGGGCAAATAAGACGTAGAAATGTTTCCTTGTAATAAACCGTGTTAATAGCTGTATCAAATAGTACTTGCACCCCAATAACAATAATGGTTTGCTGGAATTACAGAGCTGTATAATGGCAATTTGGATCCGCAGTCAGTGCATCGTGGTGTAATAGGATTGTTCCTATTACCAAGGCTGTAAACTCCCCTACTGAACCCTGTTCTGCTACAATACTGTGGAATAATTCCTCCCTATCCTTTCCCTGAACTTCCATACAGCAAAATAAAAGTTTTTAACTATTTTCTACCACCTGCTGACATCTCTCCCTGCACTAAGTACACTGATTGTGTGAAAATGGTTGAATTCAAGATGGCTGACGCTATTTATAGGGCTATGATATCACAGGGCTGGCTGGCTGCAGATTGGCTGCATGCATGGCATTGTGGGTGATCCCTTGTTCCCAGAGTTACTTGCTCCATGTCCTATCACGTGCAGCAGCCATTTTAGGAAAAAATGTGATTCGTTACCACGAAGCTTCAGGAAATTCAGATTCGGTGCGAATCAAATTTTTCCTGAAATTCAGATCGAATTCCACTTCGTCAACTTTGATTAGTTCAACAGTTTAACCATAAGGCATAACACTTTAAGACAGTAAAGACCATGGGCCTATTACCCCTTGTGTAACAGATTACTATAGATACATTGTACATAAATGGACAATGTATCCTTAAAAACATTACTGCATTTTAACTGTAAGTAATCTACAAATGTATAATTTATTACAGATACAAATCTAAGTATGATGGATGTGAAAATCATGTGACCACTCACTCATTGCCATATGATGAAGACAGGTCTGTTTTTTTTTAAGTAGCATTAACATTGTAGAAAGTTTTCTCTATGTCATGAGGAAGTCAGGTCATTAACTGTTTCACTTAGAGAACTGTTTTCATCTAGTGTTCTGTGCACAGATTTCATAAAAATTAACCTTCCATAATTCTCATTCAATATATTATAGATACAGTTACATTAAATTCATTTCATAATAAACATTTACTGGGACTTTTAATCCAGGTGTTCCCTTAGTTGTTCCCAGTAAAATACCCTTCTTGTCTTTTCTACCCAGACTGTATTGAATTATTTATAATGTGCAACCAGTCCAGTTTTCATTAAAGGACTTTTCGGGATACGTGGTCAATATTCGATATTTGGTGGTTCTGATTTCTACCAATGTCGATGCTTAGCTAAATAACTGGTGTGTGGCAGTTGCTGTGTAACAAGCCACAGCGTACACTGTGGACCTGGAATATCAGATCAGAATCATTTAAAGGGGTTATCCAGGAATTGATAATGATAACCAGTGGCATGCCTAGGGTGTTTGGCACCCGGGGCGGGTCCTTTCTCTGGCACCCCCCGCCCAATACTTTAAAAAAAATTGTACCCCCTCACAGTAGTTTTGCCCTCATTGTACAACCTTCACAGTAGTTTTGTCCAGATGTGTGCCCCCTCACAGTAGTTATGCCCACATTGTGCCCCCCTCACAGTAATAATCCCCATTGTGCCCCCTTCACAGTAATAATCCCCATTGTGTCCCCTTCATAGTAATAATCCCCATTATGTCCCCTTTATAGTAATAATGCCCACTGTTCCCCCTTCATAGTAATAATGCCCATTTTGCCCCTTCACAGTAATAATGCCCATTGTGCCCCCTTAATAGTAGTAATTCCCACTGTACTAGTAATGCCCTCTGTGCCCCCTCTATAGTAGAAATCCCCATTGTGCCCCTTCACAGTAATAATGCCCACTGCGCCCCCTTCATTGTAGTAATGCCCTCTGGCTCTGTGCACCCCCCTATAGTAGAAATTCCCATTTTGCCCCCTTCACATTAGTAATACCCTCTGTGCCCCCTCCATAGTAGTAATGCCCTCTGTGCTCCCAGCTGTTTGAAGAGAGGGCAGCGCTCATTTGCGATCTGATTTCTCTGTTCTGTTCACCTGCTTGCCGTAGCATTTGCAGTGATAAGCAGGTAAACAGAGCAGAGAAGGCAGCGCTCATACAAAAAATAGCAGACAACCCCTTTAAAGACATACTTGGAAAACATTTCATACAGCGCTACAGAACATACAGGGTCATACAGCGCCACATATGTACTTCTTACATCCAGTGACTTCTCTTCTCTGATGTAGACATTCGCTTTCCTCTTCTTCTCCTGTTAGACCAGACTGCCATGGTGACTTCTTTCAGCCGCGCATCGTCTCTGCAGAGTTTAACAAACAGACATCTTATTTTCCTACTTTCCCATCATCCTCCCACCTTCTCAAAACCCCATCCTGCCACCCCCAATACTGTGTCCACTGTGCTCCCCAATACTTTCCTGCAGAAACAGTCCCCCTGAAATTACTGGTGCCACATAGATAGTGCATCAGTACAAAAACACCCCTTTATATTGTGCGCTAGTAATAAAAAAAACACCTTCCTTTCAGATCAGACCCCCACATAAAAGCCTAAATGAGATCCCCCAATCTCAGACCAAACCCCATTTAGACTTCTATGTCAGACCCCACATAAGACCCCAGTTTTAAACCTCAGATCAGACCCCTATTAGACCTCCAGACCCACATATTAGACCTCAGACCAGACCCCCATATCAGACCTCCAGACCCCCATTAGACCTCTAGACCCCCATATCTGACCCCCATTAGACCTTCAGACCCCCACACCCCCAATCAGACCCCCATTAGACCTCCAGACCACCCAGTCAGACCTCCAGACCCCCAATCAGAACTCCATTAGACCTCTAGACCCCACAGTCAGACCTCCAGACCCCCAATCAGACCTCCGTTAGACCTCTAGACCCCACAGTCAGACCTCCAGACCCCCAATCAGACCCCCATTAGACCTCTAGACCCCCCAGTCAGACCTCCAGACCCCCCACTCAGACCCCCATTAGACCTCCAGACCCCCAATCAGACCTCCAGATCCCCAATCAGATACCCCATTAGAACTCCAGACCCCCTAGTCAGACCCCCAGGCCCCCCATTAGACCACTCCAGACCCCCCGCCAGTCAGAACTCCTGACCCCTCTAGTCAGACCTCCTGAACCCCCAGTCAGACCTGACCCCCCCAGTCAGACCTTCTGACTCCCCCAGTCAGACCTCCAGACCCTCCATTAGACCTCCATATCAGACCTCAGATCAGACTTGTCACGGCTGTATGTGAGCAACAAGAGCATGCACAGAAAATAGAGCTACTGACCGGACCCAAACTAGGGAGGATAAAGGGTTACCCCTGTCAGACCCTCGAAAGCTCTCCCTATACTGCTAAGCCCATGCCCGGATCCAAATGGTGGAAGGAGGCATGCCCGCGTACCTAAGACTGATGACCACTGTAACCCCTACAATAGTGGAAGGGGCACGGCCACCGGTGCCCTGCTCAGTATATGGAGGGAACCGTGGTCGCCTCGGATCCAGTCAGAAAACACACAGATACACAACAATGTCTGCACACTTAGCTGAAGGGGCTGCAGCCGCAGTGAAGACGGATCCAAAGACAGGCTGGCAATATCCGGAGTACTTGCTGCAGCAGAACACAGGTCCAGTGAAAGGATAGCATGCAAGGGAAGATACTCAAGCAAGAGCTACAACCCAAATGAGAAATATAATCCACACCTACAATAGGAGGAGGGGGAATATAAAGGCAGGGAAATCAAACGCAGCTGGGAGGAAGGAAACAGAAAACTCCTCCCAGCTCTAGTAGTGACATCATCACAGGGGTGGAGAAACAGAGCTGTGAGAACGTCCCAAAGCTCTGGTAGTGACAGTACCCCCCCCTCTACGGGGTAGACTCCGGACACCCAGGACCCACCTTCTCAGGATGAGCCCTATGAAATGCCCTGATGAGGCGAGTGGCTTTAATGTCCGACACCGGAACCCACATCCTCTCCTCAGGACCATAACCCTTCCAATGAACGAGGTACTGGAGAGAACTGCGGACAATGCGAGAGTCCACAATTCTGGAAACCTCAAACTCCAGATTGCCATCAACCAAAATCGGAGGAGGAGGCAAAGAGGAGGGTACCGTGGGCTGGACATATGGTTTTAAGAGAGATCTGTGAAATACATTATGTATCTTCCAAACCCGTGGAAGATCAAGACGGAAGGCAACAGGATTGATGACTGACAAGATTTTATAAGGCCCAATAAACTTGGGACCCAATTTCCAGGAGGGAACCTTCAGTTTAATATTTCTTGTAGACAACCACACCAGATCACCCACACTCAGGTCCGGACCAGGCACACGTCTCTTATCAGCCACACGCTTATACTTCTCACTCATCTTTTTAAGATTACTCTGAATCTTTTGCCAAATGGTAGACAAAGACGAGGAAAATCTCTCCTCCTCAGGTAAACCAGAAAGAGCCCCTCCCGAGAATGTCCCAAACTGCGGATGGAACCCATATGCATCAAAGAATGGCGACTTATCAGAAGATTCCTGACGACGGTTGTTCAGAGCAAACTCAGCAAGAGGGAGAAATGAACACCAATCCTCCTGGTTCTCTGCCACAAAACAGCGCAAATATGTCTCCAGATTCTGATTGAGGCGCTCAGTCTGACCATTCGACTGCGGGTGAAAAGCAGAAGAGAAGGACAGCCGAACCCCCAGGCGAGAACAGAAAGCCTTCCAGAACCTGGACACAAACTGCGTGCCTCTATCGGAAACAATATCAGAGGGAATGCCATGCAATTTAACAATATGGTCAACAAAAGCTTGCGCCAACGTTTTAGCATTGGGTAAACCAGGGAAAGGTATGAAATGAGCCATCTTGCTAAAACGGTCCACCACCACCAGGATCACCGACTTCCCTGAGGAACGAGGAAGATCCGTGATAAAGTCCATGGACAGGTGTGTCCAAGGACGGGAAGGTATGAGTAACGGGAGAAGGGAACCTGAAGGCCGTGAACGAGGGACCTTTGCGCGAGCGCACGTCTCACAAGCAGCCACAAAACCCTCCACCGACTTACGAAGAGCCGGCCACCAAAATCTCCGAGCAATGAGATCTACCGTGGCTCTACTCCCGGGGTGACCAGCAAGAACAGTATCATGATGCTCCTTGAAGAGTTTGTGACGTAGCTCAGGAGGCACAAACAACTTCCCAGAAGGACAACGGGCAGGTGCCTCAGTCTGGGCAGCCTGGACCTCGGCCTCCAAATCCGAATATAGAGCAGAAACAACTACCCCCTCCGCCAAAATGGGACCCGGGTCCTCGGAGTTTCCTCCTCCCGGAAAACAGCGAGAGAGAGCATCAGCCTTCACATTTTTGATCCCAGGGCGGAATGTGACGACAAAATTGAATCTGGAGAAGAACAGAGACCATCTGGCCTGTCTCGGATTCATACGCCTGGCCGACTCCAAGTTTGCCAGATTCTTATGGTCGGTAAAAACGGTGATAGGGTGCCTGGCCCCCTCCAACCAATGGCGCCATTCCTCGAAAGCCAACTTGATGGCCAACAACTCCCTATCTCCCACATCATAGTTTTTCTCTGCCGGGGAGAGTTTTTTAGAGAAAAAGGCACAGGGTCGCCATTTGGCAGGAGAAGGGCCCTGGGACAAAACCGCACCCACACCCACCTCGGAAGCATCCACCTCAACAATAAAAGGTAAGGAAACATCGGGATGCACCAAAACGGGAGCAGATGCAAAACTCTCTTTAATCTTAGAAAAAGCTGCAAGCGCCTCCTCCGACCAAGAGGAAAAATCCGCCCCCTTTTTTGTCATGTCAGTGAGGGGTTTGACAACAGAGGAATAATTCAAAATTAACTTTCTGTAATAGTTTGCAAAACCCAGAAAGCGCATCAATGCCTTCTGATTCTCAGGAAGCTCCCACTCAAGTACAGCATGGACCTTCTCGGGATCCATGCGAAAACCAGAAGCAGAGAGGAGAAAACCCAGAAATTGAATCTCCGATACCATAAAAACACATTTCTCCAGCTTGGCGTACAATTTATTTTCCCGCAGAATCTGCAGAACCTGAAAAAGATGATCCTGATGGGTCTGAACATCAGGGGAAAAAATCAAAATATCATCAAGATACACCAATACAAATTTCCCCATTAAATGGTAGAAAATACTGTTAACAAAATGCTGAAAGACGGCCGGAGCATTCATCAGGCCGAAAGGCATAACGAGATTCTCGAAATGCCCGTTAGGGGTATTAAAGGCCGTTTTCCATTCATCCCCCTCTCTGACCCTGACCAGGTTGTACGCGCCTCTCAAATCCAATTTGGAAAAAACCTTGGCCCCAACAATTTGGTTGAAGAGGTCCGGGATCAGAGGAAGGGGATAGGGATCGCGAATCGTGATACGGTTCAGCTCCCTAAAATCTAGGCAAGGTCTCAGAGAGCCATCTTTTTTTTTAACAAAAAAAAACCCAGCGGCAACAGGTGATTTTGAGGGACGAATATGCCCCTTATCGAGACTCTTGGAGATATAGGTTTGCATTGCGATTCTTTCCGGTTGTGAGAGATTGTAGAGGCGAGCTTTTGGCAGCTTGGCGCCGGGAATGAGGTTAATGGGACAGTCAAACTCCCGGTGAGGAGGTAGCTCCTGAACACCGTTCTCGGAAAACACGTCCAAGAAATCAGAGAGAAATGATGGCACAGTTTTAGTAGACACCTCTGCAAAAGTCGCTGTAAGACAATTCTCTCTACAAAAGTCACTCCACTCATTTATTTGCCTTCCTTGCCAATCAATAGTGGGGTTATGTCTAGTGAGCCAGGGTAACCCCAAAACTAGAGGAGAAGGCAATCCGTTAAGGACAAAACAAGATATATCCTCCACATGAGTGTCACCTACAGCTAACCGGATATTGTGAACAATGCCCTTCAGAGATCTCTGTGAGAGTGGAGCAGAGTCAATAGCAAAAACAGGTATATCCTTTTCTAATGTGCAAACCTGAAAACCATGCATGGCTACAAATTGAGTGTCAATAAGATTGACGGCCGCTCCACTATCAACAAAAATCTCACAAGAAATGACTTTGCTCTCTAGCGCCACCCTGGCAGACAGGAGAAAATGGGAACTGCAGGTCAGAGGAAAAGCATCAATTCCTACATCAACTTTGCCCAAAGTAGCAGATGAAGCAGAGTTTGATGATTTACCTTTTGAGGTTTTTCTCTTATTATCGCTCTTAGTACAGTTCAAGAATCTCCTAGACGGACAAACATTTGCCAAATGACCTATGCCCCCACAACAAAAACACACCATACTCTGAGGACTAAATCCTTTTTTATCAGGGGCAAGTCGACCTAGCTGCATGGGCTCCTCCTCAGAGGGGAGCGAGACAGGATGAGGCCCCTGCACACTGAATGAGTCCGCACCACTGCCCCTAGACTGACAATGGCTGGACAGAGAGGTCTCGTTTCTTTCTCTTAGACGCCTGTCAAGGCGTACCGCCAATGACATGGCAGACTCTAAGGACGTTGGTCTCTCATGGAAAGCAAACGCATCTTTCAATCTCTCTGAGAGACCATGACAGAACTGACTCCGGAGTGCAGCATCATTCCAACCTGAATCAGCTGCCCATCTCCGAAATTCAGAACAATAAAGCTCCGCAGACAGTTCGCTCTGGCATAAAAAACGTAAGTTAGATTCGGCCAGAGCAACACGATCCGGGTCATCATATATCTGCCCCAGGGCCACAAAAAATCCTTCCACGGATCGAAGGGAGGGATCCCCTGATGGCAGCGAAAAAGCCCAAGTCTGAGCATTACCCCTGAACAGGGAGATGACAATCCTCACCCTCTGCTCCTGATTACCAGAGGAATGTGGACACAAGCAAAAATGGAGTTTGCATGCCTCTCTGAAGCGAACAAAACTCTCACTGCCCCCGGAGAACGTTTCCGGAAGTGAGACCTTTGGCTCGCAACAGACTCCATGGGCCGGAGCAGAGCCCAATGCTTGAAGCTGAGTCATAGATTGACGGAGATCCGCTACCTCCAAAGAAAGACCCTGCATGCGGTCAACCAGGCCAGAAAGCGGATCCATGTCAAAAAAGACGGTTTTGGTGGATAATAATGTCACCGCTGTATGTGAGCAACAAGAGCATGCACAGAAAATAGAGCTACTGACCGGACCCAAACTAGGGAGGATAAAGGGTTACCCCTGTCAGACCCTCGAAAGCTCTCCCTATGCTGCTAAGCCCATGCCCGGATCCAAATTTTGGAAGGAGGCATGCCCGCGTACCTAAGACTGATGACCACTGTAACCCCTACAATAGTGGAAGGGGCACGGCCACCGGTGCCCTGCTCAGTATATGGAGGGAACCGTGGTCGCCTCGGATCCAGTCAGAAAACACACAGATACACAACAATGTCTGCACACTTAGCTGAAGGGGCTGCAGCCGCAGTGAAGACGGATCCAAAGACAGGCTGGCAATATCCGGAGTACTTGCTGCAGCAGAACACAGGTCCAGTGAAAGGATAGCATGCAAGGGAAGATACTCAAGCAAGAGCTACAACCCAAATGAGAAATATAATCCACACCTACAATAGGAGGAGGGGGAATATAAAGGCAGGGAAATCAAACGCAGCTGGGAGGAAGGAAACAGAAAACTCCTCCCAGCTCTAGTAGTGACATCATCACAGGGGTGGAGAAACAGAGCTGTGAGAACGTCCCAAAGCTCTGGTAGTGACAAGACTGTAAAATAATAAAGTAACTTACCTCTCCTGCCACCACTCTCCCTGTCCTGGCTGTCTTCTTCTTATGGCCCGTGCTGCAGTCACCTGACCTCCTGCAGCGTCAGATCATAGTGCGCTCTGTACGTCGTGACGCTGCAGACAGCCAGGACACAGCAGCACGGGCCCTGAGAAGAGCAAGCAATAGGAGAGGTAAGTACTGTACAGTACTCACAGCACTTCTCTCCCCCTCCTTCTGCAAACTAGTGAGCGCTTCCATTATAAAGTGAAAAGCAATGAGCGCTTCCATCTGTATTGATGGAAGCATTCTGGCACCCCACTGAGTTCAGTCCCATTGAGTTAAATTGGGCTGAGCTGTAACTAAGCCATGTGACTGATGTACGATGATGTCACTGGCCTAGGAAGAGGCTGCAGCGCTCACAGGGCGCAGTCCTTTTCTAACAGCTGATAGGTGAGAGACTTGGGTGTCTGAACCCCACCAATCTGATATTGATGACCTACTGTATCTAGAAGATAGGTCATCAATAGAAATTCTAGGATAATCCCTTTACATTTATGCAGCTGAGCTGAAATACCACAGCTGTATGTACAGCACTGTGATTTGGTAGACAATGGAGATGTGCCTTTGTCTGACACTCATTGATAGGCCATCAAGATTAAATTCCTGGTAAACCTCTTTTAACTTTAATTTCCCCCTTTTTATGACTGTATTATAATTTTTAATAGTGGTTATCATACAAAAATTACTTTCCACATAACAGGTTGTCCTTGAATCTCCTGTCTGGAGGAGTAGTAAGATTACATGCAGGACTCTTAGCTTAGCGAAGCAGGCAGAACCAGGAGCCCACTCCGCTCAGCTAATCCTGGCATAGTACATGGGTACAGGGTACCTATGTCCTATGCCAGGAGTTAGTAAACCTCAGGGGGCACAGGCAGGACCAGCAATGTGTGCTTCCAGTACTCCCTGTGCTGCGGCCCCATTCATAAAGTGTAGACTCCATACAGCACTGAAAAATCTGAGATGTGGAGAATAGGAATTTAAAGCGTGCAGGAAAGCTCTAGTAAAATTCAAAAATCCATGGCATTATGGTAATTATTATTTTTTATTAAAAGTTGAGTTACTCTTTAATGTTCCAATAATACAATGCAAGGTTATGGTTAGTTTCAAATTTCCTGCTGCCCTGCAAACCCTTCCCTAGGCTTTAGGTTGCAACTGCAGTCTGTCATAAAACAGCCATTTTGAATTTTGACTCTCCTGCTGTCCTTTTGCATTATCAGTATATTCTGACAACAATACTATATGATCAAGTAGATATTCCAAGTTGATCCCCTCCTTCACATTATTCAGCAACAAATGACCCCCAGCTCCAAGGGTGATCCTCCACATCTGCATTATTTCCAACCTTGTAGCTAAAGTCATTTTTCATAAAACTCTATATTTTTATTCTCACATGTATATTTCTAGATGTATGTCACAGAAGTGAAAGGTGAACCTTTCCACATGCCAAAGAGATGATGGAATAACAGTATAACCAAAGTGACCTATGAAAAACTGAACAGGATCTGGCATAGGACAAGCTGAGGCTTTAATCAATGTAATACTTCTAAATGGAGAAAGAAAGGGGCTTGCTTCGTTTTATTAAAAATAAACTCACCGGTGGGGAAGTCACAAAATTGAACTAAATAACTCACCGGATTTCCCCCTTTCCCCTCTGCACAATGGTAGTTATTATGTACCTAGCTAGTAACAGGCTCTGCTTGTTAGACTTTGGAACCTATGCTAAATTCAGCTCTAATTGAATTTAGTACTTTCAAAGAAACACTCTTGTCTGTGGGCGCTTGTAAGTATCAATCTTTGAATCTGGTTACATTACAAAGCTTTGTAATTGAAGGAGTTGATGTTGTTTCTTCTTGTTGCTTAGAGACTTACAGACTGAAATACACTAAACTAATTCCTTAAACATCATTTTTCTAATATTCTGTGAGACAGTTTTCAGTGTCCTCATTTTTTATTGCAAACAATGTACTACTCAGATGTACTGATTTATACAAAAACAAGCAAGTAATATATAGCAATAGGAACACTGTAAAAATGTCTTCTAGCATATATTTGACAGATAAACCTTTAGACCAAAGAGTGACAGTATATACTGTATGTGTTTTTTGTTTTTTTACAGTTAAAGTCAGTAGAAGTACCCTCTCTAAGTCATAGATATTTTTTTCAGATGCAATTCAGTATCCATTAGTTTCTAAAATAAATAAATTAAAAATATTATATAAAATAATATAACAAAATAATAACATAATAAAATAATATAAATGGATCTAATCTAGTTCTGTGGATTCATGATGGGAGACATGTTGGATTTTTACATGCCTGGGAGGTACTGTAGGTTCTGAATGTCTAGCAGCATCCTCATTTCCTATGGCATCAAACTCTACATACTCAGTTATTTATAGGTAGGCAGCCCAATATACAAATATACATTTAGTATACAGCACTATGGAATATGTTAGGGCTGTGTACAATAATGTATTGTAAATGGCCGTACCTTTCCTATAGCATCCGTTTTGAGCTATCATTTATTACAATGCTGACTCCTACTTGCTCTTTATTACAAAGCCCAAGTTGTAATACTTGAGTTTCTGATTCAACACGATAAGAAGTACGACTTTTTTAAGGTTATATAGAAGTGAGAAAATATGAGGTCTACCCTCAGCTGAGCCATTTGAAAGTAAAGCAGTGGAGATAAAACCAAAAGCATTTTCTTCTTTAACATCATCACACCAAATATATGTAGCATTTATCATTTATACAGCTGTCCCAAAACCATTATTGGCCTGCTTGTCATTTTACCATTGTTTTTTTTATCTACAATGCACTGCTGGCATTACCGCCTAAATGTTCCCTTTATTATGACCATAAAGCATCAGCGCAGCTTAACAAGTTATAGAGGACTTGCAATAAAATGAAAGCACTCACCAGTATAACTCCTTGTTTGCCTTCTTAAGCATTTACTTGATGAAATAAGGTATGTTTATTTGCTTCTAACATTTCTGCGCTGAAAGGTTTCTACAGCAGAGCAGAATATTGTCTCTGTGAATAAAAATAATGCACAACAGCTGTAGCCAAAGTCTCCAAAACACTGCATAACTATGCAATAAAAGCAAAACTTACTTAAGCTAGGGCTACACAACAGACTTAGAAGATTTTGTCACAATTTAAGAGCTGCACTAATCATAACATGTTATTCATAACATTATTCATTGTCTAATGTATATTGAACACATTTTTAATATAATTTTTTTATCTTTTTTTTGTGTTCATTTTTCAGTGTACAGGTACCTCAGGGGTTCTGCAACTGTGATGTAGAACCCAAAAACGATTTCAGCAAAATCTGTGCTCCAAAAGCCAAATGGCGCCCCTTCCCTTCTGAGCCCTAACATGTGCCCATACAACAGCTTACATCCACATTTATGGCATTTCTCTGCCCAGAAGAACCTGCCTATAAATTCAAGCAGTGTAGTGTGAGTCTCAGATGGTACAAGCTAGGCACAACATATTGGGCACTGAAATGCCATATATGTGGAAAAATTTCAATCTTCAATTTAAATGGTCCACTGCTCATTAATTTCTTCAAAATACCTGTGGTGTCAAAATGCTTACTCCACCTCTTAATAAATAACTTGAAGGTGTAAGTTCCAAAATGGGGTCACTTCTCAGGGGTTCCATTTATTATTTCACCCCTGATCCTCTACAGTTGTCACCACAAGCAATGTAAATCACCACTTTGGGCCTCAAAATGTGCATGATGTTATTTTACTGAGCTCTATGGTATGTTCAGGCAAAATATTAGGGCCACATGTAGGGTGTTTCTAAAACCAGGAAGCACAGTCTAATGATAATAGGAATAACTTTTCACATTGCCATTTGGCAGACACTAGGCACAACATATTGGGCATATCTGTGTAAAAATAGCAATTTTGACTTTCTTGTGCATTAACTTTTGCAAAACACCTGTGGGGTATAAATACTCACTACACCTCTTTGTAAATTATATGAGGGATGCTGTTTCTAAAATTGGGTAATTTAGGGGTGGTTTCCATTATGATACCCCCTCAAAGAGACTTCATAACGGTATTGGTCCTTAAAAAAAGCCTGTTCGAAAAATTTTCTTAGACATTGAAAAAATTGCTTCTTAAATTCTAAGTTCTAATGTCCTAAAAAATAAAATTACATTACAAAATGATGCTAACATAAAGTAGACAGATGGTGTATGTTAATTAATTATTATTTTATGAGGTAACACTGTCGGCCTTAAAAGAAAAGAAATTTAAATGTAGAAAATGTAGAAACTTTTCATTAAATTTAGCATTTTTTTATATATAAATAAAGTTTAAATATGTTAGATTTGGAAATTAGGATGAATACTGAAGATTAAGGCCGCATTCACACATGCGTGGATTTTCACGGACCACAGTCCGTGAAAACCTGTCCTGCCGAGTGCACGGCGTCATTGGTTGCTATGATGCCGAGCGCTTCGTGCCACCGCCGCTGTACAGTAATACACTCGTATAGATCATATGAGTGTATTACTGTACAGCGGCACGAAGCGCATGGCATCATAGCAACCAACCTCCACTCAGCAGGATGGCAGGAAAGGGTTTTCACGGACCATGGTCTGCAAAAATCCACGTAAGTGTGAATACGACCTAAAACTGGCTGGGTCCTGAAGGGGTTAACAAGAGAGATAATGTGCCATACACTTGTGTCAGCTGGCTTTGATCAGGACAGGTTTTTGGTTTCTGGATGTAGAAATGTTCTCATTTTCTGACAGCACACACAAGTCTTGAAATGACGAGGAAATACATCCAGTTATATATATATATATATATATATATATATATACACACAATGCCTGTCCAAAAAAAAAGTCGCCAACAAAAAAAAGCCTTTAGCTTTGATTACGGCACGCATTCGCTGTGGCATTGTTTCGATAAGCTTCTGTAATGTCACAAGATTTATTTCCATCCAGTGTTGCATTCATTTTTCACCAAGATCTTGCATTGATGATGGAATAGTCGGACTGCTGCACAAAGCCTTCTCCAGCACATCCCAAATATTCTCAATGGGGTTAAGGTCTGGACTCTGTGGTGGCCAATCCATATGTGAAAATGATGTCTCATGCTCCCTGAACCACTCTTTCACAATTTGAGACCGATGAATCCTGGCATTGTCATCTTGGAATATGCCCGTGCCATCAGGGAAGAAAAAATCCATTGATGGAATAACCTGGTCATTCAGCACGTTCAGGTAGTCAGCTGACCTCATTCTTGGAGCACATACTGTTGCTGAACCTAGACCTGACCAACTGCAGCAACCCCAGATGATAGCACTGCCCCCACAGGCTTGTACAGTAGGCACTAGGCATGATAAGTGCATCACTTTATCTGTCTCTCTTCTTACCCTGATGCGCCCATCACTCTGGAACAGGGTAAATCTGGACTCATCAGACCACATGACCTTCTTCCATTGCTCTAGAGTCCAATCTCTATGCTCCCTAGCAAATTGAAGCCTTTTTTTCTGGTTTGCCTCACTGATTAGTGGTTTTCTTATGGCTACACAGCTGTTCAGTCCCAATCCCTTGAGTTCTCTTCACATTGTGCATGTGGAAATGCTCGTACTTTCACTATTAAACATAGCCCTGAGGTCTAATGTTGTTTTTCTTCAATTTGATTTCACCAAATCGCTGATCACGATCATTAAGGATTTTTTCCCCGCCACATTTCTTCCTCGAATACGATGGGTCCCCACTATCCTTCCAGTTTTTAATAATGCGTTGGACAGTTCTTAACCCAATTTTAGTAGTTTCTGCAATCTCCTTAGATGTTTTCTCTGCTTGATGCATGCCAATGATTTGACCCTTCTCAAACAGACTAACATCTTTTCCATGACCAGGAGATGTCTTTCGACGTGGTTGTTTAAGAAATGAGAAGCAACTCATTGCACCAGTTGGGGTTAACCCCTTAAGGACTCGGCCCTATTTCACCTTCTGGACTTGGCCATTTTTTGCAAATCTGACCAGTGTCACTTTAAGTGCTGATAACATTAAAACGCTTTAAGTTATCCAGGCCATTCTGAGATTGTTTTTCGTAACATATTGTTCTTCATGACACTGGTAAAATGAAGTAAAAAATAATAATTTTTATTTATAAAAAAAATACCAAATTTACCAAAAATTTGTAAAAAATGGCAAATTTCCAAGTTTCAATTTCTCTACTTCTACAGGGTGGGCCATTTATATGGATACACCTTAATAAAATGGGAATGGTTGGTGATATTAACTTCCTGTTTGTGGTACATTAGTATATGTGAGGGGGGAAACTTTTCAAGATGGGTGGTGACCATGGCGGCCATTTTGAAGTCGTCCATTTTGAATCCAACTTTTGTTTTTTCAATAGGAAGAGGATCATGTGACACATCAAACTTATTGGGAATTTCACACGAAAAACAATGGTGTGCTTGGTTTTAACGTATTATTATTATTTACAAGTTTCTGACCACTTATAAAATGTGTTCAATGTGCTGCCCATTGTGTTGGATTGTCAATGCAACCCTCTTCTCCCACTCTTCACACACTGATGGCAACACCGCAGGAGAAATGCTAGCACAGGCTTCCAGTATCCGTAGTTTCAGGTGCTGCACATCTCGTATCTTCACAGCATAGACAATTGCCTTCAGATGACCCCAAAGATAAAAGTCTAAGGGGGTCACTGGATATGCGAAATTGCTACATGATAATGTGTTTCCCTCTTTATGCACTGAAACTGGCACGTTCCCTGAGTTTTTCCAGCAAGATGGTGCACCACCACATTATGGGTGACAGGTCCGAGCATTCCTAGATGAACAGTTTCCTGGAAAGTGGATTGGTCGTCATGGGCCAGTTGAATGGCCCCCAAGGTCTCCTGATCTGACCCCCTTAGACTTTTATCTTTGGGGTCATCTGAAGGCAATTGTCTATGCTGTGAAGATACGAGATGTGCAGCACCTGAAACTACGGATACTGGAAGCCTGTGCTAGCATTTCTCCTGCGGTGTTGCTGTCAGTGTGTGAAGAGTGGGAGAAGAGGGTTGCATTGACAATCCAACACAATGGGCAGCACATTGAACACATTTTATAAGTGGTCAGAAACTTGTAAATAACTCATGAAAGAATAAAGATACGTTAAAACCAAGCACACCATTGTTTTTCTTGTGAAATTCCCAATAAGTTTGATGTGTCACATTACCCTCTTCCTATTGAAAAAACTAAAGTTGGATTCAAAATGGCCGACTTCAAAATGGCCGCCATGGTCACCACCCATCTTTAAAAGTTTCCCCCCTCACATATACTAATGTGCCACAAACAGGAAGTTAATATCACCAACCATTCCCATTTTATTAAGGTGTATCCATATAAATGGCCCACCCTGTATAACACATAGTAATACCTCCAAAAATAGTTATAACTTTACATTCACCATATGTATACTTCATGTTTGGATCATTTTGGGAATGATATTTTATTTTTTGGGGATGTTACAAGGCTTAGAAGTTTAGAAGCAAATCTTGAAATTTTTCTGAAATTTTCAAAAATCCAATATTTAGGGACCAGTTCAGGTCTGAAGTCACTTTGCGAGGCTTACATAATAGAAACCACCCAAAAATGACCCCATTCTATAAACTACACCCCTCAAGGTATTCAAAACTGATTTTACAAACTTTCTTAACCCTTTAGGTGTTCCACAAGAATTAATGGAAAATAGAGATACAATTTCAAAATTTCCCTTTTTTGGCAGATTTTCCATTTTAATAATTATTTTCCAGTTAAAAGCAAGGGTTAACAGCCAAACCAAACTCAATATTTATGGCCCTGATTCTGTAGTTTACAGAAACACCCCATATGTGGTCGTAAACTACTGTACGGGCACACGGCAGGGCGCAGAAGGAAGGAATGCCATACGGTTTTTGGAAGGCAGATTTTGCTGGACTGGTTTTTTTCACACCATGTCCCATTTGAAGCCCCCCTGATGCACCCCTAGAGTAGAAACTCCATAAAAGTGACCCCATCTAAGAAACTACACCCCTCAAAGTATTCAAAACTGATTTTACAAACGTCGTTAACCCTTTAGGTGTTCCACAAGAATTAATGGAAAATAGAGATACAATTTCAAAATTTCACTTTTTTGGCAGATTTTCCATTTTAATAATTTTTTTCCAGTTACAACGCAAGGGTTAACAGCCAAACCAAACTCAATATGTAGTTTCTTAGATGGGGTCACTTTTATGGAGTTTCTACTCTAGGGGTGCATCAGGGGGGCTTCAAATGGGACATGGTGTGAAAAAAACCAGTCCAGCAAAATTTGCCTTCCAAAAACCATATGGCATTCCTTTCCTTCTGCTCCCTGCCGTGTGCCCGTACAGTAGTTTACGACCACATATGGGGTGTTTCTGTAAACTACAGAATCAGGGCCATAACCCTGATTCTGTAGTTTACAGAAACACCCCATATGTGGTCGTAAACTACTGTACGGGCACACGGCAGGGCGCAGAAGGAAAGGAATGCCATACGGTTTTTGGAAGGCAAATTTTGCTGGACTGGTTTTTTTCACACCATGTCCCATTTGAAGCCCCCCCTGATGCACCCCTAGAGTAGAAACTCCATAAAAGTGACCCCATCTAAGAAACTACACCCCTCAAGGTATTCAAAACTGATTTTACAAACGTCGTTAACATTTTAGGTGTTCCACAAGAGTTATTGGCAAATGGAGATGAAATTTCAGAATTTCAATTTTTGGGCAAATTTTCCATTTTAATCCATTTTTCCCAGTAACAAAGCAAGGGTTAACAGCCAAACAAAACTCAATATTTATGGCCCTGATTCTGTAGTTTACAGAAACACCCCATATGTGGTCGTAAACAGCTGTACGGGCAGGGCACAGAAGGAAAGGAATGCCATATGGTTTTTGGAAGGCAGATTTTGCTGGACTGTTTTTTTTGACACCATGTCCCATTTGAAGCCCCCCTGATGCACCCCTAGAGTAGAAACTCCATAAAAGTGACCCCATCTAAGAAACTACACCCCTCAAGGTATTCAAAACAGATTTTACAAACGTTGTTAACATTTTAGGTGTTCCACAAGAGTTATTGGCAAATGGAGATGAAATTTCAGAATTTCAATTTTTGGGCAAATTTTCCATTTTAATCCATTTTTCCCAGTAACAAAGCAAGGGTTAACAGCCAAAAAAACCTCAATATTTATGGCCCTGATTCTGTAGTTTACATATGTGGTTGTAAACAGTTGTACGGGCAGGGCGCAGAAGGAAAGGAATGCCATACGGTTTTTGGAAGGCAGATTTTGCTGGACTGTTTTTTTTTACACCATGTCCCATTTGAAGCCCCCCTGATGCACCCCTAGAGTAGAAACTCCAAAAAAGTGGCCCAATTTTAGAAACTACGGGATAGAGTGGCAGTATTATTGGTACTAGTTTAGGGTACATATGATTTTTGGTTGCTCTATATTACACATTTTTTGAGGCAAGATAACAAGAAATAGCTGTTTTGGCACTTTTTTTTTTTGTTATTTACAACATTCATCTGACAGGTTAGATCATGTGATATTTTTATAGACCAGGTTGTCACGGATGCGGCGATACCTAATATGTATACTTTTTTTTTATTTATGTAAGTTTTACACAATGATTTCTTTTTTGAAGTCTGAGAGTCATAATTTTTTCCGTTTTTGGGCGATTACCTTGGGTAGGGTATGATTTTTGCGGGATGAGATGACGGTTTTATTGGCACTATTTTGGGGTGCGTGTGATTTTTGGATCGCTTGCTATTACACTTTTTGTGATGTAAGGTGACAAAAAATAGTTTATTTAGCAGTTTTTATTTAAAAAATTTTACGGTGTTCATCTGAGGGGTTAGGTCATGTGATTTATAGAGCCGATTGATACGGACGCGGCGATACCTAATATGTATGCTTTTTTTTCCCCCCCTATTTTTCACCAATTTTTTTTAACTTTATTTGGGGAAATTTTTGGGGGGGAAAACTTTATTTTTTCAACTTTTTTTTTCACTTTATTTATTGTCCCTCTTTGGGAATTGAACTTTTGGGGGTCTAATCCTTTACAATGCATTCCAATACTTCTGTATTGGAATGCATTGGCTGTATGAGTAATACAGTGTGTATTACTCATACAGCTTCCGGCCTATGAGATCCAGGGGGCCTTAGGCATCGCGCTTCCTTCCATGCCATCGGGTCCCCCCCACAGCCCCATGGGGACCTGATGGCACCGCCGACCACCGCCGCCGCACCAGGTAAAAGCCGCAAACCGCAGGTCTGAATTGACCTGCGGTTTGTGGCGATCGCCGACACGGGGGGTCACGGAACCCCCCCCGCGCATTTAGCCGAGGTGCCTGCTCGATGATTTGAGCAGGCACCTTGTTCCGATCACCGCCCGCTGGGCGGCGGTGATCGGAACAACTTATGACATACCGGTACGTCATGGGTCCTTAAGGACTCGGGAACCATGCCGTACCGATACGTCATGGGTCCCTAAGGGGTTAAATAACTTGTTGCCAGCTGAAAGATAATCGACCATGCAGTAATTATCCAATAGGAGGCTCATAACTATTTGCTTAGTTAAATCCAGGTGGCGACTTTTTTTTGGACAGGCAGTGTATATTGTATATACTGTGTGTGTATACATATATAAATGTCAAGAATTTCAGATTAATTTTTTGTAAAACTTGGCTCCAATTTGGTTCCTAACCAATCGACTCGCTCATCTTTTTCAAATCAGCCCTATTCTGTTCTGCATACTTTTCTCTCCACTATTTTTGATGAACTCTGTGACGAAGCCTCTGACACAAATGTGAACATAGCCTAACTCTTACATAAAAATCACTGAATAAAGTAGCCTAAATGGGAGGAAATGCTCAACGCCAAACACTGTAGCGTGTTTATAATTGGGGGAGCAATTGCTCCGCAAGTGATAAAGTGGCCACTTTATTCACTGATTTTTCTTTACATGTACTGAATGTGCTAATGCTTGTCATTGGTAACATTCTGGTGCACCTGGTAGCCTGTGTCACATGACCTGTTACAGGTGGGGATCGCAGCCTCCTTCCTCCTCCCATTGTATTAGGGATCTTACTATGGCGGTATGTAGGAGCTTGGCTGTGAGTCGGTCCTTAGCATCTGTAGGTCACGGACGGATCTAATTTCCCCTCGAGAACAGGGAAACAGAAAAAGAGAGAGAGAGCGCACAATAGTGTAATATGTTCAACCGGATAAGGATATCAAAGTGAGAAATATCCAAACTCACCTTATGGAGTTGTGCTCGGGCAGGCACAACTCTACTGAAAACTTTGATGGAAATAAGACCTTTAGACCAGGACTGCAGCCGCAGGTTTTGTGGTCTCTTGGATGGGATGTCCAGTCCCCCAAAAGAAATTCGTGGTGAAGAAAAGAGGTTCTGCGTCGGCGCGAAATCACTAGTGGAAGCGGTCTTATAGATGTAATCTTCTTTTAATCAGAAACAACGCGTTTCGGGGATCAAAGAATCCCCTTCATCAGGTTTCACAAACATATAACAGGTATTGTTGCAAGATAATATTTATAGGTAAATTCTTTAAAAAAAAACGCCAAAAGGATGCACCTGGGAGACGCCCCTTGTGGGAGGAGCCATCCCCAGGTGTCATCCAATATATGCAGGTCTTCTTAACATACATAGCATTAGATGGAGGTGATTAGCTGTTTATAGTATTGTGGCTAAAATCGCTTCTTTATTTAGTTGAAATTTGCAGCCGATTGTGAGATTAGAAAAAACATATATAGTTCCCGGTCATGTGATCGCTCGTACAGGCGTCACATGACTCGGGAGTCCGGAAGTGTTTGCTGGCTCAGCGCCGCTCTCATCTAGCCGGGCGGAAGCAGCAATGCTAGGATCACCCTGGCAACGCATGCTCACACAAACAGTCTGAGCCGGCGGCAGGAGTCCATAGCAGGGGGTATCACATGATCGCAGTTATGTGGTCATGTGACCTGTCATCTTCCAGCACGGCACTGTGGATCTGTATGTTTTGTCTTCCATAGACACAGGGTTAGTTTTTAGACCTATTTAGAACGATCCTTATTATGTATATATATGGGGCTCATATAGAGAAAAGGAAAAGTATATATAAGGCAACCTATTTCATAGGTCATACCATATTTTCTATAGTTATAAGGCTAATTTCCAACCTATTTTAAGCGCTATGTATTTAATATATAGAAAAATACATAGCAAAAGGGAAGAGTGCATGTAGCAGCCAATGGATCATAAATTATCATAAAATTCAACTGGCTCATATAAAATTATAATATTCGGTAGATATATAGAATAAAAAATACAGACAATGTAAAATAGTGATGCATATACGTATATATATATATATATGTAAGATATATAAAAATGGAGATAAAAGAAGTATGAAATAGTATAGAAAAAAATATATTGTATAAAAAATTGTATAAAAAAGTAAAATAAAAAATAATAAAAATATAGCAATTTTTTATAGCAATTATTGTTTGTTTATATTCTTTCTTTTTAAAGATTAATTTCAAAGGCCTCATTGAGCCCATACGGATTGAGGCTATTGAGTTTGAATATCCAATACATCTCCCGACGTCTGATGTATTGGACGTCTGTTTGGAGATGTATTGGAATGAGTTCAATATGTGTTATCATGAACCCTGCAGTATTACCATCGTGGTGTTCCGCCGCATGTCTGGAAACGCTGTGTTTCATATATCTTTTCCGGATTTTCGAACGATGTGTGTTAAAACGTTTGCGTAGGGTTTGTATTGTACGGCCTACATATTGTAAGTGACAGGGGCACTCTAATAGATAGATGATAAAGTTGGAGTTACAGGTCAGGTGATGTTGAATTTGAAATAATTCCCCGGTACTCTTGCTATGAAAGGATGATCGTTGATTGATGCTATTACAACAGAGGCATCTTGAGTGACCGCATTTGAAACTTCCTTTGGGGGCCTCAGTATCCAAATCATTGTTAGCGTAATGTGTTATTGGTCTCATTTTGCTCGGAGCTAAGATGTTTTTCAGAGTTTTAGCTCTTCTGTATGTAAATTTGGGATTCTCCGGAATAATTTGGCTGAGTATGGGATCCCTTTTAAGGATATGCCAGTGTTTCCCCAGTGTCGCCTTAATGGCGTTGTGATTTTGGTTGTAGGTTGTTATGAAATTATAACAATACGAGTTGGTCTCATTTTTATCCTCTCTTCTTTGGGGTGGGGCTAAGCTTTCTAATTGAGTTAGCTTATTCGCTTTTTCTCTGGCACCAACAATGATGTTACTAGGGTACCCCTTTTGGTTAAACCGGGATGTCAGAATGTTACATTGTAAGTCAAAATCTGAATCCAATGTGCAATTTCTGCGGATCCTTTTAAATTGGCTGAAGGGGACATTTGACTTCCACTTTCTGTAGTGTGTACTGCCAAAGTCAAGATAGCTGTTGCTATCTACCTTTTTGAAGAAGGTACGTGTTTTAATTTCATTATTCAGGATGAAAATTTCTAGATCCAAGAATTCAGTTTTTGTTTTGTCATATGTGCCTGTAAATTTGATTCCCCAGTTGTTGGTATTTAGATGAGATATGAATTCCTCTATTGTAGATTGTTCGCCATCCCAAATGAAGATCAAATCATCGATGTATCTTTTAAAGTAAATGATGTTTTTGTGCCAGAACTTGGTTTGGTATATGAAGTGTTCTTCAAACATACCCATAAACAGAGCATCCTTAGCATCTATCAGACTGTGTTCGCACACAATAGGTAGTTTAGCAGTAGGACCCACGCCACACTGAGATACCTTGACAGGGTGCGCAGGGCTCCGATATGTTCCTGACTGGAATATATTGGCTAAAGTCTCAGCTTTTAACATCAGCGTGAGGGTCTAGCCAGTATGGTCAGTCGCATATTATTGTGGTGCACCTTTTTTTCTGTGATTTATATATTTAATCCTTACATAAAACCGTAAAATCCCTAGCATCCAAAGAAGATACTGTACCTTTGCCTACATAAAATAATAGATGCTATTGTATACAGCAATGTGATAAAAAAAAAAAGGCCATATATACTTGCATTATATACATATCAGCAATTGGAAAATAAATTGTTAGGCTGTATAAAAAACAGCCATATTAAAGGGGTATTCCCATTTCAGACAATGGGGGCATATCGCTAGGATCTACACCTACATCGAGAACAGACCCCTGAAGATTGTGGAGGGCGCACTGTGCAGGCGCAGCCGCCCTCCATTAAATTCTTTGGGGCCGACGAAAATAACCGAGCACTAGCTGTAGACCACACTGTAGACCACCAACTTCTGCTTGGCATGCTTCATTTGATTGGCTGTAAGGATACTGCTTTCTTGGCCTTTTTCTTGTCTGTGTGCCCTCATTCCATTTGCCATCATCTCTTCTTTCTTCTTCTGTTGGTGTTCCTCATGGTTCAGTCCTAAACAATCTCATCTTTTCTTTTAACACAACCCCTATTGGAAAAATCATCAGCAGATTTGGTTTTCAGCACCATCTGTATGCTGAGGATTCCTAATTATATACTTAATTGCCCTATATTTCCTTCCTTATCTCTGTCTACCACCCAACTCATGCTCTAGATTCTGCCAATGATCTTAACATTCTCCATAATCCAAACCTCTCATTCCTGTCTTCTCTCAAGACTTCTCTCAAGCTGTGCCGATTCTCTGGAATGCATTACCCCAATCAAGCTAATTCCCAGTGTCCACAGTTTTAGGCTTGCCCTAAAAATACATGTGTTTTGGCCTACCATAATCAAGCTCTCTCTGTTCACCCCCCTTCTGCATTATTTCTCAAAGCCTAATTTCTTTATCCAACAGCAACCCCACACTCCATGCGCTTAGAAGCACCTTATATCTATGTATATATATATAGATAATGGCTGGGTGACTGGCTTATGCAGTATAAAATAGCTGGACTGTTGAAGAAGACAAGCACTTTTGTTGCCCCTATTTCCTGACAGATTGCAAGTCCTTGTGCCCTCATTTTTATTGTGTGCATTTTTGATTAGTTTGTTACTCTTTTGTTTTTTCTGTACACTTATCCTCCAATTGTACAGTGCTGCTGAATATGTGGTACTATATAAATAATGCTTATTATTATTAAGTAATTAGATCGCCAAGACTAGCCACCGTACAGTAGACTGTTGTTGGTGGGACCGGACAATAATCTAATATGTATGGGGAGCTTCAGACTTTCCCTTGACATGTTTTCGGAGGAGAGATGGATCGGGCTTGTTGAATTTCACCACCCATTTATTTTGTTCTTTCAGGAGATAAGCTGCCATCAGACTGAAAGAGGCCTTTTCGCTTTCCCCATTGAAAACATATACATGCTCGGCTGAACAGTACATGTACATTTATGTTGGAGATTAGGAGTTAGGAGAGATAGAAGTCATTAGACAGCTATTGAAGGTGTATGGGCTGCCATTATGTTTTCATTGGGGCTATTGATACGGGGCACTGTCTTTGAATTGTGAAGGCTAGCTTAAGGGTTCATTCACACGTTTGTAAGTGTTTTACGGATCCGCAAAACATGGACACCTGCAATGTGCGATCCACAATTTGTGGACCTGCATATCACAGACACTATAATAGAAAATGACTTTTCTAGTCCGCAATTGCGGACAAGACTAGGACATGTTCTATTTTTTTCAGGAACAGAATTGCGGATCCCGAAAAAACGGATGCGGATCCCGAAAATGCGGATTCGCATCCGTTCCAGCCCATTGAAAGTGAAAGGGTCCGCAAATTGCGGAACGAATGCGGACCCAAATTACGGACGTGTGAATGGACCCTAATGGGAACTTTTCACATTTAATATGGTGTCTGAGCTGCAAGCAGCATGTTATGAGGAGCTGAGCAGATTGATATATAGTTTTATAGGAAAATATTCAATAAATTGTGTCATTCATGCATTTAAATTCCTGCTCGTTCTGGACTTTGTAGTCAAGCAGGCGGTCTTATCAAAGACTGACAGCTATCTCTGTATACACAGTCATAGAGGGAAGGTCCTATCAGTGACTGACAGCTATCTCTGTATACACAGTCATAGAGGGAAGGTCCTATCAGTGACTGACAGCCATCTCTGTATACACAGTCATAGAGGGAAGGTCCTATCAGTGACTGACAGCTATCTCTGTATACACAGTCATAGAGGGAAGGTCCTATCAGTGACTGACAGCTATCTCTGTATACACAGTCATAGAGGGAAGGTCCTATCAGTGACTGACAGCTATCTCTGTATACACAGTCATAGAGGGAAGGTCCTATCAGTGACTGACAGCTATCTCTGTATACACAGTCATAGAGGGAAGGTCCTATCAGTGACTGACAGCTATCTCTGTATAAACAGTCATAGAGGGAAGGTCTTATCAGTGACTGACAGCTATCTCTGTATACACAGCCATAGAGGGAAGGTCCTATCTGTGACTGACAGCTATCTCTGTATACACAGTCATAGAGGGAAGGTCCTATCAGTGACTGACAGCTATCTCTGTATACACAGTCATAGAGGGAAGGTCCTATCAGTGACTGACAGCTATATCTGTATACACAGTAATAGAGGGAAGGTCCTATCAGTGACTGACAGCTATCTCTGTATACACAGTCATAGAGGGAAGGTCCTATCAGTGACTGACAGCTATCTCTGTATACACAGCCATAGAGGGAAGGTCCTATCAGTGACTGACAGCTATCTCTGTATACACAGTCATAGAGGGAAGGTCCTATCAGTGACTGACAGCTATCTCTGTATACACAGTCATAGAGGGAAGGTCCTATCAGTGACTGACAGCTATCTCTGTATACACAGTCATAGAGGGAAGGTCCTATCAGTGACTGGCAGCTATCTCTGTATACACAGTCATAGAGGGAAGGTCCTATCAGTGACTGACAGCTCTCTGTATACACAGTCATAGAGGGAAGGTCCTATCAGTGACTGACAGCTATCTCTGTATACACAGTCATAGAGGGAAGGTGCTATCAGTGGCTGACAGCTATCTCTGTATACACAGTCATAGAGGGAATGTCCTATCAGTGACTGACAGCTATCTCTGTATACACAGTCATAGAGTGAAGGTCCTATCAGTGACTGACAACTCTCTCTGTATACACAGTCAGAGAGGGAAGGTCCTATCAGTGACTGACAGCTATCTCTGTATACACAGTCATAGAGGGAAGGTCCTATCAGTGACTGACAGCCATCTCTGTATACACAGTCATAGAGGGAAGGTCCTATCAGTGACTGACAGCTATCTCTGTATACACAGTCATAGAGGGAAGGTCCTATCAGTGACTGACAGCTATCTCTGTATACACCGTCATAGAGGGAAGGTCCTATCAGTGACTGACAGCTATCTCTGTATACACAGTCATAGAGGGAAGGTCCTATCAGTGACTGACAGCTATCTCTGTATACACAGTCATAGAGGGAAGGTCTTATCAGTGACTGACAGCTATCTCTGTATACACAGCCATAGAGGGAAGGTCCTATCTGTGACTGACAGCTATCTCTGTATACACAGTCATAGAGGGAAGGTCCTATCAGTGACTGACAGCTATCTCTGTATACACAGTCATAGAGGGAAGGTCCTATCAGTGACTGACAGCTATCTCTGTATACACAGTAATAGAGGGAAGGTCCTATCAGTGACTGACAGCTATCTCTGTATACACAGTCATAGAGGGAAGGTCCTATCAGTGACTGACAGCTATCTCTGTATACACAGCCATAGAGGGAAGGTCCTATCAGTGACTGACAGCTATCTCTGTATACACAGTCATAGAGGGAAGGTCCTATCAGTGACTGACAGCTATCTCTGTATACACAGTCATAGAGGGAAGTTCCTATCAGTGACTGACAGCTATCTCTGTATACACAGTCATAGAGGGAAGGTCCTATCAGTGACTGGCAGCTATCTCTGTATACACAGTCACAGAGGGAAGGTCCTATCAGTGACTGACAGCTCTCTCTGTATACACAGTCATAGAGGGAAGGTCCTATCAGTGACTGACAGCTATCTCTGTATACACAGTCATAGAGGGAAGGTGCTATCAGTGGCTGACAGCTATCTCTGTATACACAGTCATAGAGGGAATGTCCTATCAGTGACTGACAGCTATCTCTGTATACACAGTCATAGAGTGAAGGTCCTATCAGTGACTGACAACTCTCTCTGTATACACAGTCAGAGAGGGAAGGTCCTATCAGTGACTGACAGCTATCTCTGTATACACAGTCATAGAGGGAAGGTCCTATCAGTGACTGACAGCTATCTCTGTATACACAGTCATAGAGGGAAGGTCCTATCAGTGACTGACAGCTATCTCTGTATACACAGTCATAGAGGGAAGGTCCTATCAGTGACTGACAGCTATCTCTGTATACACCGTCATAGAGGGAAGGTCCTATCAGTGACTGACAGCTATCTCTGTATACACAGTCATAGAGGGAAGGTCCTATCAGTGACTGACAGCTATCTCTGTATACACAGTCATAGAGGGAAGGTCTTATCAGTGACTGACAGCTATCTCTGTATACACAGCCATAGAGGGAAGGTCCTATCTGTGACTGACAGCTATCTCTGTATACACAGTCATAGAGGGAAGGTCCTATCAGTGACTGACAGCTATCTCTGTATACACAGTCATAGAGGGAAGGTCCTATCAGTGACTGACAGCTATATCTGTATACACAGTAATAGAGGGAAGGTCCTATCAGTGACTGACAGCTATCTCTGTATACACAGTCATAGAGGGAAGGTCCTATCAGTGACTGACAGCTATCTCTGTATACACAGCCATAGAGGGAAGGTCCTATCAGTGACTGACAGCTATCTCTGTATACACAGTCATAGAGGGAAGGTCCTATCAGTGACTGACAGCTATCTCTGTATACACAGTCATAGAGGGAAGTTCCTATCAGTGACTGACAGCTATCTCTGTATACACAGTCATAGAGGGAAGGTCCTATCAGTGACTGGCAGCTATCTCTGTATACACAGTCATAGAGGGAAGGTCCTATCAGTGACTGACAGCTATCTCTGTATACACAGTCATAGAGGGAAGGTCCTATCAGTGACTGACAGCTATCTCTGTATACACCGTCATAGAGGGAAGGTCCTATCAGTGACTGACAGCTATCTCTGTATACACAGTCATAGAGGGAAGGTCCTATCAGTGACTGACAGCTATCTCTGTATACACAGTCATAGAGGGAAGGTCTTATCAGTGACTGACAGCTATCTCTGTATACACAGCCATAGAGGGAAGGTCCTATCAGTGACTGACAGCTATCTCTGTATACACAGTCATAGAGGGAAGGTCCTATCAGTGACTGACAGCTATCTCTGTATACACAGTCATAGAGGGAAGGTCCTATCAGTGACTGACAGCTATATCTGTATACACAGTAATAGAGGGAAGGTCCTATCAGTGACTGACAGCTATCTCTGTATACACAGTCATAGAGGGAAGGTCCTATCAGTGACTGACAGCTATCTCTGTATACACAGCCATAGAGGGAAGGTCCTATCAGTGACTGACAGCTATCTCTGTATACACAGTCATAGAGGGAAGGTCCTATCAGTGACTGACAGCTATCTCTGTATACACAGTCATAGAGGGAAGTTCCTATCAGTGACTGACAGCTATCTCTGTATACACAGTCATAGAGGGAAGGTCCTATCAGTGACTGGCAGCTATCTCTGTATACACAGTCACAGAGGGAAGGTCCTATCAGTGACTGACAGCTCTCTCTGTATACACAGTCATAGAGGGAAGGTCCTATCAGTGACTGACAGCTATCTCTGTATACACAGTCATAGAGGGAAGGTGCTATCAGTGGCTGACAGCTATCTCTGTATACACAGTCATAGAGGGAATGTCCTATCAGTGACTGACAGCTATCTCTGTATACACAGTCATAGAGTGAAGGTCCTATCAGTGACTGACAACTCTCTCTGTATACACAGTCAGAGAGGGAAGGTCCTATCAGTGACTGACAGCTATCTCTGTATACACAGTCATAGAGGGAAGGTCCTATCAGTGACTGACAGCCATCTCTGTATACACAGTCATAGAGGGAAGGTCCTATCAGTGACTGACAGCTATCTCTGTATACACAGTCATAGAGGGAAGGTCCTATCAGTGACTGACAGCTATCTCTGTATACACCGTCATAGAGGGAAGGTCCTATCAGTGACTGACAGCTATCTCTGTATACACAGTCATAGAGGGAAGGTCCTATCAGTGACTGACAGCTATCTCTGTATACACAGTCATAGAGGGAAGGTCTTATCAGTGACTGACAGCTATCTCTGTATACACAGCCATAGAGGGAAGGTCCTATCAGTGACTGACAGCTATCTCTGTATACACAGTCATAGAGGGAAGGTCCTATCAGTGACTGACAGCTATCTCTGTATACACAGTCATAGAGGGAAGGTCCTATCAGTGACTGACAGCTATATCTGTATACACAGTAATAGAGGGAAGGTCCTATCAGTGACTGACAGCTATCTCTGTATACACAGTCATAGAGGGAAGGTCCTATCAGTGACTGACAGCTATCTCTGTATACACAGCCATAGAGGGAAGGTCCTATCAGTGACTGACAGCTATCTCTGTATACACAGTCATAGAGGGAAGGTCCTATCAGTGACTGACAGCTATCTCTGTATACACAGTCATAGAGGGAAGTTCCTATCAGTGACTGACAGCTATCTCTGTATACACAGTCATAGAGGGAAGGTCCTATCAGTGACTGGCAGCTATCTCTGTATACACAGTCATAGAGGGAAGGTCCTATCAGTGACTGACAGCTATCTCTGTATACACAGTCATAGAGGGAAGGTCCTATCAGTGACTGACGGCTATCTCTGTATACACAGTCATAGAGGAAAGGTCCTATCAGTGGCTGACGGCTATCTCTGTATACACAGTCATAGAGGGAAGGTCCTATCAGTGACTGACAGCTATCTCTGTATACACAGTCATAGAGGGAAGGTCCTATCAGTGACTGACAGCTCTCTCTGTATACACAGTCAGAGAGGGAAGGTCCTATCAGTGACTGACAGCTATCTCTGTATACACAGTCATAGAGGGAAGGTCCTATCAGTGACTGACAGCTATCTCTGTATACACAGCCATAGAGGGGAGGTCCTATCAGTGACTGACAGCTATCTCTGTATACACAGTCATAGAGGGAAGGTCCTATCAGTGACTGAGAGCTATCTCTGTATACACAGTCATAGTGGGAAGGTCCTATCAGAGACTGACAGCTATCTCTGTATACACAGTCATAGAGGGAAGGTCCTATCAGTGACTGACAGCTATCTCTGTATACACAGTCATAGAGGGAAGGTCCTATCAGTGACTGACAGCTCTCTCTGTATACACAGTCATAGAGGGAAGGTCCTATCAGTGACTGACAGCTATCTCTGTATACACAGTCATAGAGGGAAGGTGCTATCAGTGGCTGACAGCTATCTCTGTATACACAGTCATAGAGGGAATGTCCTATCAGTGACTGACAGCTATCTCTGTATACACAGTCATAGAGGGAAGGTCCTATCAGTGACTGACAACTCTCTCTGTATACACAGTCAGAGAGGGAAGGTCCTATCAGTGACTGACAGCTATCTCTGTATACACAGTCATAGAGGGAAGGTCCTATCAGTGACTGACAGCCATCTCTGTATACACAGTCATAGAGGGAAGGTCCTATCAGTGACTGACAGCTATCTCTGTATACACAGTCATAGAGGGAAGGTCCTATCAGTGACTGACAGCTATCTCTGTATACACAGTCATAGAGGGAAGGTCCTATCAGTGACTGACAGCTATCTCTGTATACACAGTCATAGAGGGAAGGTCCTATCAGTGACTGACAGCTATCTCTGTATACACAGTCATAGAGGGAAGGTCTTATCAGTGACTGACAGCTATCTCTGTATACACAGCCATAGAGGGAAGGTCCTATCTGTGACTGACAGCTATCTCTGTATACACAGTCATAGAGGGAAGGTCCTATCAGTGACTGACAGCTATCTCTGTATACACAGTCATAGAGGGAAGGTCCTATCAGTGACTGACAGCTATCTCTGTATACACAGCCATAGAGGGAAGGTCCTATCAGTGACTGACAGCTATCTCTGTATACACAGTCATAGAGGGAAGGTCCTATCAGTGACTGACAGCTATCTCTGTATACACAGTCATAGAGGGAAGTTCCTATCAGTGACTGACAGCTATCTCTGTATACACAGTCATAGAGGGAAGGTCCTATCAGTGACTGGCAGCTATCTCTGTATACACAGTCATAGAGGGAAGGTCCTATCAGTGACTGACAGCTATCTCTGTATACACAGCCATAGAGGGAAGGTCCTATCAGTGACTGACAGCTATCTCTGTATACACAGTCATAGAGGGAAGGTCCTATCAGTGACTGACAGCTATCTCTGTATACACAGTCATAGAGGGAAGTTCCTATCAGTGACTGACAGCTATCTCTGTATACACAGTCATAGAGGGAAGGTCCTATCAGTGACTGGCAGCTATCTCTGTATACACAGTCATAGAGGGAAGGTCCTATCAGTGACTGACAGCTCTCTCTGTATACACAGTCATAGAGGGAAGGTCCTATCAGTGACTGACAGCTATCTCTGTATACACAGTCATAGAGGGAAGGTCCTATCAGTGGCTGACGGCTATCTCTGTATACACAGTCATAGAGGGAAGGTCCTATCAGTGACTGACAGCTATCTCTGTATACACAGTCATAGAGGGAAGGTCCTATCAGTGACTGACAGCTCTCTCTGTATACACAGTCAGAGAGGGAAGGTCCTATCAGTGACTGACAGCTATCTCTGTATACACAGTCATAGAGGGAAGGTCCTATCAGTGACTGACAGCTATCTCTGTATACACAGCCATAGAGGGGAGGTCCTATCAGTGACTGACAGCTATCTCTGTATACACAGTCATAGAGGGAAGGTCCTATCAGTGACTGAGAGCTATCTCTGTATACACAGTCATAGTGGGAAGGTCCTATCAGAGACTGACAGCTATCTCTGTATACACAGTCATAGAGGGAAGGTCCTATCAGTGACTGACAGCTATCTCTGTATACACAGTCATAGAGGGAAGGTCCTATCAGTGACTGACAGCTATCTCTGTATACACAGTCATAGAGGGAAGGTCCTATAAGTGACTGACAGCTATCTCTGTATACACAGTCATAGAGGGAAGGTCCTATAAGTGACTGACAGCTATCTCTGTATACACAGTCATAGAGGGAAGGTCCTATCAGTGACTGACAGCTATCTATGTATACACAGTCATAGAGGGAAGGTCCTATCAGTGACTGACAGCTATCTCTGTATACACAGTCATAGTGGGAAGGTCCTATCAGTGACTGACAGTTATCTCTGTATACACAGTCATAGAGGGAAGGTCCTATCAGTGATTGACAGCTATCTCTGTATACACAGTCATAGAGGGAAGGTCCTATCAGTGACTGACAGCTATCTCTGTATACACAGTCATAGAGGGAAGGTCCTATCAGTGACTGACAGCCATCTCTGTATACACAGTCATAGAGGGAAGGTCCTATCAGTGACTGACAGCTATCTCTGAATACACAGTCATAGAGGGAAGGTCCTATCAGTGACTGACAGCTATCTCTGTATACACAGTCATAGAGGGAAGGTCCTATCAGTGACTGACAGCTATCTCTGTATACACAGTCATAGAGGGAAGGTCCTATCAGTGACTGACAGCTATCTCTGTATACACAGCCATAGAGGGAAGGTCCTATCAGTGACTGACAGCTATCTCTGTATACACAGTCATAGAGGGAAGGTCCTATCAGTGACTGACAGCTATCTCTGTATACACAGTCATAGAGGGAAGGTCCTATCAGTGACTGACAGGTATCTCTGTATACACAGTCATAGAGGGAAGGTCCTATCAGTGACTGACAGCTATCTCTGTATACACAGTCATAGAGGGAAGGTCCTATCAGTGACTGACAGCTATCTCTGTATACACAGCCATAGAGGGAAGACTGTCAGTCACATACAATACACATTTTACTGAATCTTTTCCCATAAAACTATATATTAATCTTCTCAGCTCCTCCTGCTCTTTAGATTGCATTTTCATGGTAACAAGTCCCTTTAAAGTGCCGTGTTTGATGGCTATATAGACATAACGGGATGTTTCACTTATTGTGAGACATCATCTTTAAGGGACATGTTATGACTGAAGTTCTCCTTTAGATTGCTGAAGGCTAAGTCATGTTTTGTGGATGACAACCAATCAAGAGAGCAAGTATGGACAAACAAATCACTGACATAACCAAGCTGTCAGGTCACCAGTAAACAATCCTTGTGCGACTGCTTCAAAATCAACAGTTTTAATACTTCAGATTTAAACTGTTGTGTGCAGAAAACCATCTCCAACAGTCTGTGGTGGTTTCATGTCAGCAGGGCTGTAAGAAAGTGGAGATATACTGAGATGTGGTGTGTTCAGGTATCTACTGTTTTTGATCCAGAGATTTTTATAAAGATTTTCCTGTATGTATCATAAATGAAGAAATATTTTTGGGGACAGTACATTAGCAATTGGAGAACACAATTGTCTCCACACATAAATAAGCCTGTCGTCAACTGCTTTCACTGACCCCATTATTCCTCACGAATACCCTCATACCAGAAATCTCAGCGTACCCTGTGGAAAGACATAATAGGGGAGACCTGTGCATCAAAAAACATGGTGTATCTACTTTGTACCACATTAATTAAATGTTTTAGACACATGTCTCGACTCCTTGGACCATGGTCTAGTCTTATGGGGAAAGGGGCATGGTCTGCCAGATAGAGGCCTGGCTTAAAGGGATTTTCTTGAAATATTGATTATATGCCTGCAGCCAGCCCCCTGTCTCCATGGTCACATACACTGCTCCAGCCAATGACTGGTTTCATCCGGAACATGCTGCTTGTGGCACATTACCATCGAAGCCAGTCATGCCTCTTACATTTAGAACTGGCGCTGGATGCGCCGAAGTTATGGAGAGGCCTGCGCCCCTTCATAAATTCAGAGGATCCACTGGCGGCGCAAGGCTTTATTAAAACCGGCGTCTAAAAATCCGGTCTTAATAAATGTGCCCCTATTTTTTTAACTACTTCCAAAGAAAAAACTCTTTAACTGGGTTTACATTTTAGTCCTTGGTGCTGACTTGCAGGCAGTGTAAATACAGGTCTATATAACCACCAAGGCCGCTTCCACGCAGTTAGGCCTTATGTACACGACAGTATTTTTTCACGGTCCGCAAAACGGGGTTCCGTTGTTCCGTGATCCGTTTCCGTTTTTGTTTCCATGTGTCTTCCTTGATTTTTGGAGGATCACCAGACAAGAAAAGTGAAGTCAAGTTTGCCTTGGAAATGATAGGAAAAAAACGGACACGGATCACGGACGCGGATGACAATCTTGTGTGCCTCCATGTTTTTTCACGGACCCATTGACATGAATGGGTCCGCGAACCGTTGTCCGTGAAAAAAATAGGACAGGTCCTATTTTTTTCACGGACTGGAAACACGGATCACGGACGCGGATGACAAACGGTGCATTTTCCGAGTTTTCAACGGACCCATTGAAAGTCAATGGGTCCGCAGAAAATCACGGAAAATGGAACAACGGACACGGAACCCAACAACGGTCGTGTGCATGAGGCCTTAGTGTTTGATCAGTGATTTCCATCAGTAATTGTGAACAAAACCAGGAACGCAGCCTCCAAAGAGATGAGGCCTAACGGAAAGATCTGCACCTGTTCTGTGTTCTTGACCTGCACCTGGTTTTGGCTGACCATAACTGATGGAAATCACTGACGACACACTGACCAAACACTGGCTGTGAAATAATGTTTTCTCTAAATAACAAACTAAGCTCTGCTACATCTGAGAAGCTCAGTCTACAGCACACTGTTCACATTGCAGTACAGAGAAGAAGCATTAGTCAGTTGAGTGGGGCTGCTGTGGGTCTTCATACGGCTCTGTATAAAACTTACAGATGACAAATTCAGCTACGCCTCATCAATACCTATCAAATGGCTCCTGTAGCTCTAATTCAAGCCCACTCCCTGGAGACCATGTAGCAGAGTAACGAAGAGAAGATCAATGCTCTATATCACATAACCAAGGCTGGTTTTGCATCTTTTTGGACCATTTCTGCTATAGTTAGTGTCTGCCTTTGCCGATAACAACTGGAAGAATACACATACATGAGATATTGCCTTCTCCTCTGGCAGGCATAATGTCTATAGTCAAAGCTACAGCACTAAAAGAATAAGATATTTTTTATGTGTAAGAAACACACGTTTAGGTTTACTTGCTGTTATCATCTGTCTCCTGAAACTGCATATTTATTGATTAAAATGGCGGGCTCGTCAGCACTTCTGGAAAATGTAGCTTTAATGTCGGGAACTCTGGGATGGAGTCACTTCTCTAGCTGGCAGGGAAAGGTAGGTGGCATTAAATATTGAGTATACAAAAGGGAAGAAGAAATATGTCACAGTTAAAAGAGGAACAGTTTTCAGTAAACTTCCCTTCAGATTTTTTCGTCTGGCTGAAGTCAGCTTAATACAAATACATTTTACAGTGTTGTTTCTGGAGGCGGAATTGTCAAGTATTGAATTTTATGTGGTGTAGAAGGGAAATGTTTAGATGGATCCTATTCCCCAGAAGCTTCTTTTCATGATCTGCTGTATTCTATATGTATTTTACATAAGTTACCATCACTAGGCATTGCCTTTATCCTGTCTACTATTATGTTATGTTGGTATTGCCACATTCATTTTTGGTTTATGCTGTTTAAGTGTAACTTTTGTATTTTTTTTTATTTGCTAGTTTATTACAGCTAGGTTAGTCTGTCAATGATTGCCAAACAGCTTTCATTAATGTCCCCTGTCCCTTTCCACTGGTCCTTTAAAAGACAGTTGCTAGGGCTTGTCTGTCTTTCTTTTAGTGTAAACAGAAGACAGAGGGGCGGTCCTTCACACTGCATGCCTGCATTAGGCTTCATAGTGAGGAGGCGTGTCTCTCAGTAATCCAATCTGATTGGCTGGCAGGAAGCTGCTGGCTACAGCAAGTGTGTATGTGAAGTGAGGGAATGCAGTTTTGTCCTCAGAGAACTGGCAGAGGAGCCATCTTGAGAAGATCCTCATATTGTAGGGTTCAAAACAGTTGTAACTAAGGGAAAACAGTGGTATGTGAGGAAACTAAAGATTGCTTTATGCATAATGCTGCAGCAGCATGAACCTAGGCTAAAATGTATTTCTTGATGAAAGCATGACAGTTACAGTTTAAAGGAATTTTCTGGGAATTTGATATTGATGGCCTATCCTCAGGGCCACTGGGGGTCCGACAGAACCCCCGCTGATGAGCTATTTGAACAGTCCGGGGCATTCCGGTGAGCGCTGAGGCCTCCTCACAGTTTATCACGCACAGCACCATGTATTGTATAGTGGCTGAGCTTGGTATTGCAGCTCAGGCCCATTCAATTAAATAGAACTTAGTGGCACATAGGCCATTAGTAATAGTCACTGTCCTAGGAAGAGGCTATGGTGAGAACCACTGAGGTTAGGCCATCAATATAAAAATCTCGGAAAACCCCTTTAAATCATTTCTGGCACAGTGTAATAATGGACAAAGCTAAAAATTCAGGTGTGAATAGGTAATCCCATTATCCATCTTTGCTTCGTGTTACAATGTCATAGGAACAGGAGGCTTAAATATGGTGGCTTGTTTGCTGGGATCCCAACACTGTAAGGCCATCTGCACATGTTACAGATTACGCACAGTTTTTCTGCGCAGATTCTCGTGCAAAAAAAAAACACTGCATAATTCCGTATCCAGCAAAGTGTATGCAATTAGAAAAATATCTCTATACTTTGCTTCTTCATTATATGTGGAAATTAACCTGCCATGCGGTTTTTGAAACCCACAGCATGTTAATTCTTTGTGCGGATTTCACGCTTTTCAATGCAAGGGTGAGATCTGCAGCAAAACCGCATCAAATCCACACCAAAAACTGCAAGTAACACGTGCGGTTTTTGGTGCAGATTTGATGTTAAATTTCATGCAAAACAGCCTACACCTATGTGCAGATAGCTTATGTATGATCGTATGGTCCGCAAAACCACCAAACACAGATACTGAACGTGTACATGCCGCCATTTTAATTTCCCCTTCTATAGAAATGCAAAACGGACAAGTGTAGGACATGTTCTGTCTTTTTGCGGGACTACAGCACAGACAATGCTATATATATCTATTTATCTATCTAATTTCATATCAGTATCTATCTATCTATCTATCTATCTATCTATCTATCTATCTATCTATCTATCTATTTATCGCATGTATCCACAGACTTCTATGAGGCAGACATATGTCAATAGTGTATGATTTTAGCATATATCTGTCAGGTTCTTGTCTGGATACCTTTATTTCCAGGCTTCCGGCCGGCCCCCTGTCGATATGATATTGATGACCTATACTGAGGATAGGCCATCAATTTTAACCTCTTCAGGACACATGACGTACCGGTAAGGCATGTTGTTCTAGTACTTAAGGACACATGACGTACCGATACGTCATGTATAGTTCCAATCACCGCCGCCCGGCGGGCGGTGATCGGAACCCGGTGCCTGCTCAAATCAAATCATTAGAGCCGATCCTGGGCTCTCAGGATCGGCTCTAATTGGTAGGTGGGCGGGCGGGAGGTTCAAATTCGAGCAGCGCTCATCTCCTCCTCCTTTTGTGTCCGGGAGAGAGGAGTGCTGCTGCACGTGGATCCAGAGCTGCACCGATCTCCAGCCAGCGCCCCAGCACCCCCATCTGTGCCCCAGCACCCCCCAGGTACTTAGGAAAAGGTTAGGGAAAGGTTGGGTTAGGCAGGGATATTCAGGGAAAGTTAGTGTGAATTTTTTTTTGTTGCAGCACCCTAAATTGGGTGTCTGGGGTCCACAGCACAGCTGTGTGACCCTAGACCCCCCAGGGGTGCTGCAGATTGCACCCCTGCCCCTCCCTCCCCCCCTCAACTTTTTTTTGGGCGCAAGCAGTTTTTTTTTTTGTTTGTTTTTTTTTTTTTGCGTACGCTGACTGTGGCTGGCACTCTTAGCGTCCGGCCACTGTTAGCGCATCGTACACCCCACCGCTGATCAACTTTGGACGGCTAATCAGTGATTTTGAATATTTTAAAAAAAAATTCCACTTCTTTTTATTTTTTATTTTTTTTGTCTGTTAGGTTTAGGGTGAGTTCGCGAACATCCGTGCCCCCACACACACGCACACTGAATAAACATTTACACGCACGCACATACACGCAGACACACACTCCCCTATGGCCTGCCAGATGTTCTCGGAGCCTCAGCTTGCCTCCGAGTCCGAGAGTCCCAGTTAGGACGAGGATGACCCCTCTTTCCTGTTGTCATCCATGTCCTCCTCATGATGAGCCCCCAAGGCGGCGGAGACGCCGCCAGGCAGAGCAAGGGGTCCGCCATGATAGGGACACTGTGGCCCACCCTAGTACGAGCAGCTCTGGGGCTCATACTAGTTTTCTCGCCCACCAGTTAAATCCACCGGAGCCCCCTGCCGGTGAACTTGTCTGGTGTACCCCAGAGCGATTTGAGCCCACAATTCCTGATTTTGTAGGCCAACCAGGAATCCAGATTTCCACAGTGGGCTTCACTGAATATTACTATTTTAGTCTTTTTTTCAGTGACCACTTTGTAAATCTGATGATGGAGCAGACGAACCTGTACGCCAAGCAGTTCGTTGCTCAATACCCGGGCTCCTTTTTGGCTAGGCCCGAAGGCTGGACCCCAGTAAGTGCAGCCGAGATGAGGACGTTTTGGGGCCCCGTGCTGCATATGGGCCTAGTCAAGAAACCTAGTGTCAGGCATAACTGGAGTGGGGACGTCCTCTACCAGACCCCACTTTACAGTACGGCCATGACACGCTCCCGGTTTGAGGCCATCCGGAAATGCCTGCATTATTCAGATAATGCAGCATGTTCCCCCGAAGGTGATCCTGCCTTTGACCGCCTGTACAAAATCAGGCCGGTCATCGATCACTTTGGGGCCAAATTTGTACAGGCCTATGTACCTGGAAGGGAGGTCGCCGTTGATGAGTCTCTCATTGCGTTCAAGGGGAGACTCATTTTCCGCCAGTATGTTCCCTCAAAGCGGGCGAGGTATGGCGTGAAGCTGTACAAACTTTGTGAGAGTACCTCAGGGTACACCTACAAGTTTTGTGTGTACGAGGGGCGAGATTCCTGTATTCAACCCCCAGAATGTCCCCCCACTCTGGGTATTAGCGGGAAACTTGTATGGCACCTTAAGCACCCACTGCTAGATAAGGGTTACCACCTGTACGTGGAAAACTTTTATACTAGTATCCCCTTGTTGCAGTCCCTCGCCGCCAGATCCACGTCCGCTTGTGGGACCGTGCGGAAAAATCAACGAGGCCTCCCTGCCCACCCCCTCCAGGTACCTATCCCCAGGGGTGAGACCCGTGCCCTTACCACTGGAAACCTGTTGCTGGTCAGATATAAGGACAAGAGGGATGTCCTTGTACTGTCCACAATTCATGGTAACAGCATCACCCCTGACCCTGTGCGAGGTACCGCGGCAACGGTCCTCAAGCCCGATTGTATCATCGACTACAATCGGTATATATATGGGAGGAGTTGATCTCTCTAATCAAGTCCTCAAGCCATATAATGCCATGCGCAAAACCCGGGCATGGTACAAAACAGTTGTGGTCTACTTGGTGCAGGTTGCCTGACCGGAAAAGAGCAGGCCGGAGTACCTCGGGAACTGAAGGTGCCCGGATCGTCCCTGGCCAACACTTTCCAGGTGTGGTCCCCCATACTGGAAAGAAGGGACGGACACATAAAAGGTGCAGAGTGTGGACACCACTACTCAGTGTGACACGTGCCCCGATCATCTGGGCCTCTGCATTATTGGTTGCTTCAGGGAGTACCACACTTCCATGGAGTACAAAATTTATATCCCAATTTAGCCACTGACAATCGGAAAAAAAATGGTTCTCAGACTTGAGACACTAAAACTAAAAAAAAAAATTGTCAAGAATATTATTTAGTAAAACTAAGATAAATAAAAAAAGTAGACATATTAGGTATCGCCGCGTCCGTAGGAATCTGCTCTATAAAAATACCCGTCCCCCTAACTCCTCAGATGAACACGGTAGAGTAGAAACTCCATGAAAGTGACCCCATTTTGGAAACTACAGGATAAGGTGGCAATTTTTTTGGGACTATTTATAGGGTACATATGATTTTTGGTTTATCTATATTACATTTTTGTGAGGCAAGGTTACCAGAAATAGAAATTCTGAAATTTCATCTCCATTTGTCAATAACTCTTGTGCAACACCTAAAGGGTTAACAAAGTTTGTAAAATCAGTTTTGTATACCTTGAGGGGTGTAGTTTCTTAGATGGGGTCACTTTTATGGAGTTTCTACTCTAGGGGTGCATCAGGGGGGCTTCAAATGGGACATGGTGTAAATAAACCAGTCCAGCAAAATCTGCCTTCCAAAAACCACACGGCGCACCTTTCCCTCTACGCCCTACTGTGTGCCCGTACAGTAGTTTACGGCCACATATGGGGTGTTTCTGCAAACTACAGAATCGGGGCAATAAATATAGCATTTTGTTTGGCTGTTATCCCTTGCTTTGTTACTGGAAAAAGTAGATTAAAATTGAACATTTGCCAAAAAATAGAAATTCTCAAATTTCATCCCCATTTGCCAATAACTCTTGTGCAACACCTAAAGGGTTAACAAAGTTCATTAAATCTGTTTTGAATACCTTGAGGGGTGTAGTTTCTTAGATGGGGTCACTTTTATGGAGTTTCTACTCTAGGGGTGCATCAGGGGGGCTTCAAATGGGACATGGTGTAAATAAACCAGTCCAGCAAAATCTGCCTTCCAAAAACCATACGGCGCACCTTTTCCTCTACGCCCTACTGTGTGCCCGTACCATAGTTTTCGGCCACATATGGGGTGTTTCTGCAAACAACAGAATTGGGGCAATAAATATAGAATTTTGTTTGGCTGTTAACCCTTGCTTTGTTACTGGAAAAAATTGATTAAAATGGAAAATTTGCCAAGTAATCTAAATTCTGAAATTTTATCTCCATTTGCCATTAACTCTTGTGGAACACCTAAAGGGTTAACAACGTTTATAAAATCAGTTTTGAATAGCTTGAGGGGTGTAGTTTCTAGAATGGGGTCATTTTTGGGTGGTTTCTATTATGTAAGCCTCACAAAGTGACTTCAGACCTGAACTGGTCCCTAAAAATTTGGTTTTTGAAAATTTCTTAAAAATTTCAAGATTTGCTTCTAAACTTCTAAGCCTTGTAACATCCCCAAAATATAAAATATCATTCCCAAAATGATCCAAACATGAAGTAGACATATGTGGAATGTAAAGTAATAACTAACTATTTTTTGAGGTATTACTATGTATTATAGAATTAGAGAAATTGAAACTTGGAAACTTGCATTTTTGTTACAAATTTTTGGTAAATTTGATATTTTTTTATAAATAGAAATGCATTTTTTTTAACTTCATTTTAACACTATCATGAAGTACAATATGTGAAGAAAAAACTATCTCAGAATGGCCTGGGTAAGTCAAAGCATTTTAAAGTTATCACTACTTAAAGTGACACTGGTCAGATTTGCAAAAATGGCCTGGTCCTTAAGGTGAAATAAGGCTGTGTCCTAAAGGGGTTAAAAGCCTGGAAAACCACTTTAACATCTTTTGATTATTATTTTTTTATAATGGTGGTACTTGTCATATGTATCCAAACTGTGCATATCTTTGGTCTGAAATAAAAAAAAATCCTGTCCTAAACACTGTAATAAATGGATAGGTCAAACAGATGATGATGAAGATGGAAACATTTGAAGATTTTCTTGAAATAACTATTTTAATGAAAAAAGATATTGGAGTGGTCCTGTAAGAACAATCTGTCTTTATTTGTCATCTGCGGGTGCGACTTCTGTTCTACACACGTGTATTTAATGGAGTCCTGTCGCCTCACACCTGGTAGTTTCTTCGTAGTTCTGCCTGTACATGCTTCATAATATACTTTATACACGGTAGATTTATTTAGTGCTGAATTTCACACTCTACATTTCATTGAATTTCACTACAAAGTTCATTCCTTGAAGATTAACTGAGGGAATTAAAAGGTGATTGCTTTTTTTTTCACATTTTCCTTATAGAGAACTTTTCATTGCACAATGCCACTCAGACACAGCTTGCTGAGGGTCAGATGAGAAAATGACCATTTTGACCAAACGATTAAATCCTTAAGGGCATCCCAGCCCCATAAAAATGTTTTAAATCAACTGAAAATGACTTAAAACAGAAAAAAGTTATACTTACCTTTCCAATCCACTATTACAACAGTGCTGACAGTTCCCTGGTGCCGTGCCAGTGTCAGCCAGGTCTGCAGCCAATCGCTTGCTCCAGTGGTGACTTCAGTGTGGTTGACACTTTACTGCTGTGGCCAGGGAGAGATTCTGCCAGCTATACATTTCCCCTGTAGCAGCCTCTAGAGGCAGAATGGAGTATTACTTTGATAAAATGAGTCGGTGATGGTGTATAGATACATTCATATTAGCTAAAATTGTATCAGCATCTAAAAAACACATGCAAATTTGGCGTGGTACAACAATATTGGCATTTGGAATATAATCACTTTTAACCCCAACTTAAAGGGCTTATCCTATGAATAATGTAAAAAAAATTAATTCATACATAATCAAGTACATAAGAAAGCTAGAACCAGCCCTGTATTTCACATGTATCCAGAGACCTTTACATTCATTGCTCCAATTGTTCTGCTAGATTTATTTCAAGCTGCCAGCTTATGAGATGTGTCCTTTCTGCTGCAGCTGGTGGCAGTTGAAGAATGGAACTGGGCATGTGCTTCCATCTCAGTGAGCAGGACAGAGAAATTAGAAAAACAGCAAACAGCAGGTGGTGCTATACAGGTAGATTTCATTGAATAACTCAGTAGCTATAATAAATTTAAAACACATGCAATTGCAAAATTATTCAGATCCAGGTGCTGGGTTAAATATTATTTTTTTTTTTTTTATGGGACAACCCCTTTAATTAGGTCAATAGCTCAACAACAAAGCAATAACAAAATGAAAACAAAGTGCTAGATCAATAAATATATATAATTTCATATAAAGGTTAAAAACACATTAAATATATATATATATATATATATATATATATATATATATATATATATATATATATATATGAGCCAAATATGAGATTAAATACATTGAGGGTGAGCCAGGATATACAGAAATTACATAAATATTACATTCTTGACATATTGACTTCCCCTCCCCCAAACGAAGCAAATAAGAGATGAGTGGGCCCCTTGGTGGCCACAGGCAGTTGGCTGAAAAAAATGACTAAATGGACTAAGTGGACATACCGCCCAGCACAGGTCATCTGGGGGGGCTACATTGCTAAACTAAGAATGGCACTTAGTGGGGCAACAGGGCTGAGCTTAGTGGTGCAAAGGGTAACTTTGCTTGGGCCCCAGAAATGCCAAATCTTCCTACAAATACTATATATAGAGGTTTATTCGTTGGTCCTCACCTGCTCAATAAATTCCAACCTGTTTCACCGATTGTCTCAGTTATGTGCCCGTAATGAGGAGGTACTTGGCAGTCTGACTTATATGCTCATGAATAGTTTTTAGCATTATTACTGTTTTACTATCCTCCTTGTTCATAAATTTAGGAAACATTTTCATTTGATGTAGTTATTCTACTACGCCTTTGTGGTTGGCAAACATGTCAGTATGGCATTAGTCAAACATATAGGAGTTACTCTTCATTAGAAAGCAAACCCAAGGCATAATTAAAGGATGAACTTAGCCAGTCATTTGCTGGGAGTCCAGAAGTAGGGAGCAGTGGTGACCTGGGCAGGCGGCAGCAGTGAGTATCTCTTATTTTAAGCCCTTCTGAACCTAAAGTCAACTCATTTTGCCTGGCTGGAACACCCCTTTAAATAATTGTTGCATAAGGAAAGATACAAGATCAGTTGTAAAGTTCTTACGCTCCTACTAGGGTATATTCACACCTTGTATTTACGTGCAGTTAAAACAGCATCAAAAGTGCATTTAATATGTTTCACCTGTAAAAATCACAACAGCGGTGAAAAACACTCCAAAAAACACTTCTTTTTCCCAGTACAATGTTAATGTGTTTTTTAACTGCACCTCAAAACGTGAATATAGCCTTACTCAGAAAATATAAATTTATATCAGACCAAGTGCGTTTTCTTTAAAGCGAACCTTTCACCTCATTTTCACTTTATAAACTAGCAACAGTACCTTATAGATTATCTTCAGTGTGTTCTTATACATGTTAGTGCCGCTTTCCTGCGATGTTTATTCTTGAAAAAATCGTCTTATAAAGTTCACATTTCCAGCTCCAACAGTCACGCAACAAGTCAAGGGGGTATCCCTTCCCTCACCTCTGTCTGTACCTCCCCTGCCCTAACCCCGCCTCTATGCTCTGTAATTGACAGCCGGCTCAGTCGCCGGGACCGCGCTTGTGAATCCACAGGAAATGACTGTGATGCGTTCCACAGTGGAACGCATTAGAACTCTATTATAGGATTGTTACTATGCGTTCCATGGATTGAAGCAGGGGGAGGTGTGGACTCTTGAGGGGCCGCTGTGTGCTGGTGAGTTTGGGCAGACAAGGGAGAGGAGGCGTGTTTGATGAGAGGGCAGGGTATACTGGGAGGCGCTAGTTCCAGCATGTAAGCTGGTGGGTGGAGCGCACCAGGGAAGGTAGTGCCGATGCGTTCCAATGTGGAGCGCATCGGGAAGGAAAGGGGGCGGGGTGTGGAAGGCGGACTTCCTATATGGGCGTTACTGTAGATAGGGGAGCGCGCGGACGGCAGGGAGAGCAGACAGGCAGGCATTGCGTACGGCGCATGCGTGATTCTGTTACAGGATCGCGCTTGTGTCTGCAAGAAAGACGGGCGGCGAATGAGGAGGACGGCGCATGCGCAGGATTCACAAGCGCGGTCCCGGCGACTGAGCCGGCTGTCAATTACAGAGCATAGAGGCGGGGTTAGGGCAGGGGAGGTACAGACAGAGGTGAGGGAAGGGATACCCCCTTGACTTGTTGCGTGACTGTTGGAGCTGGAAATGTGAACTTTATAAGACGATTTTTTCAAGAATAAACATCGCAGGAAAGCGGCACTAACATGTATAAGAACACACTGAAGATAATCTATAAGGTACTGTTGCTAGTTTATAAAGTGAAAATTAGGTGAAAGGTTCGCTTTAAAGATAGAATAATCCTTTTTTGCCAAATCCTTCTTTGCTCCCAGTATGTTTCTGATCATAAATTTGGGTTCTCTAAGGCGCAATTGGTTTGGTGCTGACTATATTCAGGAGTGAAGGCCAAAGAATCCCCCAAATTAACCCTTGCAAGGAAAGTATGAACTTTTCTGGTCAGATTTCCAGGTCGCAGTCATCGATTAATGGCAATGAAGCAGTAGCATGTTTGCCTAAAGGGCAAGCAAAACCTTTATTCTACTCTACATATCAAATCTTTAATACAGATTATATTATAGAACTCAAACAGTAATAATGATAAAGGGGTGTGAGTTCTCTAATGTATGATAAAAGTTTTTATATTTAGAGTGGAATACAGGTTTTGGTTACCCTTTGGTTTTGGTTGTTACTCTGACCACTCTACAGTATGTAGTTGTCTTTTTGTTTAAAAGACGGGAACAGAGTCAAGGGTCATCACCAGAAGAGCAGCCATTATGTCACAGGAGCACGGTAAGGAATAGAGTCAAGAGCCAGAGCCAAGAGTTGAACAGCAGGTACTAGGTGAAGTATCCAAGAACAAGGCCGAGGTCAAGTTCAAGGAGTCAAATTCATGAACTGAGTATGATCCTCGATCAGAAGGTAACATGGAGAAGCTGAAGTCCCCTTTAAATAGGCTGCCAAAGCCATGGCCAGATTCAACAGGTGTGCAGAAGAAGACCATTGCTAAAGCAGGCTAGGCATTTTGTTCCCTGCCAAATGGATGTGACCATTGGCAGGAACACAGCTGCCCTCAGGGACTTGGCGCAGGAACTGGGTAAGGTAAGTCACAGTCAAATGTAATGCATATATCCCAGAAGATGTTACATACACCCTTATCCATACATGTGTGGTCTGGTACCAAATTCTCCCAATTCCTGCATGTACCCTTGTATTCCTACACTAAAAATAAAGTTGAAAGTACCGTAAATTATTTCTATGTTTTTATTTTATCATTTGTAAGGAAGTGTGTATAATATATTGAGAGGTCATACATTGAGAGATCACGGTCAACTGCAAATATGTTCAATTCTAAAACAGAGCGCATTATTAATGCCTGCCACAAGTCATAGATGTTAGAGGCTCACTACGAAATCTGTGAGTGTCAGATGTTCTTCCTGCGTCAGCAGTCAGTTCCAATGGTTACACAGCTCCAGAACACTCTGTTACCCTAGCAAGCAAAATTCTAAGGCAACAAATAGAACTTTGTTTTCGAAAACCACATGTCATTCTGTCACTTTCAGTACAGTGTGGACTGGCATGATATGTGAATACAGTACCTTCTATACATTTCTGAAGTTTAGTGATCACTACAGCATATTATCAGAAAAAAGATGGATTTTCAAGGGAGATTTCTCTAATCCATAGATTGCTGCTTTGATGTTTATCTGTCAAATTTTACTATTTGCCTTGAGATGTATTAGAAAAAATGTATAGATATCTAAATGACCATCTATATTTTTAGGGACATACATGTTTAAAGGGTATAACTGTATATCAAGGAAGGTACATGAGTAATGTCTCTCTCTGTGCAATGTGGATTTCTGGGAAATAGGGATTTATATTTGAAGCCATATTGCCTTCTTTGTGACTTCTTATGAACGAATGAAGCCCTGCGGATTATTTTTAAGTCAATCATGTATCTTATTCCTGTTACAGATTTTGGGGGAGATTTATCAAAACTGGTGTAAAGTAAACCTGTCTAAGTTGCCCATAGCAACTTTTCCAAAGGAGCTCTGAAAAACGAAAGGTGGAATTTGATGGTTGCTATGGGCATCTAAGCCAGTTCTACTTTACACCTGTTTTAATAAATCTTCCCCTATGTGTTTATGAGAGCTTAAAGGAGTTGTCCACCTTCAGGGGCCTTTCAGACTGATTCTCTCCCACAACACGAAACCTCCACGAAAGGGAAGCATACATACCTGCTGCCTACAGCAGGGTTTGGGCTCCTTCAGTCCCCCACTGCCGCTCTCTGGTCCTGCTTGTCAACATACATGTGTGCCACCGCAGCAAAAGACTGGCCGCAATGGGTCACATGATGCATGGGGACATGCCTCCGCTGCAGTCAATGATTGCATGGGACTGAAAGGAGACAGAACCCGCAGCGGGGGAGTAGATAAGTATGCTTCCCTCTGAAGGTCTGGCCATGTAGGTGGTATGGCCAAAAGACCCCCGAAGGTGGATAACCCTTTAACATGATGGTAAACACATTATCTGGGACAGGCTTTTTGCGCTGCTTTATAAAACACAGAGTTAAAAGACTAAATATTATCTAGCAGTGATAGAAGTATTTCTTTAAAAAATGATGTGCATTCCTGGAATCTATGCAAAACACACTTCTTTCTTTGCCTATCCCAGTTTAGTATAAATGTTTTTGGCCTTTGTCATAAAATATGCAAGTTACAGTAGCTCTCTTAAAAAAAAGAAAGCTAAGACTCTGATGCTATCAAATGTGAGGGAGCGATCCCATAAGTCAATGTTCAACCCTTTAAACAGGCCTTGAGACATAATTTAAGATTATAGCTAAGCCAGTACCTCATCTGTAGACAGCTTAAACTGAACCCGAAAAACATGGACACCAATCAACCTTGTTTAAGCAACTGTCCGTTTTTCCCCAACTTAGTGCTTTGTATCCTGTAACATAATGTAGGGTGTTGTGGGTTGTTCATTACATTATAATCTGCAGATATAAATTGACATGTGTTTCCTTTTTAATGACCTAACTTAAAGATGTATTTGAAAATATTAGCTGTCAGTGCATGCAGAGCCCTTGTATTGCGGATATGTGGTGATCTCTTCCATATTGAAAAGATCACAGTGCTATTATTGGCTTTCCTACACATACTCCATACATTTTGATTTATCATCATCTGTCCACAATATGTCTGACTTTCTACAAGAGGAAACTAGTAAAATATGTTAGAAAATGAGTTAATTATATCAAAAGGATATAGAATTTAAAGCAGTTTATTGTTAACATACATACATTACACAGTTCAATATTTCCCACACAGGATTGGACTGGGCCCCGGCTCTAATTCAATATTGGGCCCCAAAGGTCAAGAAGCCAAAAATCCATTTGGCTTCCTTTGAAGCCAATCACTTGCCACCAGGGTCTATTTATTTGATTCATTGGTGATGTAAGGGTTGGGTCAAACTGTAATTTCCTTTGGTGGGCTCAAGAAACCCCAGTCCAATACTATTCCCACATAGTGCACTCAAGAAGCAATTTGGCACATGATCCTAAGACTACTTTCACATCTGCAGCCGGGTGTTCCAGCAGAGGTTTGTGTCCTGACAATGTTTGCCATATTTGCTAGGTGTCAGCTGGCTCTCTGCCAGACCCCATTATAGTCAATGAGTCCGGCGGTAGGCGGCAGTATCCGGCAATGCCATATCCGGAGAACTCCAGCATGCTGTTCTCTACCGGAAACTAGCCTAATACTGGCATATTGATCATTTATATTCAAAATGCAAACAATAGCATTATTTTGGAAGGGGGGGGGGGTAAAGGGAGAACCATCAAGTGCATTTGATGCTGTATCAAACAGGTCATGGTTAAGACAGAATAAAATAAAATAAAAGTTTCTCAATTATACACTCAAAATTGCCTAAATATATCAGTTCTGAATTAGGATTATTTTTTAAATATTAATGTTAATGACCTCATTATTGATTAGAATGGTTACTTATAGTTTAAATGAAACAAACCTGTGAATAAGGCTATGGCGATAATTTTGGGGACTGACAAGAATTAAATTGGGTGCCAGGAGTGGTAATTTGGACCAAAAATTATTACAGGAGGAAGCTAAATGGATTTATAGATTGCAAACTCTTAGTCCTAAAGGCCTTAATGAAGGCTTCTCTTATACGGCCTTCATATAAGCGTTTGTAAATAAATAGAGGAATTATAAATAAAATAAAAAATTTTGATAAAAAGTGGTAGGAAAATTAAGGTAGGCCCGTTTAATATATAGTGTATTCCATACCCATCCGTTTTGATAATATATGAGATTATATGCTGCCTATGCACTTTGGAATGTATTGATGACATGGATGATGATATTTGGTTGTAAAAAATAGGGTGTGAGTTTAAAATTTCTGTGATATTGCCACTGAAGAGAATTAAGAACCTTGCTTGATAATATCAATTATGATATGATTAATGTATATGCACATTGAAGGAGAAAGGATTGCCCTACGTGACTATGTTCTAATATACAGTTGAATAAAGGTCCTTTCTTCTCTTCTTGTATATTATAATAAACTGGCACTGCACAGTTATATATAAATAAAAAATGGCGTTTTGTGATTTGGACATGTTGAATGTTCGTTTTTTACGAATGTAATATTACATGTCCTATGAAAACAACACACTGAGATATGGATCACATATATCACAAATGTCATATATCCAAACAAAACAATACATTGCGATATGAATTGATCCTCAGGGAAAATAAACCAAATTGACATCCATGGGGTTAATGTATATTTTCAAGAGCGCTTCATATAGGTTCTTTCTATGGGCATCCATGTAATCATCATATAGTGCGTCAGTTTCGTTCCCTCTATAGATACTAGTATAATTGCGATACATTTTAGAGGGAGGAAAATTGAATAATTTGAGCGCAGGGTGCAATGACATACCTGTGCTCCCGCATTTGATAGGAGTTAATACCGGTCAGTTAGGCAATCCAGAAGCGCAATGGGCTGATTCAAACGGAGGGAGGGTACAGGAAACAGATAAAGGAAGCTACTAACAAGCGCGCGCACTGCTATACCCCACTTTCCCATAGTGGCGAAACATGTCGGGAGGGGTGTAATATAGTGTAGCGATTCAGCGTTTTAGACAGTGAACAGTGAGGAATATAATTGTAGCGCAAGGGCCATCTGAGGGCAAGCACGATAGCAAAGTGTGATTGACACCTAGCAATGCATGTTTGAATTAGTATGCCGGAGTAGGTGTGTGTGATGAGGATGAGCGATACACAGTGTTAGAGTGCAGCGATTAACTAGCCACATAGTTTCCAATTGAGCCGCAGCGTGTTTAAAGGGAACCTGTCACCAGGATTTTGTGCATAGAGCTGGGGACATGGGCTTCTAGATGGCCGCTAGCACATTTGCAATACCCAGTCCCCATAGCTCTGTGTGCTTTTATTGTGTTAAAAAACCGTTTTGATCCATATGCAAATGAACCTGATATGAGTCCTGTGTCCGGAGATGAGTCCAATTTTCTGAGCGCAGCACCGCCCCGCGTCCTCCGAATCTCCTCCTTGCTGGCTGATGTCACAGAGCTGGAGCGCCGAAATCTCGCGATGCGCGAGCTAGCGCATGCGCAGTGTCGGTATCATGTTCATTCCCTGTGCTGGCATCAGCACAGGGAACGAACTACGCATGCGCTAGCTTGCGCATCGCGAGATTTCGGCGCTCCAGCTCTGTGACGTCAGCCAGCAAGGAGGAGATTCGGAGGACGTGGGGCGGTGCTGCGCTCAGAAAATTGGACTCATCTCCGGACACAGGACTCATATCAGGTTCATTTGCATATGGATCAAAACGGTTTTTTAACACAATAAAAGCACACAGAGCTATGGGGACTGGGTATTGCAAATGTGCTAGCGGCCATCTAGCAACCCACGTCCTCAGCTCTATACACTAAATTCTGGTGACAGGTTCCCTTTAAATGCTACATAAAACTCCAAGGGCGTGTGACCTGTGAAACAAACAGGTTACGCGCAAATAGACTGTGAATGAGACTTGTAAGTCACGGTGGGAAATATTGACTCCTACCAATTGTTAATACACGTCAGGCTCCTCAAACAGTTGATACCTGTGTGTGACTTGTAACCACTGTAGGCTACACACAGTTAGACTGGGAACTATCGTGGCAAATCTCACTGTGTAAAAAGAAAACCCACACTCTTGCAGACACCAAATGCAGGCTCAGCAAACAGTGGGGTTTGATACACCCCTGAAATTTTTTGTGGTGGAACAACTAACATACTAAAAAACCTGCAGATCTTACAGGGAAATATAGTACCTGTGGGTAACTGCAGTATAATTTAAATGCTATAAGCCCCTCAGTTGCTGCTAGCAACCACTAGCAGCTACCAAGATATTGGGCCTCACTGTCACTGATCATTTTAAAATACAATTTTTCTTTTCACTTTTTCAGTTTAAATTTACAGTTGTTTTCAAAATTATTCAACCCCCACTGAAATTGAGTGTTTTTGCCAGTTTGACATTGATTTTGATCATTTCAGTCATCTTGTTTGCAATTAAATCAAAGAGGCACTTGTAAGTCAGACAAATATAACATAACATTTATAATGAAATAACCACAAATGTCTTTTCTGTGCTCACATCATTATCAGTTTTATTCAACCCCCAAGTGACATTCAATCTTAGTACTTAGTACAACATCCTTTTCCAGTTATAACAGCTTTTAAACGTGAAGCATAGCTTGACATAAGTGTCTTGCAGCGATCTACAGGTATCTTCGCCCATTCTTCATGGGCAAAAGCCTCCAGTTCAGTCACATTCTTAGGCTTGCGCGCTGCAACTGTTTTCTTTAAGTCCCACCAGAGGTTCTCAATTGGATTTAAGTCTGGTGACTGCGATGGCCACTTCAAAATGTTCCAGCCTTTAATCTGCAACCATGCTCTAGTGGACTTGGAGGTATGCTTGGGATCATTGTCCTGTTGAAAGGTCCAACGTCTCCCAATCCTCAGGTTTGTGACGGACTGCATCACATTTTCATCCAATATCTCCTGGTACTGAAGAGAATTCATGGTACCTTGCACACGCTGAAGCTTCCCTGTACCTGTAGAAGCAAAACAGCCCCAAAGCATGATTGACCCCCCACCATGCTTTACAGTAGGCAAGGTGTTCTTTTCTTCATAGGCCTTGTTCTTCCTCCTCCAAACATAGCGTTGATCCATGGGCCCAAACAGTTCTAATTTTGTTTCATCAGTCCACAGAACACTATCCCAAAACTTTTGTGGTTTGTCCACATGACTTTTGGCATACTGCAGTCGACTCTTCTTATTCTTTGGAGACAGCAAGGGGGTGCACCTGGCAGTTCTGGCATGGAGGCCTTCATTACGCAGTGTGCACCTTATTGTCTGAGCTGAAACTTCAGTACCCACATCTGACAAATCTTTTTTCAGTTCCTCAGCAGTCACACTGGGACTTTTCTCAACTTTGCGCTTCAGGTAACGCACAGCAGTCGAAGTCAGCATCTTCTTTCTGCCACGACCAGGTAGCGTTTCAATAGTGCCCTTTGCCTTGAATTTGCGAATGATGCTTCCTATGGTGTCTATTGGTATGTTTAACATCTTTGCAATCTTCTTATAGCCATTGCCCTTCCTGTGAAGAGAAATCACCTCTTCTCTTGTCTTCCTGGACCATTCTCTTGACTTCACCATGTTTGTAAACACACCAGTAAATGTCTAGAAGGAGCTGAGTATCACAGTCCTTTTAAATCTGCCTAATTGGTGCTTATTATGCTTGATTGCTGCTCCTTGACATCCACAGGTGTTTTCAATACCTGATCGAAAACACTTGAATGAACCTCTTTTCTTAAGAGTGGTAGTCTTTAAGGGGTTGAATAATTGTGTCAATGAAGAAATCACAAAAAAAAAACATTTAAAACTGTATTACAAAAACAATTGATGTCATTCTAGTTGCATTTGGTTCTTTAAAAAGTCCTTGTAAGATTTCATTCTGAACACAATTATAAATGTACACTAAATTCCCTAAAACCCTTTACAGCATTGGGGGTTGAATAATTTGGAACACAACTGTAGTTATAATAAAGATATTTAATTTTAATTTTGTCACATTATTATTTAGGGACCCCTAAAGTGACTTTGTTCTGGTCTACTGACCGTTTAGTATATTGATGGCGATAATAAGTCGCATGAAGAAAAGGGTACAACTGCACTGCGACATGTCTCGTAACATTCTTTGTAATGATAGTCAAGGTGTCGCACTGCGACATGCAACATGCTGCGACTATGACACAACAAAAATCCTTGGATGGATTTTTTGCGACTGTCCTGTCCCAGCATGTCGCATTTTGCAGTGCGACACCCTTGACCATCATTATAAAAATTGTCTTGCGAGTTTTCAGCGACAAGAAGTCGCGCGACACATGTCGTCGTGCAGCCCTAGCCTAAAAGCACGAGAGGATCTGTACTACACTGGTTACCAGTAGTAAACAAAGCCAATGTCAAGCAGTAGTAGCAAAAGCTAATACAGTTAAAGATGCTTTCAATGATATTTGTGCACATTTACAGTAGTTCTATAACGGTTTTCTGGTAAACAAAAGTAACAATTGTTTGTCCAATTTTATTAAGAGGCTGGCCTAAATTGACCAGCAGTGTACATTGCCCTGCAACATGTCACCATGTCATTCTATGCTGCGGATTTCCACTGTAAATTTCATCCTTTGCAATGCATAGGGTGAAAACCATTGCAGAAGCACTGAAAAATTTACAGAGAAAACCTGCCCCTTGTGGGCATACCCTAAAATCTGTGGCAAATCTACAGCAGAATTTGTATGAGTTACGTGTTTCAACATAAAGTTATAATCATGGTCGTGATTAAGACTTTATGTCGAAACGCGTAGACCGATTTGCTCTCTGGTCGGCTAATGGATTTTAAGATGATGCAATAAACGCTGGAATTTTAACAGTGGCCTGATTGCTGGAATTTAGCATTTTTTTACTTTGGCTGGATTGTTCCCTGGTCCGGGTTTCCGTGCACGGCTGTGGCATGTAAGGGGGAGCTGAAATTATTTATTTGTTTGTGTTTACATGTGGATTTGTCACAGATTTTTATTGTGGATTTACATATCCATGGCAAAGGGTGAAATCTGCAGAATAAAATGACATGCTGCAGATTTAAAATTTGTACTAATTAAAAAAAAATTATTTTTGTGTTTTTCTCCCTGCTTTCTAAGAGCCATAACTTTTTTTTAAACTTTTACTAATGACATGGCTGTATGAGGGCTTGTTTCATTGAGGACAAATTGTGCTTTCTAATCACACATTCAATCTACAGTATTAGAATTAATCTAGGAAAAGTGATTAATTGGGTGGAATTAGAAAAAATACACAATTTTACCATTATTTTATAGATTTCATATTTACAGAAATCATTATTCTGCTGGCCAATACGATTACTGTGATACCAAATTTGTATATTTTTGTTATGTTTTAATGTTTTTTTTTAAAAACATATTTTCGTCCACGGAGCTGTATGAGGGCTGTTTTTTGAGAGGTGATCTATAGTTTTTATGGATAAAATTTTGGGGTATGTACTGTATGACTTTTTGATGACGTTTTATTCAACTTTTTTTGGTAGGCGAAGCAACCAAAAAATGGTGATTTGACCATTTTATTTTTTTCCTATTGCGGTGTTCACCTTATGTTGTTCAGGTATTTTTAGATGTAGCGATACCAATGATATTAATATGTTTTTAATTTTTATTTGTAAAATTCGGAAAGAGACTTATTTGAATTTTAATTCCTTTTTTCTTTTTATAAACTTTTTTCTTTTTTCAACTTTACTTTTAGTCCCCAAGGGGGCTTAAACATACAATAGTTAGATCACTTATACGATTGATTGCAATGGTTTGCCTATACTTCTTTTTAGTGTGAATTTGCAGAAGTTGCACATAAATCCCTCTCTCTATTAGCAAATAAAAAAAGTTGAAAGACAGAGATTGGTACTAAGCACAATAAGGGTGGGTTCACACTAGCGTTAGGGATTTCGTCATGGCTTTCCGTTATAACATGGTTATTACGGAAAATAACGGAATCCATAAGACGGAAGGACGGATCCGTTCTTCTGCCCATAGACTTGTATTATGACGGAATGCAAAACGGAAGCCTTTAAAAGGTATTCTGTTTGCTTTCCGTCCTAATAGAAGTCTATGGGAAAGCATAACGGATACGTCTAGGTACCGTTATGCAAGACGGAAAACAAAGTCCTGTCGACAGGACTTTGTTTTCTGTCTTGCATAACGGGACCTAGACGGATCCGTTTTGATTCCCATAAACTTCTGTTAGGACGGAGAGCAAACGTAATGCCTTTTAAAGGCTTCTGTTTTGCATTCCGTCATAATACAAGTCTATGGACAGAAGAACGGATCCGTCCTTCCGTCTTATGGATTCCGTTATTTTCCGTAATAACCATGTTATAACGGAAAGCCATGACGAAATCCCTAACGCTAGTGTGAACCCACCCTGACTTATAATTTTATGTGTGATGTGAGATAGCAATATAATATTTAACTGCTTACTATTAGATATAGGGTATATAATTGTATACTTTATATAGTGAGAGTACATGCAGGGTATCTGCTTTGTATTACAATGAATGAAACTGCCTGGTTGTAAAATGATAAGTTATGATTAGTTTCACTTAACGCACATTATAAGGAATGATAACATGCCGTAGCACTAATTAAGAGAATAGGACTCAATGCAATCATTATTTTCCTGCTGACGAATCAGGAGACCCTGTGAGCTCTCTAGTCATATACTGTGGCTTATTAGACATATGCTTATGAATGCGTAGTGCTAAATCATAAGGCAGGGGTTTGTATCTAATACTCATACTGAAACTGTGTGTTTATGTTGCACTGAATTTTCTTAAGAACATTGTGAAATGCTCTATTTTCCTAGTCCCCGATCTGAATGAGGATTTCCATGACTGACAGGGTTAAATACAAACATTTAGAAGTGCAATTTCTAGAAAAACAGTTATATTTTTATGGCAAGGCAGCTGCGTGTAATAATACAAAATGTGTGACTTTATTATTACTTTGGGACGCATTAAATCTTTACTTTGGGACACACTGGTTGAGGCATAGTTTTAAAAAAAGGAAAGAAAAATACTCTAATAATTTCTTTACGCACATTGCCAATAAACCCCACCTCAGCTGGCTTGCTGTGCAGATCTTGAATAAGTGAAGTTATTATAATTAGTGGACCTGTGGATTTTAAGGTTTGCTAATTAAAATATACCTGTCATGAAGTTTTGACAAATATAATATTAATAGTTTAATCCAATTAGACAGCTAATTGTAATGTTTAGTTTGAAACACTTTCTGCATACCCATTGTAGACATTTTAAGACTAGAATGCTTCCTTCCATAGTGCCCATTGTACCCCCAATACTCTGATATCCTATGGTTCTACTAAAACAAACTTAGATTATCATAGAACCTTATAAATGGGCTTCCCGGAAGTCTGCTCATCTTGTGATTAGTATATACTGAAAGCCGCCTGGGCTCATCCAATTAAAAGGGGACTTAGTTACATAGTATGGTTGTAAAAAGACTTCCATCAAGTTCAATCAAGGGATAGGTGGGATGTGAATTTTAGGAAAGTAGACTGAGACTCAGACTTCTACACATTTTCATAAGCATTAATGTTATTTAATTTTAAGAATTATTCTAAGCCTTTTTTTTAAATGGTCCACTGTTCCTGCTGTGACTACATCCTGAGGTAGATTATTACACAGATTCACAGTTCATACAGTAAAGTAGCCTTGATGCCTCTGGAGACTGAACTTTCTTTTTTCCAGGCAGAGGCAGTACCCTGTCATCGTTAGAGGGGATTTTACATGGAACAGTTTTTCAACATATTTTTTGTATAGGCCATTTAAATATTTATATAAGTTAATTATGCCCTCCCTTAGACGTCTCTCCTCTAAATTAAATAAATGTAATTATTTTTTATCTTTTCTCACACCTAAGACCCTCCATGCTCCTTATCAGTTGAATAGCTCTCCTTTGTACTTTCTCCAGATCCAGGGCATCCTTGCTATGTACTGGTGCCCAGAACTGAACTGCTTGTTCCAGATGAGTCTGCACCAAAGCTTTGTAAAATGGTAATATTATATCCCTATCCCGCGAGTCCATGCCTCGTTTAATGCATGACGATATCCTGGTAGCCATAGAAGCAATGCATGCTGTTATCTAATCTTTGGTCTACAAGTACACCTAATTCCTAAGTGACTCTCCCAGTGTTACATCACTTAGGATATATGATGCATGTAAAGTATTACTATCCAGATACATAACTTTACATTTAACCACATTAAACCTCATTTGCCAAGTTGATGCCCAAATACTTAGTGGCACATTTACTAAGACCGGTGTTTTAGATGCTGGTTTTAATAAAGCCCTAAGCTGGTGGTGGTTCCGCCAAAGTTATAAAGAGGCACCTGCCTCTTCATAACTTTGACGGATCCTCTGCCTGTTCTAAATGTAACACAGCTTCCTTGCTGTCTTATATTTAGACCTTTTTCTATGCCTGAACAGGCCCTTACCCTTCCCCGCCCATGCCACGCTTACTTATTTAGACCTGGCATGAGTGGGGCGAAGTCGCAGATTGCGGGGCATATTTCAGCTTAGTAAATGACCCACTCAGTGTAAAAGTCAGCTTGTAGTTTTTGGACATCTTCCATAGACTGCACAGTACAACATAGCTTAGTGTCATCTTCAAAAATAGAAACAGTGCTGTTAATCCCATCCTCTATATCAGGGATACTCGAGCTATGGCCTTCCAGCTGTTGAAAAACTACAACTCCCTGTTATTTATTTGTCTTTTTTATTACTGTATTTTTCACTTTAAAAGACTCTATTTTTCCCCTAGAAGTGGGGGGGAAATGTCAGGTCGTCTTAAAAAGTGAATACTAGTGAGCACTTCCATTATGTAATCACTAACTAGTATGCCTTGGGTGTGGGAAGTGGAGAGTGAAGCACTTCAAGCACTGCGGGTTCTCACCCTCCCTGGTCTTCTTCCCTGGGGCCGCACTGCACCGTCCTGGCCGCGTACAGTGTTAGGATGTAGGGGCACATTTATTAAAACTGCCATTTTAGACACCAGTCTTAATAAGCCCTCTACCTGGTGGTGGATCCGCCAGTTATGAAGCAGCGCCGCCTCTACATAACTTCCTAGCTGTCTTACATTTAGACAATTTTCTACGCCTAAAACAGGAGTAGAAAATGGCAAATGAGACAGGCCTGCTGGTCCGTCCCCTTCCCTTCCCACACCACGCCCACTTTTTTAGACTTGGTGCAGATTGCACCACAATCTGCATTAGAAACACGCTTAATTTAGGTGTAATTTTGTTTAATAAATGACCCCCGTAGTGCGCACACTTTGACCTGCATGCAGGCAGGTTGGAGAACACATGGGAGCGCAACTGCAGGGGCAATTGCTGGACCTGGAGAGAAGTGGCGGAGCAGGAGAGGTAATTGAAGTTATTTATTTTATCTCTGATCTGAGGTCTGATGGAGTCTGACATGGAAGTCTGATCTGAGGTCTGATGGGGTCTGGAATGGATGTCTGATCTGAGGTCTAATGGGGGTCTGACATGGAGGTCTGATTGGGGTCTGACATGGAGGTCTGATGGGGGTCTGATCTGAGGTCTGATGGGGGTCTGACATGGAGTTCTAATCTGAGGTCTGATGGGGGTCTGACATGGTCATCTGATCTGAGGTCTGATGGCACTGTCATGGAGGTCTGACATAGAGGTCTGATGAGGGTCTGATATGGAGGTCTGATGGGGGTCTGATATGGGGGACTGGTGTGAGGTCCTGATATGGGGGTCTGATCTAAATATTTGATATGAGGCTTAATTAAAATATTTGTTCTCATTTTCCTCTAAAAACTGGGGTGTGTCTTATGGTGATGTGTGTCTTATAAAGCAAAAAATACAGTGTTTCAGTAAACTGCAATTTATATAATTAAAGAATATAAAGGATGGAAGTTTGTATAGAAGTGGGATATGGTCTGTAGCCCCTCTACAAATATTTATACAAGTCTTTAAAGCAAGACATTGGCCTTTTTGAGTTATTTCCCTAGCTGTATTATTTATTTATTTTATTTTATGCACTTATATAGCGCTACTATATTCCGCAGCGCTTTACAGACATTAGCATCCAACTGTCCCCAATGGGGCTCACAATCTAAAGGTATTGACATAACACACACAGCCTGGTGTTAATGTATTCAGAATAACGCCATCTGCAATACTGGATATAGTGGTGGACACTATTGAAGATAGTAAAATACATATTATAGAAATAAGACTGATGGTAGAAAGTGATTAAGGACAAGATTGACTATGTTCTATGACAATGACCTGTAGAAAGTGTGATTTTCTTGACAATAATCATAATATATTCACTTTTCCTAAGGTTCCCACTACCTAGTGTGGGGTTTCGCTCTGGTAGATAGGGTAAGCGGGCGCAGTACAGAGGCAAAATACAAGTTCTTAATTCAAAACGTCAGTGTTTATTCACACTTGACGCAAATGCACAAAACAGCACGTAACTTTGCAGTCTTGGTGTTAATTCACACACAATGGAAAGTTCATATAACACAAGTCACCTTGCTGGCAGTTCTGCCTCCAGTAGTCCACAGCCGGATTTAGGGGCCTGTTTCCCCAGCGTGCGGCTCTCAGCCCTCCAGCACAGCACAAAGCCTCAGATCCCAAAAACATCTCTGCTGAGCCCAGCTGCCTATTTAAGGACAGCCAGGTGCTGCCAAAACCCAGACTAGCACTTAAACTCCGGTCCGGTATTTGACCTCACCTGGCTGGAAATCAGCCCAGCCGCACATGCTGGGAGGAAAGTACCTGCCTTGCCAGACACAACCCCTCACTGTGTCACACTAGAAAAAGTGACTATGTGGCTGTATTTATCATGTAAGGTACCTACCAATGGACTAGCTGGATGGCGTTGCAGGCTACAGTCCTCAAGTTCCACATTAGCCAGCTAAAGATGGAACGTAGGAAATCATGACCCTGGACTATGGAGGGATTAATAATATGAACAGGGAAAATGCCAAGTGCAGTATCAGGGGCATATACAAGTGCGAGTTGTGGAGTAAAAAACTCCCTCTTGTGCCTTTACATTTCTTGAATAATTGAGTGGTTCTCCCTGCTGCTCTTTTTCCTCCTGCAGCTCTCCTCATTAGACTTTTCTACATTTAGATTGTCTGTATTGCAATGCTCTCTGTGGAAGGAAATTTAAAAAAGTTATGTATGTCAGAAAATATCGATGCAAAGAAAATATTTACCGTATATGCCGGCGTATAAGACGACTGGGCGTATAAGACGACCCCCAACTTTTACACTGAATATATAGAGTTTGGGATATACTCGCCGTATAAGACTACCCCTTTTTCAACACACAGCAGTACATTACTGCATCCCACCACCATCCCTGGGTACCTCTGCCATCCCTGAATCCCACCACCATCCCTGGGTACCACTGCCATCCCTGCATCCCACCACCATCCCTGCATCCCACCACCATCCCTAGATACCACTGCCATCCCTGCATCCCACCACCATCCCTAGGTACCACCGCCATCCCATGGTATCACCACCATCCCTGCATCCCACCACCTTCCTTGTCCTCCCTCCCTGCCTCCCAGACCCTAAACATGTGCCACCTATACCCTGAACATGTTTTTGTTATGTTATTCTTCATATTCACATTCACATATGCACATCTGCAGATACGCCGCACGGAGATCTCGCACATGCGCAGGAGCGAGAGGCGAGCGGCCATGAGGATCCCGTGTATCCACGCTCGCCGCATGAAATCTCGCACATGCGTAGGAGCGAGATGCGAGCGGCCGGGAGGATGGCGGTACAAGGAGCATACAAGGTACAGAGCAGGGGGGAGGCATACAAGGTACAGAGCAGGGGGCGGTATACAAGGTAAAGCGCGGGGGGGCATATGCCGTGGGTTACATCGCAGCTCTCAGCTGCTGGGGATACAAGGCAATAGCCCGGGCTCTCTCTGTTGATAATTCGGGCGTCCCGGCACTGCAGCACCCGCCATACCCGGCGTATAAGACGACCCCCGACTTTTGAGAAGATTTTCATGTGTTAAAAAGTAGTCTTATACGCAGGAATATACAGTAAGTAGTAGAAAAAAAAATGATACAAGTTTGGCATTGACATATTCATATTGAACCAAAGAATAAGGATGTTATGTCATTTTTAGTGCACAGTGAACACTGAAATATTAAAACCCCAAAAACCTTAGTGGAATTGTGTGTGTGTTTTTTTTTTATTTAGCCCCACAAATAATTTTTTTCATGTTTTCCAATACAAGACATGGTAAATTAAATGATGCCATAAAAAACACAACTTATTCTGCAAAAAAATAAGCCCTCATATGGCTATATGTACGGAAAAATGAAAAAAAAATAAATAAATATAGCTAATGGAATGCAGGGAGGAAAAACTAAAATGCTAAACCACAAATGGGTCTGGTACTTAAGGGGTTACATTTCAGCATCAGTGCTGCTGTGGATCAAAGAGCATATCCATAAGTACACTGGGAGAGGATAGGGAGCAATGGTGTCACGCTCTAGTGTGGAAGGGAAACCCCACACAGAACATAGGAGGAAAAGGGGAAAGGAAATAAGGCTTGAAAACTAGGGAAGGAAGATGGACACCTTCTAGAGAAAACCCTATTCAAAGCCCTGACTGACTACCAGTATGAACAGACCCCAGAGGTAGGTGAGTTCATACCACAAGAAGTCCTATCTAAACCTAAAGGACCCTGGTACTGACAGAAATGAGACATCTTGTTCCTAATACAAAACAACAAGGAAATGCAACACACAGAAAAGCCAAAATACAAAGGGAAAGGTTACACTTAACTTCCAGGAAGCTATGGCAGCACCAGGAACTCAGCCGAGATCCAAACACCAGCTATCCACAGGTCCAACTGAAGCTATAAACTGCACAGCATTGTGCGAGAAGCAACTATAATAGGGAAAGTTAAATGACCACAATAGCAACACCTGGAGGCTAAGGGTGTGGCCAGTAGAGATGGCCTTGCGGTTCGCCCGGCGGTCGTTTCGCGGCGAACCTTGCGTGTTTGCGATTCGCCGAACATGCGAACATATGGAGAAATTTGCGCCCGCCAAATTCTTTTACATTATGAAGAACTTTGACCCATGACACATCTATCAGGTGGTACAGGACAGCCAATTGAGACGTTTCAGCACATGGACATACCCCCTATCTTATAAATAAACCTGATCTGGCCGCCATTTTACATTCAGTGTTTTGCCAGTGTAGGAAGAGGTTGCTGTGTGGAGCAGGGACAGGCTGTTAGGGACACCAAACGCTAGCTAATAGGTCCACAAAAGTCATTTTAAGCACTAGTATAGGTGTGCTATCGATAGGTGTGATACACAGAGGGGTGCAATATACTTATAATATACTTTTATAATGAGTCAAAAACACATAGATCTATATAGTGATCACCTGGAAGTCAGGGGCCTAGGGGCTAGGGGCTTACTAGGGCCATTTTTATATAGTGTAAGGTTCTGGATGGGGTCGCTCTTATCAGGGCGGGTGGTCTGTGGTTAGGCTATCAGGGCTAGAATAGCACCAGCCTGTAGGGCAATATCAGGGACAGTTCTTTGCCCATCCTGTCCGTCAATACCACATCATCATCTAGCCCAGGGATAGATGTTTTTTGCTTTCCCTCCGGGATTCATGGATGTGCACTGGAACCCCCCGGATTGTGGTAGAACATATGGTTTCTGATTTGGTGCCGCCGAGCACCTGATTTAGTGCCACCGAGCACTTGTTATTGCCTACCACATCTGTGCTTCCGTTTCCGCCAAAAAATAGAACATGTCCTATTCTTGTCGCAATTGCAGACAATATTAGGCATTTTCTATTATAGTGCTGGCGATGTGCAGGTCCGCAAGTTGCGGAATGCACATTGCCGGTGTCCGTGTTTTGCGGATCTGCAAAACCCTTATGGACGTGTGAATGGACCCTCTTAGTCATATTAGTAAAGGTTACGTTTTATCTTTATGTATATTCTAATTGATTGCCTTCCTTGTACAATGTTATAATATACTTTCTATGTTAGAAAGTATATTATAGTGCATTTGTATTGTGCGGCAGTTGTGTGCGGTTCTGCTGCGATACTGCAGGTATATAGAGGGACAAGAGTTATTGGAACAAATAATTTCTACTGGTGTGATATACCAGTCGTCCCCCAATAAAAAATATTGAAGCGGGGTGTTAGTGCATTTGGGTACTGTATAGTGCATTTGCACATGCGCGTACGCGAAAATTATATTGCCGATATTTTGCATAAAAAAGAAATAATGAATGGAGATCGCAAATTCGAATAATACATCTGGTATGTCACTGTCCATGTTGTGGGACTATTTGTGCACTTCTAGTAATTATTTCTTGGCTGCAAATATGAGCTGAAGGTTTTATCAGGTTCGCCTGCCATTAAAATGAATGGGACCCGCTGCGAACTTGCGGTTCGCTTACATTTGATCGCGTTTGCGCGATCTCGTTCGCGAACCATCCTGGCAGATGTTCGTCCATCACTAGTGGCCAGTACCAGAAAGAACACAGACGCCTATTGATCCACAAGGTAAGCTTGTCAAATCAAACCATGTGTTACCAGTCTCAAAGATCTCCTGCTACTCACTGTCGTTGGGATGTCCATATGTCTCGGTACATCTGTGACAGTACCCCCCCTTCTACGAGTAACCTCCAGGCACCCAGGACCGACTTTATCCCGTTGAGACCTGTGAAAAGCCTTCACCAAACGACTGGCATTCACGTCAGATGCCGATACCCACAATCTCTGCTCAGGTCCATATCCCTTCCAGTGAACAAGATACTGAAGAGATCTACGGAGAGATCAAGAGTCAATTATCTTGGCGATCTGGAATTCCAAACTATCTTCCACCATGACAGGAGCAGGTGGCAAGGAAGACGGCTCCAAAGGTTTAACATATCTCTTTAACAAAGATTTATGAAACACATTATGTATTTTCAGAACCTGATGAAGTTCAAGACGAAAAGCTACAGAATTAATAATGGCCGTGATCTTATATGGACCAATAAACCTTGGACCTAACTTCCAAGAAGGTACCTTCCACTTAATGTTTCTTGTGGACAGCCACACAGAATCACCCACTCTTAGGTCTGGACCCTTCGTATGTTTCGTGTCAGCCACACGTTTATACTTGTTGCCCATATTTATCAAGTTATTTTGAATTTTCCGCCATATAGATTATAATGATAACGAAAAACGTTCCTCCTCAGGAATACCAGAAGTATCTGAACCAGAAAACGCGCCAAACTGCGGGTGAAACCATATGCCCCAAAAAATGTCTACTAACCAGTGGACTCCTGTCTGTGATTAATTATGGCAAACTCTGCCAAAGACAAAAAAAACGAGGACCACTCCTCCTGGTTCTCAGAGACAAAACATCTGCGAACACTGTGATGAATCGACCCTTCCAACCAATGACTCTATTCCTCGAAAGCCAACTTAATAGCCAGTAACTCTGTTACCCACATCGTAATTTCTCTCTGCGGAAGAGAGTTTTTTAGAGAAAAAGGGACATGGACGCCATTTACCAGATGACAGGCCCTGCGATAAAACTGCTCCTACTCCCACTTCTGACGCGTCCACTTCCACAATGAAAGGTTGTGATACATCCGGCTGCACCAATATAGGGGCAGAAGAGAAGCACTCCGCCGAAAAAGCTTGCAATCCCGAATCAGACCACACCTAGACATCTGTCCCTTTCTTAGTCACGTCAGTTAAGGGTTTCACCACTGTCGAATAGTTCTGAATAAATTTTTGGTAATAATTGGTGAACTCCAAAAACCGCATAAGAGCCTTAAAATTTTTGGGTCGATCCCAGTTCAATACAGCACGGACTTATTCCAGATCCAGTCGAAAACCAGAAAACGACAACAGTTATCCCAAAAATTGCAACCCGTGTACAGCAAAAACACACTTCTCTAATTTTGCGTACAATGTACTATCCCTTAGGAATCAAAGGAAGAGGGTAAGGATCATGGATAGTAATCTGATTGAGTTCACGAAAATCCAGACATGGCCGAAGACCTCCATCTTCTTTTTTTTTTTACAAAAAAAAAACCTGCAGCCACTGGAGACTTGGAAGGTCTTATTTGCCCTTTCTTAAAACTCTCGGGAATATAGTGAAGGAAGATGGACACCTCCTAGTGAAAACCCTAATCAAAGCCCTGACTGATTACCAGTATAAACAGACCCCAGAGGTAGGTGAGTTCATACCACAAGAAGTCCTATCTAAACCTAAAGGACCCTGGTACTGACAGAAATGAGACATCTTGTTCCTAATACAAAACAACAAGGAAATGCAACACACAGAAAAGCCAAAATACAAAGGGAAAGGTTACACTTAACTTCCAGGAAGCTATGGCAGCACCAGGAACTCAGCCGAGATCCAAACACCAGCTATCCACAGGGCCAACTGAAGCTATAAACTGCACAGCATTGTGCGAGAAGCAACTATAAATAGGGGAAGTTAAATGACCACAATAGCAACACCTGGAGGTTAAGGTTGTGGCAAGTACCAGAAACAACACAGATGCCTATTGATCCACAAGAAAAACATGTCAAATCAAACCACATATTGCCAGTCTCAAAGATCTCCTGCCACTCACTGTTGCAGGGACGTCCGTATATCTCAGTACGTCCATGACAAATAGCTCCTTCTGCATTACAGCCATTGAAGGATAGAGGATGTCATCTAGAAAGAAATACAGTTGAGAAGTAAGTGTATGCATGTGTCTCAATATCATATACAAATTCAGGACATATGGTAATGGTATACATCAGGGGCATTGCTGGGGTCTCAAAAGATCCGGGGCCCAAGCCCCAATGAATATGACCTAATTCTCTAAGTTGACCCTCCCCCCTGCACACCGCATTTTACTGTATATGCTATACAGCAGTGCCTCCCATGTCTAGTGACTCCCAGTTGACGTCTCCTCTGAAGTAGATCTTCTCTGTCATCATCTTCTTCATCCAGTCTGGACAACTTCTCTCAGCTGCCCTGTCTCTGCAGAGTGTGATAGACAGACATCTTTGCTACCTCACTTTTCCTATGATCATCACCAAACCTCGAGTCCCAAAAGTGTTATTATCATGTCTGATATGGCAAGTAACAGATGTGCGGTGCAGAGAGGAGGCAAGGAGGGTACCCTTTCACTAGGGAGAGGGATAAGTGGTGACTCCCTAGACGGGCTGCTCACCCGTATGCCGATCATGTGCCTCATTCCTGGCTTACCCTGAAAGTTAGGTAGTGAGTAGGGTGATTGGACAAATAAAACTAACACCACAAACAATCCCAAAGGGAGACAACAAACAGGAGACAACAAACAGGAGAGAACCGGAGATCCGACAGCACCAGTTCAGACTGTTCCAACAGCTCCACAGCAACTCCAACTCCACCAGAGGTCAGAATAGAATCTAGAAGGAAGGTCTATATCTGGCAACAAAGAAAGTAGAAAGGGAGAATATATAGTAGTTGGGAGTGGCTGACAGAGAACAACTGAAAGGAAAAGCTACCAGTTCCGAAATGGGACAAAAAGAATTGTAAGCTTAAGTAGGAAAACCTGGACCAGAATCCATTACCACAACTAGGTCATGGAGCGATCCCTTCAAACTGAGTGAGTAGCCTCCCGCTGTGACCTTCTGACCCCAGGCACAACAGAGTCAGTGATAGGACATGACACCCTCGTGACAGTTATCATGCTGCTCGCTGTTCTCCCAAATACCCCCAAATACTATCCTGAAGAAAAAAGAGTGCCATACAGATAGTCCCCCCAGGAATAGTGCTTCTCAAAGTTCCACCAATAGTAATTCCCTTCTAATGCCCTCATCAGAAATACTGCCCCCTACAGTGCCCCCAACAGGGATAATGCTCCCCGAGAGTGTCTCTATTAGAAGAGCCCTCTAGTATAAATAATGCTCGCACAAAGCCCCCAGTAGAAAAAAAGCCCCCCTATTGTTCTCCCAGTGGTAATAAAGTTCTCTACAGACCTCCCAGTAATAATAAGGCCCTCCATAGTGCTCCTAGTAGAAATAAGGCAGATTTATAGGTCACTCCTATAGAGCCCTGTATTTAAAACCCCCCATACAGTGCCCCCAGTATTTATATTGGCCCCTACTGTTATAATGCTTGCCTTGAAGTGACCCCAGTATTTAGAATGCCCCTCCAGTGCCCCTGTAGTTATATTCCTCCCTTTACTGTCCTCAGAAATTATAATTCCTCAGCCCCTCCGCCATGAAGTCCCATGTAAATAACACTATTTCCCTGTGCCGTAGAGTCTCATGTAAATAACATCACGCCCCCTCTAATATACAGTCCCATGTAAATAACATCCCGCTCTATCTACAGCCCTCCCAAAAATACAGTCCCATGTAAATAACACCACTTCCCTCCCTTCAGCCCCTCTAATATAAAGTCCCATGTAAATAACATCACCCCCTCCCCAGCCACCTTCAACATACTGTCCCATGTAAATAATATCACCCCCTCCCCAGCCGCCTCAAACATGCAATCCCATGTAAAAAACATATCAACATCACATCCTTAACATTCAGTCCCATGTAAATAACATCACTGCCTCCCCCAGCTGCCTTCAACATACAGTCCCATGTAAATTACATCATCCTCTCCCCAGCCACCTCCAACACACAGCCCCATCTAAATAACATCACCCTGCCCCAGCCACCTCCAACATGTATCCCCATGTAAATAACATCACCTCCTCAACATTCGGTCTCATGTAAATAACATTACTCCACCCCATTCCAACATACAGTCCCATGTGAATAACATACCTCCCTTCAGCCATAACATACAGTCCCATTAAAATTACCACAACTCCCAGCATTACTCTGCCTCTCACACTCTGCCTCTCCCTTCACTAACCTCTCCTCAAGTAGCAGACCTCACCACAGTTTCTTCTCCAGGACTTCTCCTCTTCACTGCTGAGCTCCTGCACAGGTCACATGATGGTGACATCATCGCAGGTCCTCAATCGCTGCCTTTTGCACTGGTTACATGGACTGTGATGTCATCAGAGGTCCTTCAGCTCTTACAGTGCATTAAATTGCATAGTGAAGTACATTTGGGGCCTGGGACAAAACATCTGGGGACCAGGCCACAAATGTTTTAGCCTAACAATGCCCCTGGTATACATACTGCATTAGAAAACTGTAACATGATATAGATATCATGTTTTAAAAGGGTATAATATTGAGCTTGCAGCCAGTGCAACGGTTTATTGATGGTTAATATGTACTATGGCATTATTGAAACCGAGATGATTTACTGATGAACGAAGCAAACTTTGGATGTTGCATCCCAAGTCACTTCGTTCATAACTTTGGATTAATACTGTACGGAGATCCGTCTTCGTACACTATTAGAATGTATGGGCTCCGATGAACCAAAGTTAGTTATTCGCGAAGTCGCGCGTGACTTCATTGAATAACTTCAGTAATTGATTATTAAAGTGGAAATACACTTTAAAACTTGAAACTGAACGCGGCTTCAGTTCCGACAAGTACCTCTTAACCAAAGCCGAGTTCGGTTTCAAGTTTTTAAGTGGTTTTGAACTTTAAAAATCAATTACTGAAGTTATTCAACAAAGTCACATGCGAATTCGCGAGTAACGAACTTCGGCTCATTGGAGCTCATACATTTTGATACGGTACAGAGACCGATCTCCGTACAGTATTAATCCGAAGTTATTAATGAAGAGACTTCGAATGTAACATCCGAAGCTCGCTTTCCTCATCACTACAACCAATGTAGGATTAGCAGCAGAACTGTATTTTTCCCCACAAAAAACACCTGTACCTGAAAGGGTTGCCTCAATATATTGGTCCTGAAACAACTGCTATGGCTACTATTGCTGTAGTCGCACCTACAGGGTGTAATCACCTCCCTGATGGTCTTGGTCGACTGAGGCATTTTTGCGGTTTGCTGGTGTTGTTGAAAGAGAGTTGAACACAGTCCAGTAGATCCTATGATATACCCCACTAGTCTAATAAAATACACACTATTCTAGTGGATCACATTAAAGGCAAATATACAACACTTCATCTCTGGGTGAAATCTGCTCCTTTGACGCCAGTTATATTTTTCTGCTTTAAACCTGGTAGGTGTCTGAGACGTCCATACAAAGCAATTGTCATAACAGAGGAGGTGGTTTAACTCAATGGTTAGAGGCTATATTGTCTCTGAATAAGGCAACCTACAGCAAAGACATGATGAATAAATCTGAAAATTCTTCTGAATGGGAAAGTGTAGAAGAGCCTCATCCACTACACAGCACAATACCGGCTGCTTTTGTTGGCTTAGACAGACTTCTTGTATTTACCAAAATTGCAAGTTGTGCTGCGTCTCATTGACCACAAAGCAGATGCTGAGGTGTTATGACAGAGTTCATGTGAAATAGACGGCCTGTACTTGCCACAAAACCTCTTCCTAAATCCGCCTGTCCATGGAAAACAATCTGCCCTGTGATTAAATAACAAATCTATATTTGTTGCCCAGTTGCATTCAATCTCAGGTTCCCTGCTATCAACCAGGCTGGGGAGAGGATGAATGTGGTGTCCTCCACAGTTTTAGACTGGGGTTCTTTGGACCCACTAGATACTACTTTTTTCTGTCTAGAACATGTGCACATCCACTTATAATTGCATTATAACCTTTGTTATCATTGCACATGCAGGACACATCATCAGTGAGGTCTAAAAGGCTATTTGTGAATTGTCTTTAAACCCTGGTGGAAAGGGATTCACTGCAAAAGTAGCTCCAGATGAGGTTGCCCTCTGCTGTAACTTTGGGGCCTATAACTGTGTCATAACATTAAGTCAGTGTATGATCCTTTGATGTTGAGATAGACTCATCCAGTCTTTCATCCTGCTGTTGATTGACAGATTTCTCCCTATTACATAGGAATAAAGATGTCAACAGCTGGAGAGAGTAGCCTGCCTCACATATCTGGCATCATGTGCAATAATTGAACTATGGGTTCTTCAAGATGAGGTTTACACACAAGTGACACCACTGAAATCAATGTATCTGTCACTAATTTATGCACTTACATGTTTTTAAAAGGTTTGTACAAAGTTTAATGAAGCTATACATTTGATTTGTACAGTATATTAAGGAGTTGGAGAAACTTGAAATCTTTAAAAATAAAAATAAACAATGAAATAGATACATACAGATGGTGGGCGCTCTTTTAAGAGGTTATGCCATCAATCAGACATCATACAGTACATGACAATCTCTTTCTAACAAATCTAGAACCAGCCCTGGACCTCACATGGATCCAGAGATCTCCCCATTCAATGCTCCAATTGTTCTGAGAGATTAATTTCAGGCCGGCAGCTCAGGAAGCCAAACACAAACCCAATGCAACTCTGCAAACACAAATAATAAAGTAAATGCAACAGTGCCAAACTCACTATAGAAAATGTACTAATGCTTTTCCTAAGTTATAAATGTGAGATTCTTGGCAAATACATTTTGTACAAAAAAAGTATAATACAGTGTGGGCTTAGCATGCATGTGGAACCTGCACTCCCTGAATTTAATGGAGGCCAGATTGACACCAGAGGAGTTACTATTTATTGTAGGTTCCTTGTCGGACAGGCACAAATAATTTTGTACAAAATGTATTTGCCAAGAATCGTAGCATTAGCAACAGTATATTTTCTATAGTGAGTATGGCCCTACTGTATTAACTCTGTTATTTGTGTTTGCAGAGTGCTGTTGCATTGAGTTTTTTCCTTTGTACTTTCAGCCATGCCGACGTGCACCAGCACATTGAGATGTGCTGACTAACCCCTATTTTTTTCTTAGCAGCTCAGGAAGCATGTCCTTTTTGCTGCAGCTCTGTCCCTATCACAGCTCAGCAGCGATGTCCATTCTCAGGGGGTCTGTCCTTTCTGCTCTAGCTCTTTCTCTGTAACAGCCACAGCTTCTAACAGAAGATTTTGGCTGGGGGCAGTTGAAGATTTAAACTGAGCACATGTGAACACCTCAGTGAGGTGGACGGAGAAATAAGGAACAGTACAAACAGCAGGTGGCGCTATACAGATACATTTTATCGAATTGCTTAGTGCCTGTACTAAATTTTTACTTACATGCAATTACAAAAGTATCCAGATCCAGGAGCTAGTTTGGAAAATGTACACTGTGTTTCGTTGCACAACCCCTTTAAGGTATTTTACAGGACTTTTATTAGTTAAACCAGTAACAGTAATAAAACCTTAGTGGAAAGAAAATTACCAGGGATAGACATAGTGATATTTAGTTGATGAACTAAGCAACATTTACAGTTCTTGCAGTGCATATTTTGTCCCCCACGGCACTAGAGGGTTTAAGAGACATAGTCATCTCTGCATATCTTGGCTTGTCCCCATGCTTGAAATAAAGGGAGCAGCAAACAATGACACACTGTACTGTATATGTATCAGCATGTGCAGAAATGAGTGTTCATTGTCTGTGCCTGGCTGCAGAATAACTATATATTAGCCTACATTTTCAGCATATAAGATTACATTTGAAGTGTGGCACTGTAATACTCTCAGACGGAGCTTCACATTTGTCAATATCTTGTTTTAGAAACTACAGAAGAAACACAGTTGTCTATGCCATAGTGTGTGAATATTGGTATATCAGGTTTTTAGATCGGGGTGCACCTAGCCTTTCTGCTGCCTGAGGCAAAAACTGAAATGGCGCCCCCCCATCCCCAATGCCAGTTTCTTAACGTAACCCATTCCTTTCAGCTCATGACCCTTTGACTGCCTCCCTCTTGCCCCTACCTGGTGCTGCCTAAGGCGATCACATCACCTGGCCTCATTGGCGGTGGACCCCTGGTTTCGATAATACACAGGCTCAGACTGGGCCACAAGGGAACAGGTGAATCCCCAGTCCCCTATTGCACAGTAGACTGACTGCACTCCATAGAGTACATATAGCGTCTCAACCAGAAGTATTCATACCCCTTGAACTTTTCCACATTTTGTCACGTTACACCCACAAACTTAAAGGGTTTGTCTGGTTTTTAGTATTGATGATCTATCCTCAGGCTCTGTCTGTTAAAGTGAATAGGAAGGAGCCATCCCATAGAAGTGAATGGGGAAGCCATACTTGTAGTTACACTGTTCGCCGCTGCAATTGCTGCGGTAAGCAGGTAAATAGAGCAGAGAAGGCAGCACTAATACAAGAGTTGCCTTCTCTTCAAACATCTGATTAGCTGGGGTGCCAGGTTCGGACCCCCACCGATCTGATATTGATGACCTATCCTTAGGACAAACTCATTAAATGCATTTTATTGTGATTGTATGAGATAGACCAACACAAAGTAGCAAGTATGTGTGAAGTGAAAAGAAAATGATCCATGGTTTTCTAAAATTTTAATAAATAAAAATCAGGAAAGTATGATATCTATTTGTATTCTCCCCCCTGAGTCAATACTTTGTAGGACCACCTTTCACTGCAATTACAGCTGCAAGTCTTTTGTGTTATGTCTCTATCAGCTTTGCACATCTAGAGAATGAAATTTTAGCCCCTTCTTCTTTGCGGTTACCGGGAGCAGGCAGTTCCGAGAACAGCCCAATGAAGGCCCCCGGCAGCTGTTCTCGGAACTGCCTGCTCCCGGTGACCGCATTTGATTTCAGACCGGCTCGCGGCACAGGTAAGGGCTTACCTGTGCATCGCCGGATGGGTGAGTCTACCTTACTAAAGATGGCAGCCTGCATGTGTTCGCTGGCGAACACTGCGAACTGACCATCACTGCTTACAACCATAACATATGGTACTAAAGTACTACCTTCAGACATGTGGATGGCTGTAATGTTTGCACTGCTTACAATTCACATGTGCAATACAATGATGTCATCTGACCCGCATAGTGTTACCTTGACACATTGATTTCTATAGAGTTTACAGTAAAACATTACACTTTGTGTCTTACAGTATATACTCCTCTTCTGAGCGATGATGCCAGTCTGGGTATAAGGCCAGGTGGATTTCATGCCATGCCTGCTGGCGTTGGGCATTATTCTTATGCCCAAACATTCTCTTATCCCATAAAAGGGGGTGCGCTTCCACCTTAAATATGTATGAAATATGTATGAAAACATAACTTGCACTTTGCATTTGCTGATTAACATCTGAGCTGCTAAGAAATGCAAACATTTCCAAACTAAAGATATTTTATACAGTCCTGATCAACAACATAGGTTGAGGGCCTACACAGCTAATTTTGCAAAATCCAGTATCTGTAGACTTCACTGAAGTCTGCTGCCACCATTGACTGACTAGTAAAGAGCCTTAGAAAGCTAATACATATTACTGGTTTTGTTATAATTATTTGGCCTATGAATAAAGCAGTAATTAGGGATGAGTGAACTTGTGTTTTCAAGTTCAGCATACAAGGTTCGGCTTCAGGTTATCTAAGAATTCCGTCATGGATTCTGCTACAACGGACCATAACTTACTGCTACTACTATAACTAATGCAAACCTTGTATGTCGAACTTGAAAACAGAAGTTCGCTCATCCCTAGCAGTAATATGTACTGTATATTATCTTTCTAAGCATAAAAATTCACTCTTCTCTGTGTGGTATGGCTACAGTAAGTGATGTATATGATACGTACATGCTAGGACACAGCTCTAGGACACAGCTCTGCACTTGGCTTGCTGATGTTTAATTCTGTCAATCAAGGGGAGGGGGGAGTGTGCAGAGCACAGGGGTGTTACAAAAGCAGTGCTCCAAGGATTCAGTCCTGCCCCATGGTGCTCCAAAGTTGCTCATTTGCATATAAATACAAATACAGATATCTCTACAGCGAAACAAACACAGGTCTGTGCAGTGAAAGACCTGTTAATTCTAAAAGTATTCTAATGCATTTACATGAAGATCCAAGTATATAATTAGCATTTTCATGATTAGATACCCACCACAAATGATATGAAAACATCAATTGGATAATTTATAAAAAAATCTATAAAAATAGGATAATCATACACCTTTCTTTGACTTTTATATACGTTTAGGATGCCCTCTGGATTTTGAAAAAACACATGTAAAAATGCACCATAACTGTCCCATGTGAAAAAGGTCTAAGGCCTCTTTCACACGAGCGTGTCCGGATAAGGTCTGGATGCGTCCCGGTGCATTGCGGCAAACCCGCGCGAGTCGGTACCCAATTGCAGTCAGTTTTGACTGCGATTGCGTTCCGTTGTTCAGTTTTTATCGCGCGGATGCAATGTGTTTTGCACGCGCGTGATAAAAAACCGACTGTGGTACCCAGACCCAAACCTCTTCACAAAAGTTCAGGTTTGGGTTCAAGGTTGTGTAGATTGTATTATTTTCCCTTATAACATAGTTATAAGGGAAAATAATAGCATTCTGAATACACAATGCATAGTAAAATAGTGCTGGAGGGGTTAAAAAATAATAATAATATTTTAACTCACCTTAATCCACTTGTTCGCGCAGCCGGCATCTCTTCTGTCTTGTTCTGTGAGGAAAAGGACATTTGATGACGTCACTACGCTCATCACATGGTCATTCACATGATCCATCACCATGGTGATGGATCATGTGATGAGCGTAGTGACGTCATCAAAGGTCCTTTTCCTCACAGATGAAGACAGAAGAGATGCCGGCTGCGCGAACAAGTGGATTAAGGTGAGTTAAAATATTATTATTATTTTTTTAACCCCTCCAGCCCTATTGTACTATGCATTCTGTATTCAGAATGCTATTATTTTCCCTTATAATCATGTTATAAGAGAAAATAATAATGATCGGGTCCCCATCCCGATCGTCTCCTAGAAACCGTGCGTGAAAATCGCACCGCATCCGCACTTGCTTGCGATTTTCACGCAACCCCATTCATTTCTATGGGGCCTGCTTTACGTGAAAAATGCACAAAGAGGAGCATGCTGCGATTTTCATGCAACGCACAAGTGATGCGTGAAAATCACCACTCATGTGCACAGCCCCATAGAAATGAATGGGTCCGGTTTCAGTGCGGGTGCAATGTGTTAAACTCACGCATTGCACACATGCGGAAAACTCGCACGTGTGAAAGGGGCCTAAAGAATTCCAAAAATGTAGCATCTGACTTTTGGACATATGCTTTAGGGAAAAAAAACTGTGTGGTGTTACCGAAAACTCGTGCAACGTTTATTTTAATGACACTTTTTTGTGTTTAAGATGGTTTACCTTAAAAAAAAACTAAAAATAAATAAATAAAATGATTCATGGCAAAATTTCACAATCTGTTTCTGTTGTGGCCAGTCGCACGCACCTCTACCCTTAGTTCTTTGCTTTATAAGTTACTGAGTAATAGCCCTAATTTCTTTAGGGTTTAAATTATTTGCATGCAGGACAATGTACTGAAAGTTTTACAGGGAAATATAGTTTTACTCTCTCCCTTTGATTTATAAAAGGCGTTTTAAGGAAGTTTCACGGTGCCACATTATTTATGTAAGTAGGAGCTACACTGAAAGCAATGCTATTTTCCACCTTAATCTCATCTATAGTGACTAAATAAATCACTGTGAACAAATGTCGCTGTAAGCAAGCTACTTTCAGCAGGATGTCTGACTGAGTAATTGACGAGGTAATTATATGGAGAAACAGGAAAAGTATGGAAAACTGTCACTTTGAGTAAAGCTTGAGCAAGGAATATGTGCACTATGGACTGCAGGTTAGGAGAGCTAGAGTTAGAAATGTAATTCTTATTGCATTATGGTGAGTTGATCAACTTTATCTATGGAATATTACAGCTGTATAAACATAGGCATGAAAACCGTATGGTAGAATGGCATTGTGCTATTTAATAACATACAAGTATCAGTTAATAAAATCTTACAAATCATAAGTGGTTCTACCTATAATCAAACAGGCACTTACGGGATCATCTATTATCATATATACGCCAGTTTTCTCACGTATATCTGGCGCAGATTGTGGCGTAAAGGTTATTCTGCAACTTTTCCCAGCTCATGCCAGGTCTAAAAAAGTGGGTGCGGCGTGGGCGGGGAAGGGGACAGGCTGCTAGGCCTGTATCATTTATCACTTCTAGGGATTTTAGGCGTAGAAAACAGTCTAAATTAAAGCAAGAAGGCTGGCTTATATTTAGACCGGTGGTGGATGTGCTGGGGTTATTAAGACCGGCGTCTAAAAAAGATTCCCTTACGGGTTTACCTTATTAGTTTTTATGTTAAAGGGACTAACAACCTCCCTATCCAACTGTTTACATAGACATATACAGTTGCAAGAAAAAGTATGTTAACCCTTTGGAATGATATGGATTTCTGCACAAATTGGTCATAAAATGTGGTCTGATCTTCATCTAAGTCGCAACAATAGACAATCACAGTCTGCTTAAACTAATAACACACAAATAATTAAATGTTACCATGTTTTTATTGAACACACCATGTAAACATTCACAGTGCAGGTGGAAAAAGTATATGACCCCCTAGACATCTCCAAAAGCTAATTGGAGTGAGGTGTCAGCCAACTGGAGTCCAATCAATCAGATGAGATTGGAGGTGTTGGTCACAGCTGCCCTGCCCTATAAAAAACACACACCAGTTCTGGGTTTGCTTTTCACAAGAAGCATTGCCTGATGTAAATGATGCCTTGCACAAAAGAGCTCTCAGAAGACCTACGATTAAGAATTGTTGACTTGCATAAAGCTGGAAAGGGTTATAAAAGTATCTCCAAAAGCCTTGCTGTTCATCAGTCCATGGTAAGACAAATTGTCTATAAATGGAGAAAGTTCAGCACTGCTGCTACTCTCCCTAGGAGTGGCCGTCCTGTAAAGATGACTGCAAGAGCACAGCGCAGACTGCTCAATGAGGTGAAGAAGAATCCTAGAGTGACAGCTAAAGACTTACAAAAGTCTCTGGCATATGCTAACATCCCTGTTAGCAAATCTACGATACGTAAAACACTAAACAAGAATGGATTTCATGGGAGGATACCACAGAGGAAGCCACTGCTGTCCAAAAAAACCATTGCTACATGTTTACAGTTTGCACAAGAGCACCTGGATGTTCCACAGCAGAACTGGCAAAATATTCTGCGGACAGATGAAACCAAAGTTGAGTTGTTTGGAAGAAACACACAACACTATGTGTGGAGAAAAAGAGGCACAGCACACCTACATCAAAACCTCATCCCAAATGTGAAGTATGGTGGTGGGGGCATCATGTTTTGGGGCTGCTTTGCTGCGTCAGGGCCTGGACAGATTGCTATCATCGAAGGAAAAATTAATTCCCAAGTTTATCAAGACATTTTGCAGGAGAACTTAAGACCATCTGTCCACCAGCTGAAGCTCAACAGAAGATGGGTGTTGCAACAGGACAATGACCCAAAGCATAGAAGTAAATCAACAACAGAATGGCTTAAACAGAAGAAAATACGCCTTCTGGAGTGGCCCAGTCAGAGTCCTGACCTCAACCCGATTGAGATGCTGTGGCATGTCCTCAAGAAAGTGATTCACACGAGACATCCCAAGAATATTGCTGAACTGAAACAGTTCTGTAAAGAGGAATGGTCAAGAATTTCTCCTGACCGTTGTGCACGTCTGATCTGCAACTACAGGAAACGTTTGGTTGAAGTTATTGCTGCCAAAGGAGGTTCAACCAGTTATTAAATCCAAGGGTTCACATACTTTTTCCACCTGCACTGTGAATGTTTACATGGTGTGTTCAATAAAAACATGGTAATATTTAATTATTTGTGTGTTATTAGTTTAAATAGACTGTGATTGTCCATTGTTGGGACTTAGATGAAGATCAGATCACATTTTATGACCAATTTGTGCAGAAATTCATATCATTCCAAAGGGTTCACATACTTTTTCTTGCAACTGTAGCTTTGGATCACCTAATTAAACTCTGTTTTTCTTTTGTTGATCCGAGGCTCTGTTTCAGAGTTACTTATTCTTAATGTGCAAATTAAGTATTTGGTACATTAAGAACATCAGCATCACTTAGATGTCACAAGAGCAATAGACTTGCTGGTATGCATGTTTGGAGTTAACCTGTGATACATTCATTGCATTGGACATGATTTGGAAAGACACATCCCTGTATATATATATGGTCCCACAGCTGGCAGTGCATATCAAAGCAAGGACAAAGCCATAAGGAGGAAATAACTGCCTGCTAACCTCAGAGACAGAATTGTGTGGAGAAACAGATCTGGATAAGGGTACAATAAATTTCTACTGGAACAAACAGGATACTTCCTAGAGTTTGCCTCCTCACCAAACTAACTATTTGGAGGAAAAGGGCCTTGGTAAATAAGGTTATCAGGAACAAAGTGGTTAGGTTAAGCTCCACAAATCCTGTGTGCAGATGGGAGAATCTTCCAGAAGGTTAACTATCACTTCAGCACTCTACCAATCTGGGTTTTATGGCAGAATGGTCAGAAAGAAGGCTCTCCTCAGTAACAGACACTTGAAATCTCCCCTGGAGTTTGCAATAAAAGCAACTAAAGGACCCTCAGACTGCAGGGAAACAACATTCCCTGTTCTGAAAAAACTTTTTGGCCTCAATTCTAAGAGACATGTCTGCAGAAAATCAGGTATTGCTCATTACTTGCCCAATACTACCCCTAATGTGAAAAATGGTGATTGCAGCATAATTCTGTGTGGGTCTTTTTCAGCGGCTGGGACAGGGAGACTGGTCATGGTTGAGGGAAAGTTTAGTGGAGCAAAGGACGGATATATTCTTAATGAAAACCTGATCCAGAATGCTCTGGACCTCAGACTGAGCCAAAGTTTAATCTTCCATCAAGACAATGACCCAAAGCACACAGCCAAGACAACACAGGAGTGGCTTAGTGATAACTCTCTGAATGTCCTTGAGTCGCCCAGACAGAGCCCTGACTTGAACATCTCTGGAGAGACCTGAAAATGGCTGTCAACTGATGATCCCCCATCCAACCTGATAGAGCTTGAGAGGATCTGCAGAGAAGAATGGCAGGGTAAACCCCCAAATCCAGATGTGAAAACAATGTTACATCATACTCATTATTGTACTGCTCTTCAGCACTTCGGCAAACAAACTATTTTGACTCATCAGTCCCTAGCACCGGCTGCCATTTTATGCACCACAGTTTCTATGTTTTCAAGCATAGTTGAGTCACTTGACCTCGTTTCCACTCAACTATGCACGAAAATATAGTAACTGCTGTGCAGACAAATGGCAGCAGGAATAACTGAAATAAAAATAATTGAAATAGAATATTATAAGCATTTGGTTGAATAATATATATGACTACTTCTTATGCTGAACAATTTCATTAATAACTGCACTTTGTATCACAACCTAAGCTTTGGTGAACACGTCGATACTTGATGACTTGGCCAACGATAAAAGTGTGAAGGTGATATTGGGTGTAACTGTTTTCCCTTCTTTTATTATGAAACAAAAAGAATGATTTAACCCAATTCATTTTAAAAAAGACATTTCCTTCAAACACCTATTCCCTAGCATTAACTTGAGCTCTGATTTTCATATTGCTGTCAACGCACAGACTCGGAAAGCGGTTGGGTAAGCTTAGATAAACATGAGCCGGGCATAGCCTGCTAATTCACAAGGCCTTTCTTCCTCTCGCTGGGATCTGCAGTAGTCATATTTATAATGTGACAGAGTGTAAGCACCTGTCACCAGTTGGGTGTTTATTTACTAATATGTAGTCCCTTGTAGCTTCTGACCGGTGACGGACCATTCGATGGTATGTGCTCTCTGCATTTAAGCAGCAGCTTTTCCTTGGACTGAGCTTTGAAGAAAAGCAAGTCGTTGAGATACAGTTGCAGTCTTTTTCAGAACCCACTGGCTGCTGCACGAAGAGTTTTTCTCATGAAATATTTCCTGCTTGTGAAATACCTAAACTTTCCCAAAGTAAATGACACCTTCTTTAAACAACAGCCACTGTGCATGTTAAATGGCAGGTTTAACTACCTCGGCATTTTTATTCATTTTTTTTTTATAATAAATTCATATTTTTAAAATAGATTTCAGTCACTCACTCTACAGCCTGCTCTGAGAGAACAGCCTTCATATTCAACATGTGTCCTCAGCTTTGTGAGATGTCACAGGAAGACATTTTTATTTCATTTTAATTATTAAGGGAGATTTATCAAAGCTATCTAAGAATAAAACTTGCCTTGTTGCCTTTAGTAACCAGTAAGATCTCTCACATCTTTTTAAAGTAAGATCTGAGTAGTGTTTGGCTGCTGAGGTCAGCAAATTGTTCTCTTAGGCTACATTCACACGACAATGAAAAAAACAAGTGTTAGAAACAGCAAACTGTAAATTTTTAACGGTCGTTTTTTCAATGATGCCTTTCAGAAAAAATTGTCATTAAAAATGGACCCCTTGCATTGTATAGGGGTTGTCGCGCCATTAAAACAGGCAAAATAGGACATATCCTTTTTTTGATACGTGTTAATCACAGGCTATTAAAAAATGGCCGTGTGACTAGACCCATAAGGGAGACTTATCAAAACTGGTGTAAAGGAAAACTGGCTAAGTTACCCATAACAACCAATCAGATTTCACTTTTCATTTCAACCCCACTGTAATAGCTGTGATTGGAGGAAACTCAAATCCTGGCTGTTTAACCATGGTGATGCCTAGGAATTACTGACAGCTTTGGACCTAATGTAGGTCCCCAGAGCTGTTTAGTAGTTTGACAAAAAATTCTGTAAATAAATGAAAATGACAAAAGTCTTGCTAGTTGTTTTTAAATATTTTATCAAATTTTGGGGATTTTTTGGGACTATGTATGCAGATTGGCTGTTTCCAATAAGAAAAGTAAAATGTGCCTCTAGTGCCTCCAATTGGATGATAGCTATTCTATAGGTCATTATTTGACCTTTTAAACTGGCTTTGAAACATAAATTAGTATTATAGTTCAGTTTTGGGGTAATTGTCCTTCTTTGGAAAGAGACCTAATTTGCATACCCTTTTTCCCAGATGAGCATTTCCTGGCCCATAAGACTCCTTATGCCAACTAAGTACTCTCCACAAGGAGAAATAGTATCCTCAGGATCCCGACAAAGGCCTCTCACTCAGTTAATCCAATTCCCTTTAATCTGCACTGATGAGGGGGCAATCACCCTGAAATAGGTTTTTTTGCAGATGAGGCACTGAGTTTGCTATATTCTTATATTTTGTGTCAAGGCCTGTTTAAAAGGTTGAACATTGTGTTATAGGATTGCTTTCTTCCAATGGCTGGCATAGCTTTCTTAACTTTTTGGAAAGAAAGGCAATTTGCATACCGTTTTTCCCTGAAAAACACTGCATGTCCTATAAGATTGCTTATGCCCACTAGGCGTACTTAAGTGTCCCCAGGATTTGTGATAAAAATACACCCCATCAAAAATGATGTGTTACAAAATAAAAAGCACCAACAAAAACACTTGTAAAGAACGCTTTCAAAACTGTTAAAATTCATAATTTTAAAAGCTTTTAAAAAGCAGCAAAAATTGTGTGTGAAGGAATCCTATATATATATTTTCACATGGCAGTAATACAGTCACAACAACCTCCTGTGGTTTTATTAAACTGAACATGGTTCCTTGGTAAGCTAAGTTGAGGTCAGTAGAACTACAGGGGTTTGAGGCCATAATATGGACATTACAATACGGCCATAATACGTGACACTGACCTTGTTATGATCTCAATATCTGAGAACAGCTGATTTGTAAAAATATAACTCAGAATTCCTCAGGATTAACAACGTTTTCTTGCTCGGTTGGGTCACTCCACATCCTAGAAGGATTGTTTCCATATGAATTGTGAAAATAGTAAACCGAAACCTCAGTCACAATGTAAAGTACAAAAAATTAACTAGTGCGTCAAATTGTATCTTGTAGACAGTCCTCACAAATCTGTCTCTACAAAGCTACTTTACCCAGGTGCATAAACTCAATTTATAAAGTGCCACGTACAAATGTCTTGTTATCTTTACAATCATCCAACCATCTCCTAGGAGCAAGTATTAATAACTTCTTCCTATATTAATGAAAGTTTAGGCAGTTTTGATGCATAATTTACTTGTTAAGATGACAATCATCCTTAATGGCATGCGATTAAGCACATTTCTATGTATAATTAGCTCTAATTAAATGTGAAATTAATGATTATTTTGAAGAAAAGAGTAGCACTGCTATATTATGGTATTTTCTTTTTGCAGTATGCATTGATAACTTATTCCTAGAGGTTGACAGAGATAGGGTTGAAAGGCTGTGTGGCCCATAACTGTGAAGGGCTTTGATTTCTTTCCAGTGTGGAAAGCATACTGTAGAGTTGGATGTTAACCCATCTAACTTGACTGCTCTGATAATGTTTTGGGCTATAACTGTAGTAGCGTCCACAGAAAAGGAACGTGATCATGACCAACGAAGTAAATTGTTGCAATGTGGCTTTACTGTATTGTCATGCACCTTGGTCTATAATTTTTGGAGACCATTTTTATTATTAAGACTTTTTTGTTTATGACTTTTAAAAATACCTTTAATAGTGATAATGTGGGTATAGGTATGTATATACCAACAGAGTGTGCTACAGTTCAAAAAGGTTAAACTTTTTTACAGGGGAGTAGCAACCCCTATACAAAACATTCAAAGGTGACCGATACTGAATACAGACCTAAAGGTTCGAGACAAAACGAATCCGGGTCTGAAAAAGGGCAGGGCAGACAGGGCAGGGCTGGGCTGAGAGCAGGCCAGTGGAGGGTGAATCGGCTAGCATCTTCAATATGTATCGTCTGATGGGTCCTATATACCATCTATTTCGGTAACCCAATAACTTGTGCCTTCGGTATCAAACGTCCTTAGCTAAGTATCGTTTTTTTGTATATCTTTGTCTATATATCAATGTTGGATTTAGTCCAAATGTTTACCTACCTCCTGATGAGCCTGGTCAGTTCCAGGTGAAACGCGTCGAGGTTTGCGTACTGTTTTTGTGAGTGGAATAAGTTGTGACCCTACAACTTGGACCACCTCCCACTCGCTCTATATCTCGAGGTTTGTGTATTGTTTTGTGAGAAGGATAGGTGGCGACCCTGCAACTTGGACCACCTTCCACTCGCTTTATATCTCTGAGATTTGCGTTTGGCTATTTGAGAGTGCAGGTGGTGACCCAGTCTATTTGGGTCACCTTTCACTCTAGTTGTATCTTCATTTTTAATCATTCCCTGTATCTAATATCTCTCCCTGGTTAGGGTCGGTCTAGGGACTGGACAGCTTTAGGTTCGGGGACAGGGAGCCTCCACCATTAGGGGGCTACCCTGGGCTGAGCAGTGTTTAGGGCCTTTAGGGTAAGCGTAATTGTCTGCCTTGCCCTTTTTCAGACCCGGATTCGTTTTGTCTCGAACCTTTAGGTCTGTATTCAGTATCGGTCACCTTTGAATGTTTTGTATAGGGGTTGCTATTCCCCTGTAAAAAAGTTTAACCTTTTTGAACTGTAGCACACTCTGTTGGTATATACATACCTATATCCACATTATCATTATTTTACCCACATTATTTTTAAAAGTCACTAACTCTAATGGAATATATTTGAAACTCGTGTGATTAAGATATCAGAAAAAAATCAAAGTATTTGGTAATTATTATTTTTTTTGTTTATGCCATTGAATTAATAACATTTCCTGAGGGATAATGGTCCTTAACTTGTTTAACGTGTTCTGTATAATACTCTATTCATAAGCATATTGTACTTGAGACAATAAATGTTATTGCCAGTGGTTGGTAGTTGGGCGTGTCACTGCATTATTGCCTTCTGCTCATTAGAAGAACAAGAAGGAGAGGAGGCACACTGTACTGACATAGTGGGTGGTATCCTTCCATGCAGTGCAGCTGCACACACCGTCACTGGGGCACATTTACTAAGCTAAATCTGCCAAAATTCTGAGTTATGGCAAAAAAAAGTGTACATACTTTCCCCCAGATGTATTATGTGCTTTAGACACTTTTTATGCATCAATAGACGACATGGCTTAGAGGGAATGGCAGAGTAGAGGGTGCCATGGTTTTAAATGAGCCACACTGTGCTGAAATGTTGGTATAAAAATATTGGTCTAATGTAACCCAGCCAAGAGGGGGCATAAAGTTAGCCAAAAGTGTCAAAAGATGCGCCAAATTTATCATACAACTCAAGAATCTGTCAAACAAATTGGCTCATCTGGTCTAGTTCTAAGTTATCAAAATATAAGACAGTATGAATAAATCTGTCCCAGTGTTCTCCAATGCTAAGAAAACTCTAAATAATTGCCTCTACCAGGTGGCAGGGGAGCAAAGGTAACTAAACATGGCTAAGGCCAAATTTCTCTCGTTGTCCTAGTTCATTTTAAAAGAAATGCTAGTGTCTCAGATGCTATAGCAATTATTATAGACTATTCTGTCTATGAGAGGGATGGCCAACCTGAGGCTCTCCAGCTGTTGCAAAACTACAACTCCCAGCATGCCCAGACTGCCTACAGGTATCAGCCTACAGCAAAGCATGGTGGGAGTTGTAGTTTTACAACAGCTGGAGAGCCACAGGTTGGCCAGCCCTGGTCTATGACATGTACTTACTTATTTTTTCCCATAAGGTACTGTAACAGGCATCCACATCTTGACATTGTGCTGTGTTTAATTTAAAAGGGTTATCCCATGGTTAATGTAAAAAATGAAAATCAGACATCATATAGTACATAACAAAGATGGATCCAGAGATCTCCCTAGTCATTGCTCTTCTAGAGTTATATCAAGCTGGCAACTCAGGAGGCGTGTCTTTTTTTCTGCAGCTCAGGGGGCGTGTCCGTTCTCTCCCTATCACAGTTCAGGAGACAGTTGAAGGGTGAAACTAAGCATGTGCGGCCATATCAGCGAGCTGGACAAAGAAAGAATAAAAAAACAAACAGCAGGTGGCGCTATACAGATACATTTTATTGAATAACTCAGCGGCTATAAAAAATGTTTAATTACATACAGTTACAAAAGTATTAAGATCCAGGTGCTGGTTTGAAAACTGTAGAATATTTTTCGTGGGACAACACCTTTAAATTAAAACTACCATCAACATCTTTTTATCACCTATTAATAGTTTACATGTGAATGTATCTTGTCATTTTTATTTGCAACAGGTATTGTAGATAGTTTTCTGGATATACTGTACTTTTTTGAAGTTACTCCATGTATTCTACTTTCTGTCCTGGCTCTTCAACCTCCTCTTTTGTTTGGACTTTTAGCATGGCAGACCATTTACTCTGACCAGGTCTAACAAAGAAACAATAAAGGCATCATACTGCTATTCTAAATTCTACATCTACTATTATACTCGCAGATAATATCTTTATTTGCAACAGGTATTGTAGATAGTTTTCTGGATATACTGTACTTTTTTGAAGTTACTCCATGTATTCTACTTTCTGTCCTGGCTCTTCAACCTCCTCTTTTGTTTGGACTTTTAGCATGGCAGACCATTTACTCTGACCAGGTCTAACAAAGAAACAATAAAGGCATCATACTGCTATTCTAAATTCTACATCTACTATTATACTCGCAGATAATATCTTTCCTTCACAGCAGCAGTAAATTATCAATGAAATCCATGCCTATATAGGAGTTTTATCTCTCTCTACTGATTGCTGCAGAAGGGCAATATGTTGTGTTTAATTTGTGTTATAGAGCTGCTGAAGGGAAAAAGAACAAAAAAAATCCAATTTTTTTAAATTAATATTGAGTTTAAAAAAATATTACCCAATTTTTGATGAAAGTGTCAGTTTTTAATGTATAATACATAGTGACATACAGTCAGGTCCATAAATATTTGGACATCGACACAATTCAAACATTTTTGGCTCTATACACCACCACAATGGATTTGAAATAAAACGAACAAGATGTGCTTTAACTGCAGACTGTCAGCTTTAATTTGAGGGTATTTACATCCAAATCAGGTGAACGGTGTAGGAATTACAATAGTTTGCATATGTGCCTCCCACTTGCTAAGGAACCAAAAATAATGGGACAATTGACTTCTCAGCTGTTCCATGGCCAGGTGTGTGTTATTCCCTCATTATCCCAATTACAATGAGCAGATAAAAGGTCCAAAGTTCATTTCAAGTGTGCTATTTGCATTTGTAATCTGTTGCTGTCAACTCTCAAGATGAGATCCATAGAGCTGTCACTATCAGTGAAGAAAGCCATCATTAGGCTGAAATAAAACAAAAAAACATCAGAGAGATAGCAAAAACATTAGGCGTGGCCAAAACAACTGATTGGAACATTCTTAAAAAGAAGGAACGCATTGGTGAGCTCAGCAACACCAAAAGACCCGGTAGACAACGGAAAACAACTGTGGTGGATGACCGAAGAATTCTTTCCCTGGGGAAGAAAACACCCTTCACAACAGTTGGCCAGATCAAGAACACTCTCCAGGAGGTAGGTGTATGTGTGTCAAAGTCAAGAGAAGACTTCACCAGAGTGAATACAGAGGATTCACCACAAGATGTAAACCATCGGTGAGCCTCAAAAACAGGAAGGCCCGATTAGAGTTTGCCAAACGACATCTAAAAAAGCCTTCACAGTTCTGAAACAACATTCTATGGACAGATGAGACCAAGATCAACTTGTACCAGAGTGATGGGAAGAGAAGAGTATGGAGAAGGAAAGGAACTTCTCATGATCCTAAGCATACCACATGCATGTCATGGTGTGGGCATGTATGGCTGCCAATGGAACTGGTTCTCTTGTATTTATTGATGATGTGACTGCTGACATAAGCAGCAGGATGAATTCTGAAGTGTTTCGGGCAATATTATCTGCTCATATTCAGCCAAATGCTTCAGAACTCATTGGACGGCGCTTCACAGTGCAGATGGACAATGACCCAAAGCATACTGCAATAGCAACCAAAGAGTTTTTTAAGGGAAAAAAGTGGAATGTTATGCAATGGCCAAGTCAATCACCTGACCTGAATCCGATTAAGCATGCATTTCACTTGCTGAAGACAAAACTGAAGGGAAGATGCCCCAAGAACAAACAGGAACTGAAGACAGTTGCTTGCAGTAGAGGCCTGGCAGAGCATCTCCAGGGATGAAACCCAGCGTCTGGTGATGTCTATGCCTTCCAGATTTCAGGCTGTAATTGACTGCAAAGGATTTGCAACCAAGTATTAAAAAGTGAAAGTTTTATTTATGATTATTATTATGTCACATTACTTTCAGTTCCTTAACCACCTCAGCCCCCAGTGCTTAAACACCCTGAAAGACCAGGCCACTTTTTACACTTCTGACCTACACTACTTTCACCGTTTATTGCTCGGTCATGCAACTTACCACCCAAATGAATTTTACCTCCTTTTCTTCTCACTAATAGAGCTTTCATTTGGTGGTATTTCATTGCTGCTGACATTTTTACTTTTTTTGTTATTAATCGAAATTTAACGATTTTTTTGCAAAAAAATGACATTTTTCACTTTCAGTTGTAAAATTTTGCAAAAAAAACGAGATCCATATAGAAATTTTGCTCTAAATTTATAGTTCTACATGTCTTTGATAAAAAAAAAATGTTTGGGTAAAAAAAAAAATGGTTTGGGTAAAAGTTATAGCGTTTACAAACTATGGTACAAAAATGTGAATTTCCGCTTTTTGAAGCAGCTCTGACTTTCTGAGCACCTGTCATGTTTCCTGAGGTTCTACAATGGCCAGACAGTACAAACACCCCACAAATGACCCCATTTCGGAAAGTACACACCCTAAGGTATTCGCTGATGGGCATAGTGAGTTCATAGAACTTTTTATTTTTTGTCACAAGTTAGCGGAAAATGATGATTTTTTTTTTTTTTTTTTTTTTTTTCTTACAAAGTCTCATATTCCACTAACTTGTGACACAAAATAAAAACTTCTATGAACTCACTATGCCCATCACGAAATACCTTTGGGTCTCTTCTTTCCAAAATGGGGTCACTTGTGGGGTAGTTATACTGCCCTGGCATTCTAGGGGCCCAAATGTGTGGTAAGGAGTTTGAAATCAAATTCTGAAAAAAATGACGAGTGAAATCCGAAAGGTGCTCTTTGGAATATGGGCCCCTTTGCCCACCTAGGCTGCAAAAAAGTGTCACACATCTGGTATCTCCGTACTCAGGAGAAGGTGGGGAATGTGTTTTGGGGTGTCATTTTACATATACCCTTGCTGGGTGAGAGAAATATCTTGGCAAAAGACAACTTTTCCCATTTTTTTATACAAAGTTGGCATTTGACCAAGATATTTATCTCACCCAGCATGGGTATATAAAAAATGACACCCCAAAACACATTCCCCACCTTCTCCTGAGTACGGAGATACCAGATGTGTGACACTTTTTTGCAGCCTAGGTGGGCAAAGGGGCCCACATTCCAAAGAGCACCTTTCGGATTTGACAGGTCATTTTTTTCAGAATTTGATTTCAAACTCCTTACCACACATTTGGGCCCCTAGAATGCCAGGGCAGTATAACTACCCCACAAGTGACCCCATTTTGGAAAGAAGAGACCCAAAGGTATTCCGTGAGGGGCATGGCGAGTTCCTAGAATTTTTTATTTTTTGTCACAAGTTAGTGGAAAATGATGATTTTTTTTTTTTTTTTTTTTTTCATACAAAGTCTCATATTCCACTAACTTGTGACAAAAAATAAAAACTTCCATGAACTCACTATGCCCATCAGCGAATACCTTGGGGTCTCTTCTTTCCAAAATGGGGTCACTTGTGGGGTAGTTATACTGCCCTGGCATTCTAGGGGCCCAAATGTGTGGTAAGGAGTTTGAAATCAAATTCAGTAAAAAATGACCTATGAAATCCAAAAGGTGCTCTTTGGAATGTGGGCCCCTTTGCCCACCTAGGCTGCAAAAAAGTGTCACACATCTGGTATCCCCGTACTCAGGAGAAGTTGAGGAATGTGTTTTGGGGTGTCTTTTTACATATACCCATGCTGGGTGAGATAAATATCTTGGTCAAATGCCAACTTTGTATAAAAAAATGGGAAAAGTTGTCTTTTGCCAAGATATTTCTCTCACCCAGCATGGGTATATGTAAAATGACACCCCAAAACACATTCCCCAACTTCTCCCGATTACGGAGATACCAGATGTGTGACACTTTTTTGCAGCCTAGGTGGGCAAAGGGGCCCATATTCCAAAGAGCACCTTTCGGATTTCACTCGTCATTTTTTACAGAATTTGATTTCAAACTCCTTACCACACATTTGGGCCCCTAGAATGCCAGGGCAGTATAACTACCCCACAAGTGACCCCATTTTGGAAAGAAGAGACCCCAAGGTATTCGCTGATGGGCATAGTGAGTTCATGAAAATTTTTATTTTTTGTCACAAGTTAGTGGAATATGAGACTTTGTATGAAAAAAAAAAAAAAAAAAAAAATCATCATTTTCCACTAACTTGTGACAAAAAATAAAAAATTCTAGGAACTCGCCATGCCCCTCACGGAATACCTTGGGGTGTCTTCTTTCCAAAATGGGGTCACTTGTGGGGTAGTTATACTGCCCTGGCATTTTCCAGGGGCCCTAATGTGTGGTAAGTAGGTAAATGACCTGTGAAATCCTAAAGGTACTCTTTGGAATATGGGCCCCTTTGCCCACCTAGGCTGCAAAAAAGTGTCACACATCTGGTATTGCCGTACTCAGGAGAAGGTGGGGAATGTGTTTTGGGGTGTCATTTTACATATACCCTTGCTGGGTGAGAGAAATATCTTGGCAAAAGACAACTTTTCCCATTTTTTTATACAAAGTTGGCATTTGACCAAGATATTTCTCTCACCCAGCATGGGTATATGTAAAATGACACCCCAAAACACATTCCCCACCTTCTCCTGAGTACGGCGATACCAGATGTGTGACACTTTTTTGCAGCCTAGATGCGCAAAGGTGCCCAAATTCCTTTTAGGAGGGCATTTTTAGACATTTGGATACCAGACTTCTTCTCACGCTTTGGGGCCCCTAGAATGCCAGGGCAGTATAAATACCCCACATGTGACCCCATTTTGGAAAGAAGACACCCCAAGGTATTCAATGAGGGGCATGGCGAGTTCATAGAAATTTTTTTTTTTTGGCACAAGTTAGCGGAAATTGATATTTTTAATTTTTTTCTCACAAAGTCTCCCGTTCCGCTAACTTGGGACAAAAATTTCAATCTTTCATGGACTCAATATGCCCCTCACGGAATACCTGGGGGTGTCTTCTTTCCGAAATGGGGTCACATGTGGGGTATTTATACTGCCCTGGCATTCTAGGGGCCCTAAAGCGTGAGAAGAAGTCTGGAATATAAATGTCTAAAAAATTTTACGCATTTGGTTTCCGTGAGGGGTATGGTGAGTTCATGTGAGATTTTATTTTTTGACACAAGTTAGTGGAATATGAGACTTTGTAAGAAAAAAATAAAAAAATTCCGCTAACTTGGGCCAAAAAAATGTCTGAATGGAGCCTTACAGAGGGGTGATCAATGACAGGGGGGGTGATCAATGACAGGGGGGGTGATCAATGACAGGGGTGTGATCAATGACAGGGGGGTGATCAGGGAGTCTATATGGGGTGATAACCACAGTCATTGATCACGCCCGTGTAAGGCTTCATTCAGACGTCCGTATGCGTTTTGCGGATCGGATCCATCTATCAGTGCATCCGTAAAAATCATGCGGACATCTGAATGGAGCTTTACAGGGGGGTGATCAGGGAGTCTATATGGGGTGATCACCACAGTCATTGATCATGCCCCTGTAAGGCTTCATTCAGACGTCCGGATGCGTTTTGCGGATCGGATCCATCTATCAGTGCATCCGTAAAAATCATGCGGACATCTGAATGGAGCTTTACAGGGGGGTGATCAGGGAGTCTATATGGGGTGATCACCACAGTCATTGATCATGCCCCTGTAAGGCTTCATTCAGACGTCCCGGATGCGTTTTGCGGATCGGATCCATCTATCAGTGCATCCGTAAAAATCATGCGGACATCTGAATGGAGCTTTACAGGGGGGTGATCAGGGAGTCTATATGGGGTGATCACCACAGTCATTGATCATGCCCCTGTAAGGCTTCATTCAGACGTCCGGATGCGTTTTGCGGATCCGATCCATCTATCAGTGGATCCGTAAAAATCATGCGGACGTCTGAATGGAGCTTTACAGGGGGGTAATCAATGACAGGGGGGTAATCAATGACAGGGGGGTGATCAGGGAGTCTATATGGGGTGATCACCACAGTCATTCATCACGCCCCTGTAAGGCTTCATTCAGACGTCCGGATGCGTTTTGCGGATCCGATCCATCTATCAGTGGATCCGTAAAAATCATGCGGACATCTGAATGGAGCTTTACAGGGGGGTGATCAATGACAGGGGGGTAATCAATGACAGGGGGGTGATCAGGGAGTCTATATGGGGTGATCAGGGGTGATCAGGGGCTAATAAGGGGTTAATAAGTGACGGGGGGGGGGTGTAGTGTAGTGTAGTGGTGCTTGGTGGTACTTTACTGAGCTACCTGTGTCGTCTGGTGGTCGATCCAAACAAAGGGGACCACCAGAGGACCAGGTAGCAGGTATATTAGACGCTGTTATCAAAACAGCGTCTAATATACCTGTTAGGGGTTAAAAAAAACACATCTCCAGCCTGCCAGCGAACGATCGCCGCTGGCAGGCTGGAGATCAACTCTCTTACCTTCCGTTCCTGTGAGCGCGCGCGCCTGTGTGCGCGCGTTCACAGGAAATCTCGGCCATCGCGAGATGACGCATATATGCGTGACTCTGCGCAGGGCTGCCACCTCCGGAACGCGATCCTGCGTTAGGCGGTCCGGAGGTGGTTAACAAGTGGGAGGCACATATGCAAACTGCTGTAATTCCTACACCGTTCACCTGATTTGGATGTAAATACCCTCAAATTAAAGCTGACAGTCTGCAGTTAAAGCACATCTTGTTCGTTTCATTTCAAATCCATTGTGTTGGTGTATAGAGCCAAAAATGTTACAATTGGGTCGATGTCCCAATATTTATGGACCTGACTGTATGTTCTCCTCTAGGTGAGTACTAATAGAACACTGAGAATGTAGCTCCTGGGTAGGCAACCAGTCAATTTGGATCAACTAATAGATCTCTGACAAGAACTGAGTAGGTCACAATGCTTTAAAAAGGAGTTTCTGTGTTAATGATATTGATGACCAATCATCAAGATAGATTATCAATATCAGTTTGTTGAGGGTTCGACACCAGGCACCACCACCAATCACCTGTTCCCTGCAGCCTCTGGCGCCAGAACTTTCACTTTAAACAGAGCTGGAAGTACAGCGCCATCTAGAGTGTAGTGGTCATGCCAGGTTAGGGTATGTTCACGTCTTTATTGGAGGGTTAGTCACATAAATTTTCAAAAATATCAGAGACAAAAGTCCTGCATGCAGTTTCTTCCACACAGCTAGTTACACAGACACTCCTCCTTTATGAATATATCACCACAGGTAATAAGAAAGAGCTGCATGGGCATGGTCATGTGGCCACAGTCCAGAACTGAGGATATGAAGCAAAGGTAAAAGAAATACATTGCAAAATTACAGCTACCTTCATAAATGATTATTTTAAAGCAGGGATGCCCAACCTGCGGCCCTCCAGCTGTTTCAAAACTACAACTCCCAGCATCCCTGGACAGCCTACAGCTATCAGCCGACAGCAGGGCATGATGGGAATTGTAGTTTTACAACAGCTGGAGGACCGCAGGTTGAGCATCCCTGTTTTAAAGGATGTCTGTCCAAACCAGAAAACCCCTTAAGTGCTTTATATCTGTTGGATTTGCTTTACTTTTACAGATATATTCGTATTGGTACCTTTTCTCAAGGCTTGTGTTTGCACAGATAATACATTCTCCCTATGTACCAATAAATAGAATAGTTATCTAATATATGTGAACCCCAATACCTCTATTTGCTACAGTAATGATTTTGGTCTTTTTGGCATCATAGTCAGGCGTATTGTTCATTTAACATAACATGGAATGTTAAAAACAATTTCAGGACTCCCTTCCATAGTTGTAATGAGCAAAGCAGCACCAGCAAATGAATTAAAAACACATAAAAAATACATTATTTAAATAATGTCTTTCTTGTGCCAATATTTTCACAAATAATCTCCTTGTCCTTGGAATGTACTTTTTAGCAGAATTAACAGTTATTATTTATCTGCACAATTTAGATATATTTCAGTAATTTTCAGTAAGTAAGCTTGATTTTTGTATGAAAAATAATAGTAGTTTTTGCAGAATATATTTAGGATATTGATTGTTCCACTGAAGTTATTACCCATTTTAATAATAAAAAAAAAGTGTTTGGGATCATTTACTCTCATTAGTATATCTATATGTCTAATTGTGATCCTAAATGATAAGCAAAGGACATTAAAGGAACCTTTAGCCAGGGATTACAAAGGCTCAAACAGATTAACCCCTTAACACAAAATTACTTACAGGCAATGTTCTCTCTAAGCCTTTGCAGTTACTGAGTTAGGTAGCTGCGTAATACATTGTGAAAGGGGGGCAATCTGTTAATGAGGGTGCATTCCCATGTAGCAACCACAGGGTAAACTTGCGATACCTTAATATATGGAGGGGTGGCTCCACATATGTAGGACCTGCATTTACCAGACTCCTGTGAAGTCCTATGTAACACCACAGACTACACAGTGATAACTCTCTGAATGCAGATAATAAAGTAGATGTTACCTGCAGTCCTATGTAACACCACAGATAACACAGTGATAACCTACTGGGTACATATAACGTAGTAGATGTCTCCTGCAAGGACAGGCCATGTTGTGGCCCACTGCTGGTTATGGTAGTCAGGACAGAAGGATGTTTTGTTTGGGACTTCGAGTTGGTGCCACCTCTAGCAGCAGCGTGTCTAGAGAGGGGAGGTGACACAAACGTTGAGCCCTGCGAAGAATGTCCTGATGCCAGTGGACTCTATAGCTTGTGCCTGTTCTGAGTTCTCAAGTTGCCCAAACTGGCAATGCACCCAGAGAAAACTGTCTACATTGTGGATGTGGGTGGCCCTAGAATTTAGAACATGTACAGTGTAACTTAAAGTCCCTGTCGGCTGTGGAGAAGAGCAGGCCTACATTGGGCCTACGAGTCTCTTAATGGGGACACTATGGAAGCTGCATGGCTGCCAAACCTTAAAAAGAACACTGCTTACTGGTACATTATTTGCATTAAGGGTAAGTATGGAGCAGGCTCACAAGCTGAGCTTGCTCCATACCTTGCAGGTGCAGGCTGTATAATACAGCAGACACCCGACCACAATGATTTGGATTGGAGATAACACCAATCCAAGTAATTTAACCCCTGAGATGCCACACTCAATAGCAACAGCAGCATCTGAGTCTTTAGACAGAGCATTTAGACAGAGAGATGGGGTTCCGCTGTCCACTGATTAGAGCCCGCACCACTTAAATTGGTTGGTATGTAAAGGCTCCCAGCCTTGTCATAGAAAGCCGCCTGTAAAAATCTCATAGACTGCAATAGTACCCTAGAGCAGTCTATGGTACAAGTGATCTGATATCCCTAAGGGGACTTAAAATGACAGTAATATATATTTTTTTTAAATAAAAAAAATACAGAAATAATAAAAATTCTAATCACTCTTCTTTCCCATTTTACAAATAAAAATAAACAATTAAAAATATACATAATTGGCATTGCCGTATAAAAAAAATGCCCATTAAACTATTAAAATATTGAAATATTTTTCCTGTGTGCTTAATGCCATAATGAAGAAAACACATAAAAATACACAATTCACAATTTTTTGATCACCTTATCCCCACACAAAATTGAATAAAAAGAATATACTGTATATATATATATATATATATATATACAGTATATATATGTATATATATATATATATATATATATATATATATATATATATCCCATATATTACAGCACAGAAACCTGACATTTTAACAGGGGTCTGTAGACTTTTTATATCCACTGTATATATATGCCAAAATTGTAGCAATAAAAACTATAGCTCGCCCTTCAAAAAACAAGCCCTCACACAGCTCTGTAGATAGAAATATAAAAAAGTATGAGTGTCAGGTTTATTTTTTTTTAAATAGTAAATCTTAATCAAAACTCCCTAAATTTGTTATGGCTTACGCTGCAAGCATCCTGACCTGCAAAACAAGGTTGTCTGTCATTTTAGCGCATAGTGAACACAAAAAATAACAAGAGATCTTGATGGAGTTTTTTTTTTTTCAGTTTCACCAAAGATTTATTTTTCCATTTTGCAATATAAGATATAGTTAATTAAATGGTGCCATTAAGAAATACAACTTGTTGTACAAAAATAAGCCCTCATATCGCTGTGAAACCAAAAATGAAAAAAATTATGGGCCTTGGAAGGTAAAAAAGGGGGAAACAAAAACGCTGAAAAAAAAATTGGTCTGGTCCTTAAAATGTTTTTTCAAGCTTAAGATATTGATGACCTATCCTTAGGATAGAGGATTAATATCAAATTGGTGACATTTGACACCCCACACTCCCAACAATCAGCCGTTCCCTGCAGCCTCTAGTGCTGGAAATAATGCCTTAGGGCTCATGCACACGACAGTATTTTGCGTTCAGTATACTGGCCGTTTTTGTAGTTCAGTATGCGGTACATATACTGAACCATTCATTTCAATGGTTCAGCAAAAAATACTGAAGTGTCTCCGTGTGCATTCCGTTTCAGTATTTCAGTATTTCCGTACCGTGAAAAGATAGAACATGTCCTATTCTTGTCCGCAAATCACGGTGCTTGGCTCCATTCAAGTCAATGGGTCCGCAAAAAAAACGGAACACATACGGAAATGCATCCGTATGTCTTCCGTTTCCGTTCCGTTTTTTGCTGAACCATCTATTGAAACTATTATGCCCAGCCCAATTTCATCTATGTAATTACTGTATACTGTATATGCCATACGGAAAAACGGAACGGAAAAACGGAACAGAAGCGGAAACACAACGGAAACAAAAAACGGAACAACGGATCCGTGAAAAACGGACCGCAAAACACTGAAAAAGCCATACGGTCGTGTGCATGAGGCCTTAGGCTACTTTCAAACTAGCGCTAATATTTTCCGGTATGAAGATCCGTCAAAAATACCAATACCGGAAAAAAAAATGCTTCCGTTTTGTCCCCATTCATTGTCAACTGGGACAAAATGTAACTGAATAGAACGGAATGCTCCAAAATGCATTCCATTCCATTCTCATACCGGAGATTTCTGTCCTGAGATGCAGAGCAAGACGGATCTGTCATGACCCACAATGCAAGTCAATGGAGACGGATCCGCAATACACCCGGCCAGCACCCCCATAGAAATGCCTATTCTTGTCCGCAATTGCGGACAAGAACAGGACATGCTCTATTTTCTTGCTGAGCTGCGGACCGGAAGAACAGGGCCGCGCTCCGGAAATGCAGATGCGGAGAGCACACAGTGTGCTCTCCGCATCTCTTCCGGACCCATAGAGAATGAATGGGTCCGCACCCATTCCGGATAATTGCGGAATGGATGTGGACCCATTCTATGGGCGTCTGAATGGAGCCTAAATCTGTCGAATTTGGATGGATATTTCTATTGTGTATTGCCAGCTCTACGTAATTCCCTATTCAGTAAACATGGCCTTAGAGAACACTTGAAAAAAGTTAGATTAATTTCCTTTTAATGGGAAAATGCAGCATTTATTTTAAACTTTAGTGGGATTGTCCCATCAGGACAACCCCCTATTCATATGCTCCATTAGGGCATATGGACATCATAGAAGAGTCCCGCTGTTGACATGAACGAGAGTGGAGAGCAGATGATAGGCTGTACCATTAAATTTTTTTTACAGATGCCTCAGGAGATTGAAGGTGTTGCCTTTAATCATAGGTAGGTAAACATATTGCTTATTCTCAACAAACGAACCTATGGTTTATTACATGCTAGCCATTACATCTCAGGAGCTTCTAGATCCAGACTAAGGCCATAGACTCCATCATATATGAAATAATATATGGTTGTAAAAAATAAAGCAGAGTATCTCAGAATATCTAGCGCCCTCAGCAGCATTCCCAACAGGAATGTGAGTGACACATACATATCACTAGTTAACATATAACTGTTACTACAACTAGTCACTGTACTTTTATTAAAACTTTTATTGGGCTATTGTATTCATAGCTTATTCCTTTCCTTACCTGCTAAAATGTTCTCTTTTGAACTTCTGTTTTTAAGAAAATTTGTCTACAGCTTACCACTTTGGATTCTTAATTTTCTTCCTGCTTGCCTTTCCTCCCAACTGTACACATTTATGTTTCTGTCTGCTCTCCCTGGAGCTCTCAGGACGGAGGCTGATGAAAATTCGCAGATGCTTGTAGAAGTCCTAGAGAGGCCACATGTAGGAGGGACACACAAGGAACAGTCAAGCCCAGTTATCACCTCTGGCTCACTCTTTAGTCTACCAGGCTGCACAGGTCCACAGGGTGACTCATGCATAGCCCGTGACATTCCTGACTGCTTCCCATCCTCTTATTTTCTCTTTCTTCCACCCTCCCATCACCCCCCTCTTCAGTCCTTCTTGTCTCTACTATCCCAATCCTCAGGAGTCACCCATGAGGCCATCCAGTCATACATTGTCCATCAGATATGTTTACTTATTCCGTGACAGCGGACACATCTGGAGCGCATATTCAGGTTATTCTAGTGCCACTAGACACATTCCACAAGATCATTCCAGCAGTTGTTATGGCGATCCTATTCCCTCCAGTGGTTTTCAAGTTGCATGACAAAATCTCACTTGGATGTCAGTTGGGAAAGGGGTACAATCAGGGAAAAGGACTAGTTAATAAGGGATGAGTGCACAGTAATCTACAATATACATACAGTTAGGGAATTTATATACATGTGATATATATATATATATATATATATATATATATATAATGTAAAGTGCTACGGAATATGGTGATGCTATAGATGCTATATATATATATATATATACAGGGAGTGCAGAATTATTAGGCAAGTTGTATTTTTGAGGATTAATTTTATTATTGAACAACAACCATGTTCTCAATGAACCCAAAAAACTCATTAATATCAAAGCTGAATATTTTTGGAAGTAGTTTTTAGTTTTTTTTTAGTTTTAGCTATTTTAGGGGGATATCTGTGTGTGCAGGTGACTATTACTGTGCATAATTATTAGGCAACTTAACAAAAAACAAATATATACCCATTTCAATTATTTATTTTTACCAGTGAAACCAATATAACATCTCAACATTCACAAATATACATTTCTGACATTCAAAAACAAAACAAAAACAAATCAGTGACCAATATAGCCACCTTTCTTTGCAATGACACTCAAAAGCCTGCCATCCATGGATTCTGTCAGTGTTTTGATCTGTTCACCATCAACATTGCATGCAGCAGCAACCACAGCCTCCCAGACACTGTTTAGAGAGGTGTACTGTTTTCCCTCCTTGTAAATCTCACATTTGATGATGGACCACAGGTTCTCAATGGGGTTCAGATCAGGTGAACAAGGAGGCCATGTCATTAGATTTTCTTCTTTTATACCCTTTCTTGCCAGCCACGCTGTGGAGTACTTGGACGCGTGTGATGGAGCATTGTCCTGCATGAAAATCATGTTTTTCTTGAAGGATGCAGACTTCTTCCTGTACCACTGCTTGAAGAAGGTGTCTTCCAGAAACTGGCAGTAGGACTCGGAGTTGAGCTTGACTCCATCCTCAACCCGAAAAGGCCCCACAAGCTCATCTTTGATGATACCAGCCCAAACCAGTACTCCACCTCCACCTTGCTGGCGTCTGAGTCGGACTGGAGCTCTCTGCCCTTTACCAATCCAGCCACGGGCCCATCCATCTGGCCCATCAAGACTCACTCTCATTTCATCAGTCCATAAAACCTTAGAAAAATCAGTCTTGAGATATTTCTTGGCCCAGTCTTGACGTTTCAGCTTGTGTGTCTTGTTCAGTGGTGGTCGTCTTTCAGCCTTTCTTACCTTGGCCATGTCTCTGAGTATTGCACACCTTGTGCTTTTGGGCACTCCAGTGATGTTGCAGCTCTGAAATATGGCCAAACTGGTGGCAAGTGGCATCTTGGCAGCTGCACGCTTGACTTTTCTCAGTTCATGGGCAGTTATTTTGCGCCTTGGTTTTTCCACACGCTTCTTGCGACCCTGTTGACTATTTTGAATGAAACGCTTGATTGTTCGATGATCACGCTTCAGAAGCTTTGCAATTTTAAGAGTGCTGCATCCCTCTGCAAGATATCTCACTATTTTTGACTTTTCTGAGCCTGTCAAGTCCTTCTTTTGACCCATTTTGCCAAAGGAAAGGAAGTTGCCTAATAATTATGCACACCTAATATAGGGTGTTGATGTCATTAGACCACACCCCTTCTCATTACATAGATGCACATCACCTAATATGCTTAATTGGTAGTAGGCTTTCGAGCCTATACAGCTTGGAGTAAGACAACCTTCATAAAGAGGATGATGTGGTCAAAATACTCATTTGCCTAATAATTCTACACGCAGTGTATATATATATATATATATATATATATATATACAAATGTAATGAATGGCAGCACCAACCTTAAAGTTTCGGAAATCAGGTGCAAGCTCCAGTGGGAATAGCGTCCCGGGATAATATGAATGAAAAATAGAGCAGCACTCCAGTAAAGTGAAAAAAAGAGACTGTTTATTCACCCAGTGGTGACGCGACGTTTCGGGTCCAACATGAAGCCTTTCTCAAGCTTGAGAAAGGCTTCATGTTGGAGCCGAAACGTCGCGTCACCACTGGGTGAATAAACAGTCTCTTTTTTTCACTTTACTGGAGTGCTGCTCTATTTTTCATTCGTATATATATATATATATATATATATATATACAGTACAGACCAAAAGTTTGGACACACCTTCTCATTCAAAGAGTTTTCTTTATTTTCATGACTATGAAGGCAGCAAAACTATGAATTAACACATGTGGAATTATATACATAACAAACAAGTGTGAAACAACTGAAAATATGTCATATTCTAGGTTCTTCAAAGTAGCCACTTTTTGCTTTGATTACTGCTTTGCACACTCTTGGCATTCTCTTGATGAGCTTCAAGAGGTAGCCCCTGAAATGGTTTTCCAACAGTCTTGAAGGAGTTCCCAGAGATACTTAGCACTTGTTGGCCATTTTGCCTTCACTCTGCGGTCCAGCTCACCCCAAACCATCTCGATTGGGTTCAGGTCCGGTGACTGTGGAGGCCAGGTCATCTGGCGCAGCACCCCATCACTCTCCTTCATGGTCAAATAGCCCTTACTTTCAAAGTTTTCCCAATTTTTCGGCTGACTGACTGACCTTCATTTCTTAAAGTAATGATGGCCACTCATTTTTCTTTACTTAGCTGCTTTTTTCTTGCCATAATACAAATTCTAACAGTCTATTCAGTAGGACTATCAGCTGTGTATCCACCTGACTTCTCCTCAATGCCACTGATGGTCCCAACCCCATTTATAAGGCAAGAAATCCCACTTATTAAACCTGACGGGGCACACCTGTGAAGTGAAAACCATTTCAGGGGACTACCTCTTGAAGCTCATCAAGAGAATGCCAAGAGTGTGCAAAGCAGTAATCAAAGCAAAATGTGGCTACTTTGAAGAACCTAGAATATGACATATTTTCAGTTGTTTCACACTTGTTTGTTATGTATATAATTCCACATGTGTTAATTCATAGTTTTGATGCCTTTAATGTGAATCTACAATTTTCATAGTCATGAAAATAAAGAAAACTCTTTGAATGAGAAGGTGTGTCCAAATTTTTGGTCTGTACTGTATATATATATATTGTGACACAGTGAGAGGTTTGTCTGGGAAAACAGGTATTTTCTTCCCAGCATGTGCTGCTGGGCTGATTTACAGCCAGATTAGGTCAAATACCGGACCAGATTTTAAGTGACGGTCTGGGTTTTGGAAGCCCCTGGCTGTCCTTAAATAGGCAGCTGGGCTCAGAAGCCATGCCTCTGTGTTGGGATCTGGGAGCCTTGTGTCTGGATGAAGGCTTGTTACCTGTTTGGCGTGAAAACAGGTTGGTACTGCTATGCTCAAGGACTCTTTGAGGCAGAATTGCCGCGTGGTGTGAATTACCACCAACACCGCAAGGTGACTTTTTGCTTGGTTATGATTGCTTGTTTTGTCACTTGCCTATAGTGTGAATAAAACACTGAACTGTTTGATCCAAAGAACTTGTTGCCTCTATACTGTGTTCGCTAATCCTGTCTACCAGAGCGAAACCCCACAATTGGTGGAGGATGCTTGCATGAGCAGTGAGGCTGGCGTGAACGCCAATATTTTTGGTTTCTGCATTTTTCAGGTATGGTTGTATGTCATACATTAAACCAGCTGTATTGCAACCAGTTCTCCATGACAAAATGGAGGCTGTTGTGAAGACCCTCATGGAGGCTAATCTGCAGCAGCGAGAGACAATCCTGCAGCAACGCGAGGCTAATAAGCAGCAGCAGGAGACTAACGAGTTGCTGTTACAACACGTGATGGCTTTGTAGACAGCAGGAACAACCCCTAGCATCTACGATTCCTGGAAAGCAGTCCGTGCCGTGATTCCTAAGATGACCCCCGCTACGACATCAAAACCTACCTGGCAATGTACGAGTAAGTGGCCATCAGGGAAAAGCTACCCCGTGACCAGTGGGCTCAGGTCGTCACTCCATTCCTCGTATCCGATTCCCAGTGGGTGTATTTTGACTTGCCGAAAGATCAAGCGGCCAACTACCAGAAAGTCAAGGGTGAGATTATGGCAAGACTGAGGTTGAATGTGTTGGTCCAGGCCCAGCGGGTGCATCAGTGGGGGTTCAACCCGGCTGAGCCTGCTAGACCCCAGTATTATAACTTACTTCACCTCTTGCAAAAATGGCTACAGCCTGATGTGCTGAGTCCCACTGCTATGCTGGATCATATATTAGCCGATATGTTCTGGAGGGCTTTGCCATACCCTTTCCAGCACTGGATCGGTCAGGTGTCTCCTAGCAATGCCCTTGAGATGGTGGACCTGTTAGAATTCTATGAAGGGCCAGGAATCTAAAGGAGGGTTCTGTTGGGAAGGGGGTCGGCAAACCCCGGAAATCTCCAACCCAAGCCTGGAGATTTTAGCTGATAAAACCCGCCCGGGATGTACCCATGGCAGACCTGGCTCTGATAATTTTGGTACCGCCCAACGTCAGGACCAAACCCTATCCCGCGCCTGGGAAAATGTGTTAGTAGTAGATGGTGAACCACAACAAACTGGGGCAGAGTCAGTGTTTCCCCGTTTTGTGCTTCATCATGATATGTTGTATCGAGTAAACGAACTATGGGGTGAGCCTATTGAACAGTTGGTGGTCCCCAAGGCTTATTGCAAGCTTGTGTTAGATCTAGCCCACCAACACGTTCTCGGGGGTCACCTGGGGCTTCAGAAAACGTAGGATTGCATTCTACAGCAGTTTTACTGGCCCAGCATATTCAAAGAAGTGGAAGAGTTTTGTAAGTCTTGCCCGACCTGCCAGTCCCCTAGTACCTCTCCCGATTATTGAGGAACCGTTTGACCGAATAGCTATGGACCTCATAGCCCCAGTACCGAAGTCCGCCAGAGGGCATTAACACATCTTAGTCATTCTAGACTACGCCACTCAGTACCCAGAGGCGGTGCCACTGCGACATACCTCGGCCAAACTCATAGCTAAGGAATTAATGGAGATGTTTTCCCTAGTAGGACTACCTAAAGAGGTTATGACCGACTAAGGGACCCCTTTTATGTCCAAGGTGATGAGGGAACTCTGTAAGTTGCTGCACATAAAACAGCTACTGACGTGCGTTTACCATCCACAAACGGATGGTCTGGTAGAAAGGTTTAACCAAACATTAAAAAATATGTTGAAAAGGGTGGTGGCTAAAGATGGAATGGACTGGGACCTCCTTCTGCCCTATCTCATGTTCGCAGTGCGAGAGGTACCCCAGGCCTCTACTGGGTTCTCGCCCTTCGAACTGCTATATGGCAGACACCCTTGCGGTCTCTTGGATGTGTCCAAAGAGGCGTGGGAACAACAAACCACTCCACATAAAAGTGTCATTGAGTATGTTACCCAGATGCAAGATCGGATAGAGACAGTATTGCCCTTTGTAAGGGAGCATATAGAGGCAGCTCAACGAGCCCAGAGTAGGGTCTATAATCGGCAGGCTCGGGTCTGGATCTTTAACCCTGGTGATCGGATTTTGGTTCTGATGCCGACCATGGACAGTAAGTTCCTGGCTAGGTGGCAGGGGCCCTACAAGATACTCGAGAAAATTGGAGATGTAAACTACAAGGTATACCAGCCAGGGCAGCGAAAGCCAGAGCAGGTTTACCATGTGAATTTACTCAAACTGTGGAAAGATAGGGAAACCTGTACAGAAGACAGTCCGTGGCCGGGTTTTCTAGGAGAAGAGGTACAGGCCCCTCTGTCTGATGCAAAAGAGGCGGCTGTCACAGTAAAAATTGCTGACAGCCTCTCCTCTAAACAGACTCAGGAGGCCAGCGAGTTTGTTAGTCGGAACACGGATGTGTTCTCGGACCTCCCTGGATGCACTTCCATAATCCAGCATGACATTGTCACTGACCCTCAGGAAATAGTCTGATTAAAACCATACTGAGCCATATCGGAGGAGGTGCAGCTGATGTTGCAGCTAGACGTCATTGAGTAGTCAAAAAGTGAGTGGGCCAGTCCTATAGTTTTGATACCCAAGCCAGACGGGACATTGCGGTTTTGTAACGACTTTCGAAAACTTAACAAGGTTTCCAAATTTGATGCGTATCCCATGCCCTGGGTGGATGACCTCATCGAGAGGTTAGGACAAGCCTGGTATCTTTCTGTTTTGGACCTCACGAAAGGGTACTGGCAGGTGCCCTTAACAGAGGCTGCCAAAGAGAAAAAACTGCCTTCATCACACCTGAAGGGCTGTATCAATATAAGATCTTACCCTTTGGTCTGCATGGTGCCCCCGCCACTTTTCAGCGACTAATGGACATTGTGCTTTGTCCACATCGTCCCAAAGTGCAGGCTGTAGTAGACTCCCTTCGGAAAGCTGGCTTAACCGCTAACTCCAAGTGCGATAGGGTTAGAAGAGACTAAGGACCTGGGGTATGTCATTGGGCACGGAGTCATCAAACCTAAAGTGAACAAAATAGAGGAGATACGGAATTGGCCCCGACGTGTCACCACTAGGCAAATAAAGTGGTTTGCTCCCAACTTTGCTACTCTAGCTGTTCCCTGGACAGGACTCTTAAAGGGACACAAGTCAATGATGGTTCGCTGGGATGATTGGGCGGAAGAGGCTTTCTCTGCTTTGAAGTCGGCCCTGGGAGGGTCCCTGGTTCAGCTGACGCCCGACTTCAAAAGGGAGTTTTTAGTACAGACCGATGCCTCCGAAGTAGGCCTTGGTGCTGTACTGTCTCAGAAAGTCAACGGGGAGGAGCATCCCGTTGTCTTCCTCAGCCGTAAGCTCACCCCAGCCGAGACCTGGTATAGTATAGTGGAGAGAGAATGCCTGGCTATCAAGTGGGCACTAGAATATCTCCGCTATTATTTATTGGGGAGAAAATTTTGCCTGGTGACTGACCACTCCCCTCTCAAGTGGATGAGCCAGGCCAAGGACAGAAATGCCCGGGTAACCCGATGGTTTCTCTCCCTACAAAACTTTAAGTTTTCGTTGAAACACAGGGCAGGCCGGTTACAGGGAAATGCGGATGCCCTGTCCCAGGGTTGAACAAAAGGGGGGGGGGAGGGGGTATGAGACACAGTGAGAAGTTTGGTCTGGGAAAACAGGTATTTTCCTCCCATGTGCTCCTGGTCTGATTTACAGCCAGGTGAGGTCAAATACCAGACCGGATTTTAAGTGCCAGTCTGGGTTTTGGCAGCACCTGGCTGTCCTTAAATAGGCAGCTGGGCTCAGAAGCCATGTCTCTGTGTTGGGATCTGGGAGCCTTGTGTCTGGATGAAAACAGGTTGGTACTGCTACAGTCAAGGACTCTTTGAGGCAGAATTGCCGCATGGCGTGAATTACCACCAAAACTGCAAGATGACTTTTTGCTTGATTATGACTGCTTGTTTTGTCACTTGCCTAAAGTGTGAATAAAACACTGAACTGTTTGATCCAAAGAACTTGTTGCCTCTATACTGCATCCGCTAATCCTGTCTACCAGAGTGAAACCCCACAATATATATATATTTAGTTATTTGTTCACGTTATTCATGTTCTTTTTTGTTCTGAATCCTTGTCTACATTGTGTGTCTGTTACTATTCACACTGTAGTGCAGAAATGTGGAAGAACATGAAATGAGAAATACACTGTACATTACTGTAGATTACTTCCTCCTCATCCTAGCATCCTCATCATCTTCCTGATTTTACTGTGGTTTCACTAGTTGGCAAAATGAAATAAAGGCGCAAAAATTATCAAAAAAATAATAAATGTCTATTATAATTGATTTTCAAAATAGTGGATGTGAATTTGTTGTGCCTACTGAACAGATTTAACTTGGGGCTACTCCTAAGAATGTTATCCGGGCAGCCCCCTAGTTTTCACCCCTTAACTCCTATACAGGGATCTGGATCAGGATGCTGCCCCCGGGAGTAGTTTTTTCTTTAGTAAACTTCTGACCCAGAGGGGTCAAGAGACTCCAATGTGAAGCACCAAGGGTAAAACTGTAGTCAAGGACAAGCCGAGGTCAGGTTAGGCAGAGTTTGAGCAATTCAAAGTCTGTCTGAGGGTCAGGGTAGGCAGCTCAGGATCAGTATAAGGAACAGACAGAGGTTGGGTCAGGCAGAAAAGAGTCAAATTCAGAGATAGGCAAAGGTCAGTACACAGAGAGGAAAAACAGCAATGGCACACCTTAGCAGGAAACTAGACAGCTAGAACCTACTGTTCAGGCACTCTCCCATAATGAAAGGAGCCTAATATACCCTTAGGTAGCCAGCCCCGGCTGGGGAAGACTGAGGTGCAGGGACAATGGCTCTTCAAGGGCCAGAAGAGGCGTGCACAGCCTATGGGTAGAGGGAGACATGGCAGAAAAAAAAACAGGCCTAAGTTCACAGAAGGGAAGGAGAGTGCTCTGGCAGCCATGCCTGCTGGGAGAAGCGAGGCAACGGTAGACTGCAGGCTTAACAGCACCATTAGAGCCACATGCTGTTGTGGTTGTTTACCATTAGCAACCAAATCCATGCACCTTAGCAAATCCTCCTCTCTAGGACTTGGCAATGACCTTTCTGGATCACATGACCTCTTTGCAATAGGACATCTCTCCAGTCCATTGCTTTTGGAAATGGCACATTCAGTCTTTTTCTCTGGAACTCCAAATACATCACAGGGGAATGTGCCTACTATGTCCTTAGGTAGCCAGCCATTGGTGCAGGGACACTGGGCCTTGAAGAGTCAGAGGAGGCGCGTGTGCACACTACAGGTGGAGGGAGGCATAGCAGGCAAACCGCAGGCCCCAGTCTGCAAGTGGACAGAGCTGTTCTGTTCCAACAGCTGAACCTGCCAGGAGGAATCAAGAGGACGCTGATGAGCAGAGGAAGATCACAGGAGGGAAGGTGTGCACTCTGGCGGCCATGCCCACATGGGGAAGAGAAGTGGCAATAGGCACAGACTGCCGATGTAATACTAATTTGCTAAATATTTTGTGTTTAGAACTGTTGACAATGAAATAAAATATACTTGCTTTATTTCCTTTGCCAGATTCTATTTTATGAATGCCTATTACATATTCATTTAATTGATATTGATATGATCAAGTGGCTTCTAACTATCTGACCTCTAACCACTTCTTAGTAATCAGTAAATCATAGAATAGGTAAAGTAAAGGTAGCCTCTTAATGTCAATTCCCTTATAGAATCTATTGACCTGGAAATGAATCAGCAGAGTACTTAATGCTGTCTGACCCTGTCTATGGTATTGCAGACACAAGTGGTGCGTGCTCATGAGGTGCTGTTCTGTGCTCCCACCATATTATTGCACCCTTCTGGCTGTATTAGGAAATTTTTAGATAATATATTACTCCCTTAACTACCAAGCTTATTTTAGCATTAATGCCAACAGGATTATTATTTTTTCATTTTTGCATCACCGCAGTCTTAGAAAAAAGTTAGTAAGCGCATCATGTAAAATTAAATGAATGGGCAGGTGCACCTTGCTGTGGCTGAAAATACAACAATGCAACAGCACTCTGTGAACACAGAATATATAAACTAATGCTATATTCAGTAAATAAAATAAATATGGATTATGCAGCAAACATATTTTGATCAAAATCACAGGTGCCCATCTGCCATAGCAAGAAAACCTTTTTTAGGTGGAACCCTGCTCGATAATGATAACTCTTGCAGTATATACCTGGATCCTACTCTCTCTGAATTCATTTGGAGCCTGCTGTCACAAGGTGAGGAGTCATTGTAGAGTAAGGTCACATCTAAAATAGGTCATGGTAAATGGGCACAAATGATTTTAATCAAATATATTTGCTTAGTACCCTCATATTCATTTATATAGTGAACTAGCAGAATGACCCGGCTTTACATGGATATATTTTGACTATTTCATTTAATGTTTGGGTGTAGTTAAAAGATAACCACAATGGCCCCCATAACAGTGACCTCCAGAGTGCCCCACCCCCTTAACAGTAACCTCCACAGCACCCCGCTCCCTTAACAGTGACTTTCACAGTACCCTGCCCCCTTATCAGTGACCTTTGTGGCACCCCGATCCCTTATCAGTGACCTCCGTAGCACCCTGCCCTCTTAACAGTGAACTCCCCAGCGCCCTGTTACCTTAAAATTTTACCTCCACAGCACCCTGCCCCCTTAACAGTGACCCTCCACAGTGGCCCACCTCCTTAACAATGTCCTCCACAGCAGCTCGCCCCTTTAACACTGACCTCCACAGTACCCCACCCCCTTAACAGTGCCTGCCCCACAGTGGCCCACCCCCTTAACAGTGACCTTCAGTCAGTGCTGGGCTCCCGCTGTGATCATGTGGGCACACCTTCTGTGCCCATATGATCACCATGACATAACTGTACATCATGGAGGCTTAATGCAAGCCTACCAATGATGTACAGTTACATCATGGTGGATTAATGGGATAAAATATACAATATATTAATAATTTCAATAATTATGAAGAACTTGTCATGCCGTACTCAATGTTGTACTCATGAGCAGCATTGTACAGAGTGGAAAGAGTTGACAGGGGTTGTCCAAGTTATGTTTATTGATGACCTATCCTCAGGATAGGTCATCAATATCAGATCGGCTGGGGTCCGACACCCGGCACCCCCGCCGATCAGCTGTTTGAAGAGAAGGCGCGCGCCGTGCCACCGCTGCCCCCTCTTCATTGTTTACCTGATTGCCGTTGCATCTGCAGCGGTGAGCAGCTGTAATTACACCCAAGCCGTCCCATTCATTTCAGTGGACGGATTGCTTCTACACACTGGTATAGGAGCAATCCGTCCCATTGAAATGAATGGGACGGCTTTGGTGTAATTACAGCTGCTCACCGCCGCAGATGCAACGGCGAGCAGGTAAACAATGAAGAGGTGGCAGCGGTGGCACGGCGTGCGCCTTCTCTTCAAACAGCTGATCAGCGGGGGTGCCGGGTGTCGGACCCCAGCCGATCTGATATTGATGACCTATCCTGAGGATAGGTCATCAATAAATATAACTTGGACAACCCCTTTAAGCATAACTTGCATTTTATTCATTAAAATCCCTGTTCATTTTAGGTGGTCTCACTGGTTGACTTACAGCCTTCCTTGTATGAGCAAGCATATATACATAGATAGCTGTTGAGTCATTGAGTAGGACTTCCCACTGGACTCATAAGCCCAGAGTGAAAAGTTTTTGAAAAGGGCAGAAAGGGTGGCAAGTTCAATATCAATAAATAACTGTTTGGAGTATCAATAAGGTAGTGTGATCTAGATTGCAAAAAAAAAATAAAAAATGGATCGCACATCTACAGGTAAATGCTTCCTGTCATAATGTACATAGCTTCTCAGCATAAATAATGGCGTGCAACATCACAATTTACATACTGTACACAAGGCATTTATATACTTTTTGATCAAAATCCATAAACCCACTCACCATATGAAGGTTGCCTCTTTCGAGTGGGTATCTACTCTTACCTGGCACAGCACCATTTGTCCGTCGCAACTCAGTGCCCACAGGTGGCGTGACCCAGCAGTCCAACAGCACCTCTGCTGGCAGACAAATCCCTCTTGACACTTTGCCCCACCAACCTACGGAAACAGCATCACAGCAACACCAGCAACTACGCACAAACCACACCATGTAAACAGATGTCTAAGCTCTATGGTCCATGTGGTCTTAGAACTACATCAGACTGATACTACTTAGGATAGCCATTATGCAGTCTCCCGCCAAACAAAAACACTTGGGCTGAATGGGAGGAGTTCTGATACCATAAAAGAAAGCACAAAACTGATAAAATTAATAACAGAAAACATAAATCACAAATCCACATGCTCTGCATTGATCTATGGCCTCATGGAATAATTTACATGATTTATCAGCATAATTAATAGTATACAATGCCATATTTCACATACCATACATGAGGCATTTGTATATGTTTTGATCAAAATTCATAAGCCCACTTACCATGTCAAGGTTGATTCTTTCAAGTGGGTACCTACTCTAACTTAGTGCGGCACCACTGAGACTGGTCGCTAAGCAGTCTGGAATACTTGTTCTGAGGAGGGCTTTTAGAGACAATGAAAAGTTATGTAATCAGACGTACAGGTTAAACTCGAAAATTTAGAATATCGTGCAAAAGTTTATTGATTTCAGTAATGCAACTTAAAAGGAGTTGCATTAATGCCACTTAAAATTTGAATATTATGAAAAAGGTTCAACATTCTAGGCTCAAAGTGTCACACTCTAGTCAGCTAATGAATCCATATCCCCTGAGCAAAGGGAACCTGAAAATTGTGACTTTGGGGTTTTCATAAGCTATAAGACATAATCATCCAAATTATAACAAATAAAGGCTTGAAATATCTCGCTTTGCATGTAATGAGTCTATCTCATATGTTAGATTCACCTTTTAAGTTGCATTACTGAAATAAATGAACTTTGCACAATATTGTAATTTTTCGAGTTTCACCAGTAAATTAATTTCACAAAAAATTATCTATCATAGCTCATTTATAGCTATGGTAGTATACCTACCTCAAGCTGAAAACACAGGGTCCACATCATCCACACATCCTCCTAATTTTATAGATTATTAGATTGAAAATATGGGAGGTTCTTCAAAATCTGAACCTCCAATGCCACTAGATGTAAGGTAGCTATCCTACAAGTCAATATTATGCTCCCTCCATAAGGAGAAATAGTACACAGGTGTCTGCAGATGAGTTACTGGCTTAGCAATTATAGACGTTATGTCTCAAGGCATGCTTAAAAGGTAAAGCATTGACTTATAGAATAGATACCTTACATCTGGTGGCATAAGAGGTTGTTTTCTTTTCTTTTTAAAAAGAGAGCTAATTTGCATACATTTTTCCCAGAGGAGGATTGCCTGGCATATAAAACTAGGCGCTCTCCATAAGGAAAAATAGTACCCTCCCACAAAATCCTGAATAAGGCCTGTCATCTAGTTAAGCTACTTCTTTCTGCTCTGCACTGATGAGGGGCAATCACCCAGAAATAGCTGTCTGCAGATGAGGTAGTGGCTTAACAATTATACAAGTTATGCCTCGAGGCCTGTTTAACAGGTTGACTGTTGACTTTAAGGGCGGTTACCTTACATCTGGTAGCATCAATGGTTCAGCTTTCTTTTCTTTTTTGAACGAGAGCTAATTTACTGTCAATTCTATTCTTTTGAAAACATGCAGATCCACAAACTACTATACTGCATGCGATCAATGTATGTAATTAGAATGAATGGATAAAGATGTTTAATGCTTCAAAGAAAGAAAGTTACTTTGCCTCTCTCTGGCAATGTGTTTATGACTAAAGGTCCTTTTACATGGACTGATTTTTCAGGCAATTATTGGGAATGAACCAAACATTCCCAATATGTTGATGAACGTCTGCTGAGATTAATGCTTCATTTACATGCAGAAATCACCTATGCTGTATGGGGACGAGCTTATCCTCATAAAAATTATTGTTCCTGGCCAGCAGATTAATGTTTAGACAGCACAATCTGCTTCTCAGATTTTTGGTGCTGACAGAACAACAGGATCACCTTATTGCTCATTCATCGGGTGATCGTTGGCACCTTTTACCCAGGCCACTTATCGGGAATGAGTGTTTCTGCAAATGCTCATCCTCAATAATGGACCTGATTATTGGTCCATGTAAAACTACCTTAAACTGCCTATGCCAGTCTTAATAGTATAGATGTAGTGAGCAGGACAAAGAAATAAGAAACCGAACAAACAGCAGGTGGCGCTATACAGATATATTTTATTGAATAACTCAGTGGCTATAGTAAATTTTTAATTACATGCAATTATAAAAGTATTCAGATGCAGGTGCTGGTTTGAAAGCTGTAGAATATTTTTCATGGGACAACCCCTTTAACATCATCACTGCCTTAGACCATCAGAGATTCAGATAATAGTCTTTACTGTTCTACACGTGGATGCTGTTTAATACTATTTGCGTGGTTGCTATATGACCTTGGATACCGCTTTATATAGTCCCGTTATATAGGGCTAAGGTGCTTCATGTTAATATTTATGTTATGCTGTCCTGTGTTTCCCAGCTTAGAGGGAACAGTTCCCAGGTAGCTATCTAAAAAAGCATAGAGGGAACATTGGGCATGACTTGTGGAGCCCAAAACAATGGAATAATATCAAATCATTTACTAGCCTAGGAGTAACAATGAACATGTGTATTATTCTTAGACCTATTTGTAAAAACAAACAAAAAATCTTTTGCTATATCTTCTAATACAGAGCCAGTTTTCTACATTGCATATTAAGTGCTGTTCTGAAGTTGATGCAGATGTCTGTAACATTATATGTAATGCAAGTCCAATTTTGGGCATGTACTGTAGTAAACTCAGCATGAATGTTGAAGCGTCATTATAAATGTACCGTATCTCTTTCCAGATGTGTCTTTTCAACTCAACAACCGATGTTGTGGTTTAGTGCAATACTAGGGTTCTATAGACTAGGTTATATTAATATTGGTAATGTTGAAGCCATTACTGAATGAAGTTACAATTTTACAAATTTAAAATTACTGTCCACTCCAAGGACTGTCTTTCTCAGCCATCCATGGGTTATATTAAACACTAAGACAAAGTGAGATAACAGCACTGGAAGAAACTGTCATGATTCTTAAAGGGGTTCTCTGGGCTACAGATATTGATGACCTATCCCCCACCGATCAGTTTTGAGTTGACACAGCAATAGTGTTGTACATTGAAAATGTGGTATATCACCCGAGGGCGATGTGAGACAGAAAGCGCTGGAATACACAATCAAAGCAACTAATCCTTAAATGTGGTAATATCAGTCAGTGCCAGCCTAATTAACTTGGCTGCTGGCTCCGAAAGTCAGTGTTTGGAGGATCGGTTTATATGATTATTGATATCTAGACATATGAGAAACAAGACTGGTATTAGTAGTAATGTTATTGTAACTACCTTGTTGTTCATCCAGAATGGACCTTTAATTGGTGGTCTGATGTGGCGTTCACGGTGGGTTGGTTGCCTTAGTGTTCTTCTGATGATACTGTTCCTTTAAATCGCGGCGTCCTCCTCGCTCACCTACCAGCAGCAGCGCGGCCCCGGCCGGAAGCACGCGCAGCGCGAGGGAGCTTGTTGGTGTGTTGCTCGGGAAACCGCTTGTGGTGACGTCACCGTTCAGAGTATAGGGGCCTCCGTAGGACAAAAAGCTGTCTTTCTCAGCCATCCATGGGTTATATTAAACACTAAGACAAAGTGAGATAACAGCACTGGAAGAAACTGTCATGATTCTTAAAGGGGTTCTCTGGGCTACAGATATTGATGACCTATCCCCCACCGATCAGTTTTGGGTTGACACAGCAATAGTGTTGTACATTGTATGGAGCCTGAGGCAGACAACTCCTTACACTGTTGTAGTGGTTGTGTCAAGGTACTGCAGCTCAGTTCCCATTCAAGTGAAGGTATGCAGATTCTGGAAACTACACAGAGTACAGAACTTTCTGCTTCCATACATGGATAGACTCTGGTGCCGTGGCAGCCTGAAACAACTGATCAGTGGGGGTTGCCTTGTGTTGGACCACCACTGATCTGATATTGATGACCTGTCCTGAGGATAAGTCATCATTATCTGTACCCTAGAGAACTCGTATTTTTTAATAGGCAGCAGATCGAAGTAAACAAAAGAGAAAAGGCATACATCATGTACGACAAGTGGATTTCAACTCCTGGCCAGGAACATATATAGCTAATAAACAAAACAAAAAATCGCATTTGTTTTGAATTTACCCAAAATTCAGATTCCAAAAGAAGACTAAGTTTTAGTGATTTGTACAAAACGATGTCTGCAACAATTTTATATCACAGTACTGAGAGGAGCTCAGCAGGGAATATGACAATAGAGAATTACATGAGCTCTGGCGGGGACATGGCCAGCCGGCTTGCCCATAATACCTTGCAGTCAGCCTAACAGCCAATTAAAAGGGACAATATAGACACGTGATAGGCACTATGTAAACTTTCTAGTGGAGACGCCATTCTTAGCTTGTTCACTGCTATGACAGGACACAGGAAGTCTCTGCCACAGACACAGCAATTTAGAAACACAAGTCAGTGAGTTTAGGTCTTATGGATTAGGAAGGTAATTTAGTTAGGTAGATTGAATTATTTGATAGAAAGACATGTTTTAGCACTAGGGACAGGATACAGTTATTTAAAGGGGTATTCAACAACAACAAAAAAAACTAAATCTACTAGCTGATAATGTTTTAAGCATCAAAATACACTAAACACTGGAGCCTTTATTTTTTTCTTCAAAACTATTTGCAAAGTTTCTACAATTAATAAATGTACAATAAAGGCCTCTTTCACATGGGTGTCCCGGATTTGCTCCGGATGCGTCGCATGTGCATTGCGGGAAACCTGTGCAAGTGCGCACGTAATTTCAGTCAGTTTTGACTGCAATTGCGTTGCATTGTTCAGATTTTATCGCGCGGGTGCAATGCGTTTTGCATGCGCGTGATAAAAAACTGAATGTGGTACCCAGACCCGAACTCGGACTTCTTCACTGAAGTTCGGGTTTAGGTTTGGTGTTCTGTAGATTTTATTATTTTCCCTTATAACATAGTTATAAGGGAAAATAATAGCAGTCTTAATACAGAATGCTTACTAAAATATTGATTGAGGGGTTAAAAAAAAATAATAATTAACTCACCTTATCCACTTGATCGCGCAGCCAGCATCGTCTTCTTTCTTCTTCTTTCAGGACCTGCAAAAGGACCTTTGATGACGTAATCGCACTCACCACGTGGTGAGCGCGGTGACGTCAGCGCAGGTCCTGCTGAATGAAGATAGAAGATTTCTATCTTCATTCAGCAGGACCTGCGCCGACGTCACTGCGCTCACCGCGTCGTGAGCGCGATTACGTCATCAAAGGTCCTTTTGCAGGTCCTGAAAGAAGAAAGAAGATGATGCCGATCAAGTTTTTTTTTTTTAACCCCTCAATCGACATTTTAGCAAGCATTCTGTATTAAGAATGCTATTATTTTCCCTTATAACCATGTTATAAGGGAAAATAATACAGTGAATTTACTGTAATGGGGTCCGGGGTTGCTCATCCCTATCATCTCCTAGCAACCATGCTTGCGATTTTCACGCAGCCCCATTCCTTTCTATGGGGCCTGCATTGCATGAAAAACGCAGAATATAGAGCATGCTGAAATTTTCACGCAACGCACAAGTGATGCGTGAAAAACACCGTTCATCTGCACAGCCCCATTGAAGTAAATGGGTCCGGATTCAGTGCTGGTGCAATGCGTTAACCTCACCATCATGCATCATCGGCAGCATGTATTTTTAGTGCAGTCGTGCAATCGTGCTTTTTTCCACAAAAAAAATTTGAAATGTTCGATGAATCTCAACATGACTTATTTTAGTCAGGTGGTGAGCTTTCTGTTGTTTTAGTTGACACAGTTAGTACTGATACAATTAATAAAATAAGAAAAGTCATAGCACATGTTTTTTGTATGTTTTGTGTTAATACCCAGATGAATTTACACTGTTCTGAAGAAAACATCAAATCACAAAAATCTGGCAACTAAAATGTAATGTTGATAAGTGCAGGATAATGCACCTGGGGCGTAAAAACCCAAGAGCAGAATATAAAATCAGTGATACAGTCCTAACCTCAGTGTCTGAGGAAAGGGATTTAGGGGTCATTATTTCAGAAGACTTAAAGGTAGGCAGACAATGTCATAGAGCAGCAGGAAATGCTAGCAGAATGCTTGGGTGTATAGGGAGAGGCATTACCAGTAGAAAGAGGGAGGTGCTCCTGCCGCTCTACAGAGCACTAGTGAGACCTCATTTGGAGTATTGTGCTCAGTACTGGAGACCCTATCTCCAGAAGGATATTGATACTTTGGAGAGAGTTCAGAGAAGAGCTACTAAACTAGTACATGGATTGCAGGATAAAACTTACCAGGAAAGATTAAAGGACCTTAACATGTATAGCTTGGAAGAAAGACGAGACAGAGGGGATCAGTGGCGGATCCAGAGCCTGGTCTCGGGAGGGGCACTTTCAGATTTTTTTTCTGTCCGCCGCCACAAAACAATGGTGCTTATAGAACAGACTACACAGTGTAGCGGTATACTGTATATTGTGTGGCACAGTGTAGGCTATATGTGTATAACAAACATATTTCACATGAAAACTTACAGTTACTTGGCTTGACCATTGGGGATCTCGGACACCACTTCAACACTTTGGCTGCTGGCTCGGCGGAGCTGATGTGTTTTATCCTAATGAGAAAGATTTCATAATAAGGATTTGGAGAATGGGCAGAGGGATAGCAGAGCAGGGAGAGGATGGTGCTGCTACTAGGGGGTCATACCATGGGGGAGTAATAAAGCCCACCATAATGTCCCCCCCAGTAGAAATAATGTGACAGTGCAAAAAATACCCCCTTGTAATGCCCCCAGTTGAGCTAATGTCCCCATAATGTGCCAGTATAAAATACCCCTATATAGTGCCCCTAGTAAATGCCCCCATAGTGCTCCACACCATCCTTCCTCCTAGTGCCCCCCATAATGTACCAGTATAAAATGCTCCAGTAGATGCCCTCAGTGTCCCCCATAATTTGCAAGTATAGAATACCCCTTCTTAGTGCCCCCGTAGATGACCCCATAGTACTCCTCTCCCCCCTTCCCTATAGTACCCACCATAATGTGTCCCAGTATAAAATTGTACTGTACAGAGCGCCCATATAAAATACCCCTTCTTTGTGGCCTCAGTAGATGCCCCTATAGTGCCCCCAATCATGTGCCAGTATTAACAGCCCCCCCATGTGCCAGTATTAACAGCCCCCCATGTGCCAGTATTAATAACAGCCCTCCATGTGCCAGTATTAATAACAGCCCCCCCGTGCCAGTATTAATAACAGCCCCCCGTGCCAGTATTAATAACAGCCCCCCTGAGCCAGTATTAATAACAGCCCCCCCCTGTGCCAGTATTAATAACAGCCCCCCCTGTGCCGTAATAATAACAGCCCCCCCCGTGCCAGTATTAATAACAGCCCCCCCGTGCCAGTATTAATAACAGTCCTCCCCTGTGCCAGTATTAATAACAGCCCCCCCCCTGTGCCAACAATAACAGCCCCCCCCTGTGCCAGCAATAACAGCCCCCCCATGCCAGTATTAATAACAGCCCCCCCCGTGCCAGCAATAACAGCCCCCCCCCGTGCCAGCAATAACAGCCCCCTCCCCCCCTGTGCCAGTAATAACAGCCCCCCCCTGTGCCAGTAATAACAGCCCCCCTCCCCCCTGTGCCAGTAATAACAGCCCCCCCTCCCCCTTGAGCCAGTAATAACAGCCCCCCTCCCCCCTGTGCCAGTAATAACAGTACCCCCTCCCCCCTGTGCCAGTAATAACAGTCCCCCTCCCCCTGTGCCAGTAATAACAGCCCCCCTGTGCGATTAATAACAGCAGCCCCCCCGCCAGTAAAAGTATTGTATATATAAAAAAAAAACCACGTACTTACCTCCATGTCAGCGATGCGATGCAGGCATCTTCCGGCCTGTGTCCCGCGCTGCATGGCTCAGGCGGCGCGATTACATCATCGCGCCACCTGCACCGGCCTCTGATAGCCTATCAGAGGAAGGGAAAGGAACACGCCTTTCCCTTCCCTGCCGCAGCGTAGACATCTGTATCGCTGTCCTGAGGACGGCGATACAGATGACCGGAGATGAGCGCTTCCACAATGGAAGCGCTCATCTCCCTGTGCCCCGCCGCCACCAGCTCGGGGGGGGGGCAATTGCCCCGTTGCCCCCCCCCCTGGATCCGCCACTGGAGGGGATATGATAGAAACTTTTAAATACATAAAGGGAATCAACAAGGTAAAAGAGGAGAGAATATTTAAAAGAAGAAAAACTGCTACAAGAGGACATAGTTTTAAATTAGAGGGGCAAAGGTTTAAAAGTAATATCAGGAAGTATTACTTTACTGAGAGAGTAGTGGATGCATGGAATAGCCTTCCTGCGGAAGTGGTAGCTGCAAATACAGTGAAGGAGTTTAAGCATGCATGGGATAGGCATAAGGCCATCCTTCATATAAGATAGGGCCAGCGGTTATTCATAGTATTCAGTATATTGGGCAGACTAGATGGGCCAAATGGTCCTTATCTGCCGACACATTCTATGTTTCTATGTTTCTATCAAAAACTTCAATAGCATTAATCCATACTTAAGACATATCATACTACAATTATTTAGCATAACATTTTCAGATCTCACCAGAGATGTTTGATTGGGTTCAAGTCAGGGCTGTGTTTGGGCCACTCAAGGACATTCACAGAGTTCTTCCTAACCCACTCTTGTGTTGTCTTGGCTATGTGCGTAGAGTCATTGTCCTGTCGGACGGTAAAGCTTCAACTCAGTATGAGATCCAGAGCACCCTGGATCAGATTTTCACTAATAACATCTCTGCACTTTGATCAGTGTTGAGGGAAAGCTGAATGGAGCAGTCTCCCTGTCCCATCTGCTGAAAAACACCCCCACAGCATGAAGCTGCCACAACTATACTTCACTGTAGGGATGGTATTGGGTAGGTGATGAGCAATGCCTGGTTTCCTCCAGACATGACACTTAGAATCGAGGTCAAAAAGTTCATTCAATTTTGGTTTTATCAGACCACAGAACCTTGTTTCTCACAATCTGAGAGTCCTTTATGTGATTTTTTTTGCAAACTTTCATTATTTATTTATTTATTTTTATATATATATTTTTTTTTTACCGATGAGAGGGTTCTTTCTGGCCACTCTGCCATAAAGCCCTTTTCCAGAAATGTGCCTCCACAAAATAATTTCTCTCAGCTCTACAGGCAGTTCTTTCCTCCTCATGACTTGTTTTTTTGCTCTGATATGCATTGTCAGCCGTGAGACCTTATATAGACATGGGTGTATCTATCCAAATAATATCCAGTCAATTGAATTTACCTCAGATGGGCTCCAATCAAGGTGTAGAAACATCTCAAAGATGATTATGAGAAATGGAAGTCCCCCAGAGCTAAATTTCATAGTAAGGCCTCTTGCACACGACCGTATGGCTTTTTCAGTATTTTGCGGTCCGTTTTTAACGGATCTGTTTTTCCGGGTTTTTGTTTCAGTAGTGTTTCCGTTCCATTTTGCTGTTCCATTTTTCCGTTTGATTTCCGTTTGTGATCCTTTTTTTGCGGATCGCAAACGGAAACAGAAGCAATCAATTATTTTTGAACAGTAAGTACATAAAAAAATTGGGCTGGGCATAAAATTTTCAATAGATGGTTCCGCAAAAAACGGAACGGATACGGAAGACATATGGATGCATTCCGTATGCATTCAGTTTTTTTGCGGAACCATTGACTTGAATGGAGCCACGGAACGTGATTTGCGGGCAATAATAGGACATGTTCTATCTTTGAACGGAAATATGGAAATGGAATTCATATGGAGTACCTTCCGTTGTTTTTGCGGACCCATTGAAGTGAATGGTTCCGCATACGGACCGCAAATGGAACACAAACGGAAAGAAAAAACGTTTGTGTGCAAGAGGCCTAAGTGTCATAGTAAAGGGTCTAAATACTTATGTCCAGGCAAATAAATTTTTTCCTTTTTAATAAATTTGCATACATTTCTAAGATTCGGTTTTTATTTATCGTATTTTTCGCTTTATAAGACACACTTTTTCCCCCCAAAAGTGGGGGGGGGAAATGTCCGTGCATCTTATAAAACTATTATGGAAGCGCTCACTAGTATGTATTAGGAGCAGAGAGCGAAGCGCCGCAAGCTCATGTAATACTTACTCTCCCTGGTCTGCGCCGCGGCTCATCTTCAGCTGTTGCACTCCCATCTTCCCAGCCTGCGCTGCACTGTCCTGACCCCGTACAGCGTCAGGACGTAGTGCCGCACTATGTTCTGACGCTACACGCAGTGCAGTGCAGCGCAGTGCAGCGCAGTGCAGTGCAGCGCAGCGCAGTGCAGCGCAGGCTGGGAGGATGGGAGCGCGACAGCTGAAGAAGAGCCGCTGTGCAGGACAGGTAAGATGATTTTTTATTTTAGTCTGATCTGAGGTCTGATTGGCTATTCTGAGGTCTAGGGGTACTGATGGGCTGATCTGAGGTCTGGGGGGAATGATGGGCTAATCTGAGGTCTGATTGGCTATTCTAAGGTCTAGGGGTACTGATGGGCTGATCTGAGGTCTGGGGGGAATGATGGGCTAATCTGAGGTCTGATTTGGGGTACTGATGGGCTAATCTGAGGTCTGATTGGGGGTACTGATGGGCTAATCTGAGGCCTAATGGGGTCTGATGGGCTAATCTGAGGTCTGATAACAGTCTGATGGGCTAATCTGAGGTCTTATAAGGCTCTGAGTGGGCTGATATGAGGTCTGATGAAAAATATTTTTTTCTAATTTTCCTACTCTAAAATCTGGGGTGTGTCTTATCATCTGGTGCGTCTTATAAGGCGAAAAATCCGGTATTTATTTTTATTAAGGTGGATTGAGTACGGATTGATGGAGGAAAATTTGAAATTTAAAAAAATGTTTTACCACAAGGCTGCAACTTATTAAAATGTGAAAAAAGTGAAAGGGTCTGAAGACTTTCAGAATGTACTATAATTCTGGTTAACAAAGACATAGGTGCATACAACGAACAAAACAAGATCGTTTAAAATAACTCATAAAAACAGACATTGCAGCTGATCTACCAAAGCAAATTCACCAGATCGTTACTTGTTTTAGGGCTACTACACACATACACATTTTTCTGATGTCTTTTTGCTGCCATAAAACAGCATGTGTTTTTTTCTTTTGAAAGATGATTTTTATTGCATATTCACTGTGATATTTTTAATTCACTCATGTTAAATGCGTTTTTTTCCTGCCCTTTTTATCTCATAGAGAAGAGTATGGAAACCCGCTTGAAAAAACCCCATTGCTACAACTTGTTTAATTTTACTGTGGTTGGCTTTCCATGACTTTAAACTTGTCCTGTGCAAGATAGGACACAAGTTCCAACCACTGCAGTTGTCGGCCTGTAGGCTGTTGTTTGCCTATAGGGAGAGACCTGCCAGTCAAGCTGACGTGAAGCTGGATAGTGGACTCCTCTCCTTGTTCCTGGTTCATTTTTAAACTTTGTATTATCTTAAGGGTCCATTCACACGTCCGTTGTTTCTTTCCTGATCTGTTCCGTTTTTTGCGGAACAGATCTGGACCAGTTCTGTACCCATTAATTTTCAATGGGTCCTGAAAAAAAATCTGACATTGAGCTGTCCGATTTTTTTCAGGACCCATTGAAAATGAATGGGTACAGATCTGGCCCAGATCTGTTCCGCAAAAAACGGAACAGATCAGGAAAGAAACAACGGACGTGTGAATGGACCCTTACACACTTTAGTGTTTCTGTGGACTTCCTTTCCATGCCTTCGCCCCGCAAAAGATAGGACATGTCTTATCTTTAGCTGTATCTTGTGGATCGCGGACCCATTCAAGTCAATGGGTCTGTATCCGCAGCACAGAGTGCGCACATGGCCAGTGCTGTATATTGTGGACCTACTGCTTATGGTCCACAATATGGGTACGGAGCCCTTTTGTTCTTGTGCATAAGGTTGTTCATTCTGGGAAATTCTGTTATCTCAAGCAATGCGTTTCCTGGACCGAACATACTTGTGTGAAATTAGCCTAAAACTTTGCTCTCTGTTCTAAGGCATCCCGATGACAGGTTGTCAAGTCAATGGGGCACCATGAAAGTCTGCAACTTAACTGCAACAAAACTCTCCTGGACACCATGCCTTTTTCCAGTTGCAGTGTGTCAATAAACTTCTAAAAATTCTACTCACTGCGAGTTAACAATCTGGTCATTGTGCTATTACCATATTGGCCAGAAGTTAAAATAAGCAGAATATGTAAACATATCCTTATACTTCTTCACTTCTTGGCTACAGAAAAGGCATACAAAACTGTAGTGTGTGAACAAGGCCTTTATTTTATAATTGAGTCATTAGTATTCATTTGTTAGAAGACATTACTTTCAAAGCCGTACGGCCATCTTTCATTCTCAGCATCACAAACAATGAAATTAGAGCATTTCACCCGCATTCATTTTACGCTGAAACTGGAAAATGAAATAATTCTGTGACAAGGTTGAACTGCAGTGTCAGACCGCGTGCTTTCTGCCAGTTGGATCGCACTCTTCTTTTTGTGTATTTATTTTTTGATAATCAAACCGTTTTAGCTTGGTGAATTTTAAATAAAACAAGCTGGAAAGAAAAACAGCAAAATATGCACTTGTTTGCTTAGTCTGAATTGGCGCTCAGGACTTTATAGCTCTCTCCAAGATGTTTTCTCCACCATGAAGAATACTATACACATTCTTTTTCAATGCTTCAGCCTTATTTATTATGACAGTGCATAGACAGAGCCATCTTAACACCATCAAGTACCAGATAGTGCGCCGCAGATGTCCATGTGTTTTGTCTAAATAAACATGGTTTCAAAATGGCAGCAGTAAGTCAGCTGATGGGCGCTCCTGTTTATTTTTTTATCTAGTGTAGCTTACGGTATATCTAGAAAGTAAAGCATTTTAAGACCTTTCTTGATTTTTTTTTACTCGTTTGACAGCCAAACATACTTAGATTTTGTGAAAAGACGTTTTAATGCATTAAAGAACTGATGATTCCTTATGGAGGAAGAATGTACCGGTCCATTTTACATTTGTTGTGGCTGGCAACTAGCTTTTAAAAAAAATGCATTAGCCGCGTGCTGGTGGTGTACTCGCTCCAGCTGCAGGGGATTAGGGCTTTGAGTGGGTCCGGGAAGTTTGGAATGTATTCTCTTTTAGCCGAGGATTTCTGTCCCCTTCCCCATTAACTCTTTATGGCTCAAGAATAAATAGCATGGCCGTAAATTAATATGGATTTTATTTTTTATTGCCACGTTTTTTTCTGATTGTATTTTTGAAAATAGCCTTTTATATTTTTTAACACAACTCATAATAATAGCACCAATAATAATGTATGACATGAAGTGTTGCTATCATTTGGCGCATTAGCAGTTTTGCCAACCATGTGTGAATTCATGGACAGTCTGTAAAAACAGGGGAACTTTTTTCTCTTGTCAAATTTTTGGTGGCAGTTTTTTTTTTTTTATCTAGACACAGGAGTGAGTACAAAAGAGAGGAGAAGTAGGGTACCTTCAAACATGGTAAATTTTGTTGCAAAACATTATTTATTTATTTTTTTATATTAGGCAGCTCTTTACAGACATTAGCATCACGCTGTCCCCAATGGGGCTAACAATCTAAGGGCTCATTGACACGACCGTGCCGTTTTTTGCAGTCCGCAAATTGCGGATACTCAAAAAACGCATGCCGCCCGTGTGCCTTCCGCAATTTGCGGAATGGAACAGGAGGCCCATTATAGAAATGCCTATTCTTGTCCGCAAAACAGACAAGTATAGGACATGCCTCATAATTTTTGCGGGCCACGGAACACAGCAACGGATGCGGACAGCACACAGAGTGCTGTCCGCATCTTTTGCGGACCCATTGAAATGAATGGTTCCGTATACTGACTGTATATGGAATCAAAATACGGCCCGTATACGTAAGGGCTCATGCACATGACCGTGCCTTTTTTTGCGGTCCGCAAAAAACGGATGCCGCCCGTGTGCCTTCCGCAATTTGCGGAACGGAACAGGAGGCCCATTATAGAAATGCCTATTCTTGTCCGCAAAATGGACAAGAATAGGACAGGACTCATAATTTTTGCGGGGCCATGGAACGAATGCTGACAGCACACAGAGTGCTGTCAGCATCTTTTGTGGACCCATTGAAATGAATGGTTCCGTATACGGAACGCAGAAAACGGCCCGTATACAGAATGCAAAAAACATTCGTGTGAACGAGCCCTAAGTTCCCTATCACTATGTCTTTGGAAGGAAACCCATGGAGAACATACAAACTCCATGCAGATGTTGCCCTTGTTTGGATTTGAACCTTGCACTCCAGCCATGCAAGACACCAGTGCTAACCACTGAGCCACTGTGCTGCCCCTGTTTGAGGTTGAAAATCTGTTCCATTCACTAAATGGGGTTGTTGTGGTGGGACTCACATGGCTTTCTGCATGACCCATTCAGATGAATGGAACTGATTTTCAGTCGCAGAAATTTTCTGCAGCAACCTTATACTCTGTACACAAGATATAGATTCATCTGAAAAAATCCATACCAAATATTGTGTGAATCCATGGCAAAATCCTATTGAATTACATGTGGATTTTTCATCACAGAACTTCGTAGATTTCACCCTGTGCAATACAAAGGGAGACATAAATCTGCAAAAATCTGTCTGTGAAATGGAAGATATATTGGTACTGATGGCTGGGGCATTGGAAAGATGATATCTATTTCAGACTTTTAAAGGGCCTCATTTGTGGCCCACATGTTGTAACCTACATCATTGGCAACTGGCAAGCTATATAACGTTGGTAGAGATACAGTTTATGTATGTACAGAGTTTATATTCTTTCTGTGCCACTTAGCGCCTTAACAACTTGCACCATACATGTATAAGGTAAGTTGGGACACTAAAGATGGCACCTGCTCATAACCTAGTGGTACCTGCTGTTTTACACTGCAGGCACAGCAGATGTGGACTTTTAACCCCTTCAGATGACCACATCATCTGAGAGGTCTGTTCTCCCAGGACCTAATGGCACCCTCACACCAAGATTAAGGGAACTGTTCAGTTGCTATGACAGCCTCCAGCTTTCTGAAGGCTCAGAGGCCTGTCATAGAGAAGTTCCTATCAGATCCTGCCTGTGGCAGGACTTGATAGGAGGGCACTAAATCTCCCATAGGCTGCACTGTTTAATTATTGCAGTCTATGGGAGAAGTGATCAGATGATTGCATGTAAGAGTCCCCTAGTGTAAAAAAGATTATAGATCCTGAGCATCACCGATTTCTCATACTATTAAAATATAAAATATTTGTCCCATATGATAAACGGTATAGTAGAAAAATAGTGCAGTGTTTGGGCTCTGGGCACTCTGTATTTATAGCAATGGTGCTTGTATGTGCAATGGCCAGGTTTGGGGTGGCTCCAATGCTATGCTTGGTACCCTAGACACCATCAAAGTGTCACCATGTGTTGCCACTCTCCAGAAGGGATAGTAAGGCATAGTGCCCCCAATGGGAAATAAGTCCAGAGAGTCAGGGATTTTTTTTACTGAAGGAACTCAAGTGCAAAACAAAACAGCCAGTCCACTGAACTGCCTTCTTCAGACCATGCAGTTCAACAATATGAAACAGAAAAAGTGTTAACAATTACATAAATCATAGTGCAACTTAATCCCTGAAAGCACAATAAAGTAGGAGTAGCCATAGAGGCAAGTGCCCACAAATGTTCATACTCCAAAGTACCCTTGCTCCAGGGCACTACATATACAGATATAGGCCTCATGCACACGACCATTGTTGTGTTCCGTTCCGCAAAATGGGGTTCCGTTGTTCCGTGATCCGTTTCCGTTTTTGTTTCCGTGTGTCTTCCTTTATTTTTGGAGGATCACCAGACATGAAGGAAAGTAAAAAAAAGTCTAAGTCAAGTTTGCCATACAAATGATATGCAAAAAAAAACGGACACGGACGCGGATGACAATCTTGTGTGCCTCCGCGTTTTTTCACAGTCCCATTGACTTGAATGGGTCCGCGAACCGTTTTCCATGAAAAAAATAGGACAGGTTGTATTTTTTTGACGGACTGGAACCACGGATCACGGACGCGGATGACATACGGTGCATTAGCCGAGTTTTCAACGGACCCATTGAAAGTCAATGGGTCCGCAGAAAATCACGAACAACGGACACGGAATAAAACAACGGTCGTGTGCATGAGGCCATAGGGTGATGAAGCCCACATTTCCCAGCAGAAGGCATCATATGCATGCCTTCAATTGCTGCATAGAACATGCAGGAGCAGTCAGCAGCACTTACAGATGGCTGTGACAATTCCTGCACTTTGTAACTCACACAAGGAAACCTGCTTTCTCTCTCTGTTTAGAAAATATTTGTGCCTTCTGTAAAGGTTGCTGACTGCTTCTGTCTTTCCTTTACAGCTAGTGAAAACAAACATATGATGCTGTTAGCTGGGAAATACAGTTCCCATCTGTAGGGGGGAAAGATAACACCTGGAGGCTGGACATGTGAGGGAGAAAAGATAGATGATATCTGTTGGGAGGAGGAATGACATTGCGGTGCGCAATGCACGGGCACCGACCATGGGGCAGCCGCTTACGGATCGCGGACCCATTCACTTGAATAGGGTCTACGGTCCGCACCGCAAAAAAGTAGTGCATGCACTACTTTATTGCGGTGCAGAGGCACGGCCAGAAACACCACGGAAGCACTCTGTAGTGCTTCCCATCAAGTGAATGGGTCCGCATCCGTGATGCGAAATGCACAAGGCTGGTGACCCGTGTATTGCGGAACCGCTGTATGCGGTCCGCAGCACAAGCACAGAGCCCTTACGTTCATGGGCATGAGCCCTAAAAGAAATCTCTGCTCCTTCTTCAAAAGCTTTGTCCTCCCAAGAACTTCCCTCAAGGTTTCATCTCTCCCTCAGGTATGAGCTCAGTCAGGTGTGATCTTTCCCTCCTTTCGAACTGTAGTTATAATTTCTATTATTTCCGGACTGCCTGCGCCTGCGCGATCATAAAGCTCCTGAGGCAACAGTGCTCAGATTACGTCACTGGGCTCGGCGCATGCCCAGTGACCAGGGGCATAGCTAATGGCTCATGGGCCCTGGTGCAAGAGTTTAGCTTTGGCCCCCCTTCCCTCAGTGCTTTGTGGCCAGGGAAGCACTTATCATTCGTGCTGCCTTAGGCCTCTTTCATACTACCGTATGGCTATTTCAGTGTTTTGCGTTCCGTTTTTCACGGATCCGTTGTTCCGTTTTTTTGTTTCCGTTGTGTTTCCGTTTCCATTACGTTTTTACATTCCGTTTTTACGTATGGCATATACAATATACAGTAATTGCATAGAAAATATTGGGCTGGGCATAACATTTTTAATAGATGGTCCCGCAAAAACGGAACGGATACGGAAGACATACGGATGCATTTCCGTATGTGTTCTGATTTTTTTGCGGACGCAGTGTCTTGAATGGAGCTACGGAACGTGATTTGCGGGCAATAATAGGACATGTTCTATCTTTCAACGGAACGGAAATACGGAAACGGAATGCATACGGAGTACATTCAGTTTTCTTTGAGGAACCATTGAACTGAATGGTTCCGTATACGGACCGTATACGGACCGTATATGGAACGCAAAAAACGGCCCACAAAACGAAAAAAAAAAAAACGGTAGTGTGAAAGAGGCTTTAAGCAAAAATTGAAACAAAATTCTTGCCCTAACCCCTTCCCTCCAGCCAGAGATGTAACTTGACCAGCATGCACTTTATATAATACCAGTGTCTTCTTATGCGGCACAAGGGTCTTTGGGCCCCCTCATGCTCCTGGGCCCGGTAGCCACTGCTATCTCTGCACCCCCTATAGCTACACCCCTGCCAGTGACACTTTTGAGGCTGTTGCCCTCAAGAGCTTTATGATCGCGCAGGCGCGGGCAGTCGGCGGCACTGCACCTGTGCCAGATTTCAGGCGGCCGATATGAAGAATAAAGTGGCGTATCTGGAAGATTAACGATGATGTAGCTGAAGGGGCGGCGCCACGTGCCTCGACTGTGGGAGGATATTTCTGGATCAGGAGGCGTGCTTGGGCTTTAAATTAAGGCGGGCTGGGCACTGCAGGGTGGCGTTACTGGGCTCCAGAGATGAAAAAAAAATGCCCCTCTGGGCACCTTCGAGGTTCATTTGCATAACAGAAAAAGAGATTTTTTATCAAAATGACAACACGAAATGAAGAAAGAAGACCACTGCAGGAAATAAGGTAGTTTATTGAACATGGCAATGGTGACAGCTTAAGGCTACTTTCACACTTGCGTTATTCTTTTCCGGCATAGAGTTCCGTCACAGGGGCTCTATACCGGAAAAGAACTGATCAGGTATGTCCCCATGCATTCTGAATGGAGAGTAATCCGTTCAGTTTGCATCAGGATGTCTTCAGTTCAGTCGTTTTGACTGATCAGGCAAAAGAGAAAACCGTAGCATGCTACGGTTTTATCTCCGGCTAAAAAAACTGAAGACTTGCCTGAATGCCGGATCCGGCATTTTTTCCCATAGGAATGTATTAGTGCCGGATCCGGCATTCAGAATACCGGAATGCCGGATCCGTCCTTCCGGTATGCGCATGCGCAGACTGAAAAAAAGGTGAAAAAATAAATGCCGGATCCGTTTTTGCCGGATGACACCGGAAAGACGGATCCGGCATTTCAATGCATTTTTTCGACTGATCAGGCATTTTTAAGACTGATCAGGATCCTGATCAGTCTTACTAATACCATCAGTTAGCATACATTTTGCCTGATCCGGCAGGCAGTTCCGGCGACGGAACTGCTTGCCGGATCTCTCTGCCGCAAGTGTGAAAGTAGCCTAAAATGATAAAACCAGGTGATAGATTCCCTTTAAAGTTTTCCGGTATTGAGTTCCGTGCTAGGGGCTCTATACCGGAAAAAAACATTTTATGCTAATGTTGTCTGAATGGAGAGCACTCCGTTCAGGATGCATCAGGATGTCTTCAGTTCAGTTTCTTTTACGGTATTTGGCCAGAGAAAATATCACAGCATGCTGCGGTATTTTCTCCGTCCAAAATTCCAGAACACTTGTCTGATTGCCAGATCCGGCATTAATTTCCATTAAAATGTATTAATGCTGGATCCGGTATGATGACACCGGAGAGACAGGTCTGGTATTGCAATGCATTTGTCAGATGGATCCGAATCCGGAAACAAATTATATCCGTTTGCATACGGATTACCGGATCCGGCAGGCAGTTCCGGCAACGGAACTGCCTGCCGGATTCTTCTAACGCTAGTGTGAAAGTACCCTTACAGTACAGCACACTATATTCATAGTGTGGCATGTTGTCAAATTAATAATTGGTAGATGTGTAATTTGTGCTCAATATGAAAATGCTGTATATACACTGTGTGGCTGTGTTCATCATTCTGTATTGTCCTGTTATATGTACTATGTTGGGCCTTATTGTGTAGAACCTTTATTTTGTGTGTGACTAAATTTGCCCTTAGTTTAGATCTGCTATTTCCTCACTGTAGGATTCTGACTTCTCTATAGGAGTATGGTATTTGTGCTCTTTCTACTATTACTTGCACCTCTTATCATCATAATATTTGCACTGTATGGCCTCATGCACACGGCCGTTGTTTGGGTCCGCATCCGAGCCGCCGTTTCTGCGGCTCGGATGCGGACCCATTCACTTCAATAGGGCCGCAAAAGTGTAGCCACTTTGCTGTGTTCGATCAGGCTAGTTATTCTTGTATGGAATTCCTTACTTTCTAGAGGTGTAAACATTCTCTTTTGACTTTCATTGGGTGAATCGGAGCCTATGGATACATTTCACATATGCACTGGGGTCTTTCCCAGGAAATACGACAAATGTACACTGGAAAATGTGTGAAAGCAGCCGGAGTATATTGATTTCATACATGAATATTTTTGCACAACTTGCCTAGGGCACAAAGCTACCTCTTCCCAGCCCTGCTCAGTTATCCCATCAGTTGTAATTAGCAATTTCCAATACAATTAGTGCTGCATCTATTAATGAAAGTTTTTTTTTAAAACAAATAGAAATTCTAAAATATGAAATTGAAAACTCTACGGTGGACAAAACAGTAAAAATGAATGGCTTCTCTTGAACAGATCCATTCATTTGTAGGAAAAGTAAAAAGCCCTTATACAAGATGACAGACCAGTCTCTGCATGCAAACAAACAAAACAACAAAATGGATCAAAGTTTTATTATTTATTTGAAAGTGCTATTAATTCCATGGCGCTGTACATCGAGGGGTTACACATTCATAATATAAAATAAAGTACAATACACAAGAAACTATTAACAGACTGGTATAGAGGGAGAGAGGACCCTGCGCATAAGAGCTTACAATCATATCAATAAATGACTACAGGAGTCTGTCCTTCAATATAACCCTAGGTCAGGATTAGGGTTTGGCTAGTGGTATGTCAGTATGTCATCCTAAAATAAATGACATGAATGGGCAGTATGGTGGCTCAGTGGTAAGCACTGGTGCCTTGCAGCACTAGGATCTTAGTTTGGTTTTCAGACATTTTTTTCTTTCCAATTGAGAAGTCTATGGGAAAACATCTGAAAAAACACCATACCCAGAGCATGCTGCAATGACATAAAAAAAAATTAAAAAAAGGAAGCAAACAGCACGTGAAAACATTTGTAGTGTTTTTCAGAATTTCCTATTGATGACTAGCGCTGACAAAAAAGTGACTTTTTTAAAGCCATGATGTGAAACAGGTTATATTGAACTCAATGGATCATTCATGAAATGCAGAGCCATGCAATGTCCTCCAGAGGGATCTTTCTTCTCCAGAACAGGAGAACCCCTCCATTAACCTATAAGGCCTCTTGCACACGAACGTGCCGTGTTTTGTGGTCCGTAAATTGCGGAACAGACGGCCCATTATAGAAATGCCTATTCTTGTCCGCAAAACGGACAAGAATAGGACATGCTCTATAATTTTTGCGGGGCCACGGAACGGAGCAGTGGATGCGGAATGCGGAATTGAATGGGTCCGCACCCGAGCCACAAAAAATGCGGATCAGATGCGGAACCAAACCACAGTCGTGTGCAAGAGGCCTAAGGGCTCATTCACACGGCCGTTGCCCCTCCGTTGCCATATTGCAGTCCGCATATGGCGGGTCCGGAATACACGGTGCACCGGGCCGGATTTGGGTCTGTAAGTCTAGAGATGCGGTGCGGAACGGAAGCATGGAACGGAACCCTACAGAAGCACTACGGAGTGCTTCCGTGGGTTCCGTTCTGTGCCTCCGCACCGCAAAAAGATAGAACTTGCTCTATCGTTTTGCGGAACGGACGGATCGCGGACCCCATTCAAGTGCATTGCAGACTGCAATTTGCGGTCCACAGCATGGGCACGGAGGGGCAACGGTTGTGTGAACAAGCCCTAACTCTGTAAGGCAGGATTTGCACATAGTGGGGGATTTATCAAGACTGCCATTTTCAATGCCGGTATTGATATCCCCTGTGCTGCCAGAGGATGCATTTATGACGAGGTGCACACCTTTTCTTAAGTTAAGCACATCCCCCAGCAGTCCGTGCTCCTAGAATGATATCTACACCGGCTCTTATCTGGCGTAGATTTCCCTTATGCCAGAAGAGTGGCATAAATGATGATAAATAGTCTAGGACTAATGGCCCAGCCTGTAACCCTGTCCACGATAGCCTACCTTTTCATAAAGTAGAGAGGGCAGTGTAGAAATGACAGTTGAACAAAAATGTTTGCCCAAGTGCCCTTTAAAACCCAGGGTTTGTGGCTCCCCAATAGTTTTTTTTTGCCATCACCAGTTGTTAGCTCAAAGTCTATAGGAAATATGAAATGCAGAACACACGTGTTTTTTTCCCAGTAGCATTTTTTTTGTGTTGGGATGTTTTTTACGTCTATGATTTTTTCAACACAACATGTTGAAGCAGTGGCATTTTTTGGTGTTCAGATTCCTTTCTCTGTAGGTAAAAAAAATTGAAAAAAAATTTGTTAACACAAAATGACATTAAAAAAAGCCATAACAATGCATGCAATATGCAAAAACAAAAAAAACAAAATCAAGTGCTTTTTTATCATTTTTGTTGGCGTTTTCTAAACCAGTCATTTCCCTATTAGTCTTCATTGTCACTGCACAAGATATCAGCTCTGATATTTCTCCTGTTCATGTATACATATTACGTAAGATCATAACCTTTGTTTAAAAACCCTTCTTTACTCTAGGCTTTTTCCAATTTTTTAAATGTGTTACATACTGTCCTATTGCCATCGGCAATTTATAGCCAACTGCGGATATACAGTGTGAGAACATTTCTGTATATCACTTTTTTTTTTTATCATAATTTTTCTGAAGAAACTGGCGTATTTACATAATGAAGGTTCATACTTCATGTTTCCTATAAAATGTTACTATGTCCTTTAGTCTTGGCCACACCAGTCAAGCTTCAATATGCAGACTGTTAATGAAAGGTGTGTATATTTTGATATTTTTTTTCAACCCTCCGAAATGCTTGGCACAAAGGCTTACTTTCTGCTGGGCTTTTGAAATTCAGCTCCCATGCCAGCAAGCAGTTTAGTGGCAGGAAGTCCTTATTCGTACAGCAGTCATGAACTGGTAAACTGGAAGCATCTGTAAAAAGGTAAAGAGGATATCAGCTTTCTGAAAGTTTGGCTCCAGAGTAATGAGGTGCAAATGATAGCGCAGCACCTCCAGCACCCACCCCTCCCGTGGTGTGAGAATATTGCCGCTAATGAACATTAATATAGAGAGCCCAGTTAATATCATACAGAACATGGAAACCTTTGAAATCATTTCCTCAGTTTACGAACCATTTCAACGGCAGACAGAAATCTCTGCCGCTCCTATAGCTGGCTTGTACCATTGCAGACAGTTTTACAGAACTGTGTCGCTCATGCTTTTCTAATATGATCATCCCTACTATTTGTATTTGTGCCATGCATATTGATAGATTATTGATTATAGATATTTAGAATATTTCCAAGCCTTGCAATTCTTTCTATTTTCTTACAGCATAAAATATATTATTGGAAATACTTAAAAAAATCATTGGATGCTGACTGCAGTATTGACACACTCTGGGTTTTGTCTAATAGAATTGAATACAATTGTCATGCAGTTCATTTGGCTTCTGGATCCAGTTTTCAACAGCGTGACCATGGGTTACCAAAAAGTATTTTGGGCTGCAAACCACAAAGTTACCTTCTGTGTGCATTCCATATTTTTCACACTTTTCTCATCTGCAATGTGGGCCACAATAGAATATGTTCTATAATTTGCGGAATGGCCTCACGGATCTGCAAAAAAAAATTAAAATAATGTGTGCATAGCCCCATAGAAATGGATCAGGGTGCCATCTACAAAAAATGCAGATAGCACATGAATGAAAAATATGTTCATGAGGCCTAAGATGGTTTCTACTGTAGATAGCTCTTGTCTATCAGGCTGCAAGGTTGTGGCCATCATCAAACTGGGACCCTTGATACCCTTACCTATCATACCAGAAAGTGGTCCGACTCGTTGCACTCTATCTTTCATTTTTTTGGAAAAAAAAGGAAAGAAAAAAAATTGGCAAGTGAGAGATCACCTTAATTAACTCCAGATAACCTATTAGGACATATGGTAATGGGTTATCCAAAGTAAATATAAATAAGTAAGAATTTCATATTTGCATAATTCTATGGCCATAGAATCTGTAGTCACACCCTTGCCTTAGAGCCTGAAGCTGTCTAGTGGTGACCCAGTGCCATGAAAGAGGAGGGCAGTAATATAAGTGTTGTATAATTGTTTGGGGTCAGATTCAGATTTTGCATAAATACAGTAGCTTCAGTCTACTCCTTTGATCTCATAAGGGTGTTGGAAACTCTAAATATGTAAACTGCAAAGGGAAAATGTCACTATACAAATCCTTTACAGATAACTAAGATACTGGAGGCATCTATATCTGCTATAAGAATGCCTGGACAATGGAGGAGGACAAAGATTGCATGCAGTATATGCAACGTTTTCTGAGACCTCTTGGCCACTGAGAAGAGACCTCATGTTACCAAGATTAGCATTTTTCAAAACTCACAAGCATCTTATTAATTTTTATAGATGCCTTAGGCTACATTCACACGTCAGTATTTTTCTATAATCCGATTTTCTGTCCGTTTTTTGCGGATCCGTTGTTCCTGAAAATGTTTCCGTATGTCATCCATATGTCATCCGTTTTTTGTGTATAAATTTCAATAAGCAAATAAAGTTGTTTGGATTTCTTGAAAAAAATAAAATAAAAAATTTAAATGTAATTTCCAGGAACGGATTCCGTATAAAACGGATGACATACGGAATGACATCCGTATGTCTTCCGTTTTTTGCGGATCCATTGACTTTGTATTGTACCAGGATCCGATTTTTCAGGAAAAGAATAGGACATGTTTTATATTTAAACGGACATGCGGAACGGAACAACGGAAACGGACAGCACACATTGTGCTGTCCGTTTTTTTCCAGGACCCATTGAAAATGAATGGGTCCAGATCTGGTCCAGATCTGTTCCAGAAAAAACAGAACAGATCAGGAAAGAAAAAACGGACGTGTGAATGGACCCTTAAATGAAAAGATTTATCTTGTGAAATGCTTAATTTGCTCAGATATATATCTTTAACCCCTTAAGGACACGGCCATATTTCACCTTAAGGACCAGGCCATTTTTTTGCAAATCTGACATGTATCACTTTATGTGTGAATAACTTTAAAACACTTTTACTTATCCAGGCCATTCTGAGACTGTTTTTTCGTCACATATTGTACTTCATGACACTGGTAAAATGGAGTAAAAAAAAAAAATTATTATTTATAAAAAAATTCCAAATTTACCAAAAATTTGGAAACATTAGATAATTTCCAAATTTCAATTTCTCGACTTCTATAATACATAGTAATGCCTTTCAAAATAGTTACTAATTTACATTCCCCATATGTCTACTTCGTGTTTGGATCATTTTGTAAATGCCATTTTATTTTTTGGGGACGTTAGAAGGCTTAGAAGTTTAGAAGCAAATCTAGAAATTTTTCAGAAAACTTCTAAAACCCACTTTTTCAGGACCAATTCAGGTCTGAAGTCACTTTGTGAGGCTTACATAATAGAAACCACCCAAAAATGACATCATTTTACAAACTACACCCTCAAGGTATTTAAAACTGATTTTACTAACTTTGTTAACCCTTTAGGTGTGCCACAAGAATTCATGGAAAATAGAGAGAAAATTTCAAAATGTCAAATTTCTATTTGAATCCATTTTTTCCATTTACAAACCAAGGGTTAACAGCCAAACAAAACTCAATATTTATGGCCCTGATTCAGTAGTTTACAGAAACACCCCATAAGTGGTCGTAAACTTCTGTACGGGCACATGGCAGGGCACAGAAGGAAAGGAATGCCATACGGTTTTTGGAAGGCAAATTTTGCTGGACTGTTTTTTTGATACCATGTCCTATTTAAAGCCCCCTGATGCACCCCTAGAGTACAATTTCCAAAAAAGTGACCCCATTTTGGAAACTACGGGATAGAGTGGCAGTTTTGTTGGTACTATTTTAGGGTACATATGATTTTTGGTTGCTCTATATTACACTTTTTGTAACAAGGTAACAAGAAATAGCTGTTTTGGCACCGTTTTTATTTTTTGTTATTTACAACATTCATCTGACAGGTTATATCATGTGGCATTTTTATAGAGCAGGTTGTCACGGACGCGACAATACCAAATATGACAAAGTTTTTTAGTTGTTTGTTTCAGTTTTACATAACAAAGCATTTAAAAAAAAAAAGATTCTTTAGTGTCTCCACATTCTGAAAGCCGTAGTTTTATTTATTTTTTGGGCGACTGTCTTGTGTAGGGGCTCATTTTTTGGGGGATGAGATGACGGTTTGATTGGCACTATTTTGGGGTGCGTATGACTTTTTGATCGCTTGCTATTTCACTTTTTGTGATGTAAGGTAACAAAAAATGGCTTTTTTTGCAGTTTTTTATGTAATTTTTTTACGGTAATCACCTGAGGGGTTAGGTCATGTGATATTTTTATAGAGCAGGTTATTATGGATGCGGTGATACCTAATATGTCTGCTTTTTTATTTATATTTTACACAATGATGTCATTTTTGAAACAAAGAAAATCATGTTTTAGTGTCTCCATAGTCGGAGAGCCATAGTTTTTTCAGTTTTTGGGCGATTATCTTGGGTAGGGTATGATTTTTGTGGGATGAGATGACTGTTTGATTGGGACTATTTTGGGGTGCGTATGACTTTTTGATCTCTTGCTATTTCACTTTTTGTGATGTAAGGTGACAAAAAATAGCTTTTTTTTACACTGTTTTTAGTTTTAGTTTTTTACGGTATTCACCTGAGGGGTTAGGTCATGTGATATTGTTATAGACCAGGTTATTATGGACGCGTCGATACCTAATATGTCTGCTTTTTTTTTATTTATGTAAGTTTTACACAATGATTTAATTTTTTAAACAAAAAAATTCATGTTTTAGTGTCTCCATAGTCTGAGAGCCATAGTTTTTTCAGTTTTTGGGCGATTATCTTCGGTAGGGTATGATTTTTGTGGGATGACATGATGGTTTGATTGGCACTATTTTGGGGTGCGTATGACTTTTTGCTCGCTTGCTATTACACTTTTTGTGATGTAAGGTGACAAAAAAACTTTTTGTGACGTAAGGTGACAAAAAAAGGTGATGTAAGTCAACAATTCTTAATCATAGGTCTTCTGAGAGCTCTTTTGTGTGAGGCATCATTCACATCAGGCAATGCTTCTTGTGAAAAGCAAGCCCAGAACTGGTGTGGGTTTTTATAGGGCAGGGCAGCTGTAACCAACACCTCCGATCTCATCTCATTGATTGGACTGCAGTTGGCTCACACCTCACTCCAATTAGCTCTTGTAGATGTCATTAGTCTAGGGGTTCACATACTTTTTCCACCTGCACTGTGAATGTTTACATGGTATGTTCAATAAAAACATGGTAACATTTAATTCTTTGTGTGTTATTAGTTTAAGCAGACTGTGATTGTCAAATGTTGTGACTTAGGCTACTTTCACACGAGCGTTCGGGTGTCCGCTCGTGCGCTCCGTTTGAAGGGGCTCACGAGCGGCCCCGAACGCATCCGTCTGTCCCTAATGCATTCTCAGTGGAGGCGGATCCACTGAGAATGCATCCGCCTGCCAGCGCTCAGCCTCCGCTCCGCTCAGTGAGCGGACACCTGAACGCTGCTTGCAGCGTTCGGGTGTCCGCCTGGCCGTGCGGAGGCGAGCGGATCCGTCCAGACTTATAATGGAAGTCAATGGGGACGGATCCGCTTGAAGATGACACCATATGGCTCAATCTTCAAGCGGATCCGTTCCCCATTGACTTTCAATGTAAAGTCTGAACGGATCCGCTCAGGCTACTTTCTGACTTAGAAAATTTTCTAAGTAATAATGCAGACGGATCCGTTCTGAACGGATGCAAACGTCTGCATTATCGGAGCGGATCCGTCTGATGAAACATCAGACGGATCCGCTCCGAACGCTCGTGTGAAAGTAGCCTTAGATGAAGATCAGATTACATTTTATGACCAATTTGTGCAGAAATCCATATTATTTCAAAGGGTTCACATACTTTTTCTTGCAACTGTATTTTGATGGATTGGTTTACGTGCACCATGTTGGTATTGCACAGTCTCTGGGGTACCAGTATAACTATTTTCTGACAGCCATACATTTTTCTCTGTGAGAGGACTTATTTTTGCAGGATGAGTTGCCATCATCAATGATTCTATTTTGGGGCACATACTTTTGGATCACTTTTTATTTTGCTTTTTGGGAAGCAGGATAAAGTAAATACAGCAATTCTGTCATTGCTTTTTCGGTTTTGTTGTTGCGGCGTACACGCTTGGTATTACACTTTTTGTGAAGCAAGGTGACCAAATTTGGCTGTTTTGGCACAGTTTTTATTTTTTATTTTTTTTACAGCATTCACCTGAGGAGGTAGATCATGTGATATTTTTATAGAACAGGTTGTTTTCAGATGCGGTAATACCTAATATGTCTATTTTTTTTTATTTTTGTTAAGTTTTTCACAGTAGAAGCATTTTTTTTTAAATTTGCCATTTTTGCCTTGTTGCCATTTTCTGAGAGCCATATATATTTTTTTTTAATGCGTTTGTCTTATGTAGGGGCTCATTTTTCGTGGGATCAGATGATGGTTTGATTTGTACCATTTTGGGGTACATAAGACTTTTTGGTCACTTGGTATTACACTTTTTGTGAAGCAAGGTGACCAAAAAATGTTTGACACTGTTTTTATTTATTTATTTTTATGGTGTTACCCTGACAGGGTGGATAATGTCATATATTTACAGAGCTGGTAGATATGGACGTGGCGATACCTAAGCCTTCTTTCACACTTGCGTTCGGTGCGGATCCGTCTGGTATCTGCACAGACGGATCCGCACCTATAAATGCAAACGATGGTATCCGTTCAGTGCGGATCCGTCTACATAACAGCTTTTTCAGTTTTTTCTCCCTCCCTCCTCAGTATTAAAAGCATTGGTGGCCAGTGCGATGCGCCACACAGACCTGTCACTTACCATTAGGAGGAGCGCCGGCCGGCCACAGACAGCACATGTAAGTATAAGCTAAGTAACCATGGCAGCCAGGACTGCAGTAGCGTCCTGGCTGCCATGGTAACCGATCGGAGCCCCAGCGATTAAACTGGGACTCCAATCGGAAATGCCGCTCCGCTGCCACCAATGATGGGGGGTTGTTAGCATGTGGCCACTGCCACAATGCTTTTAATACTGGGGAGGGAGGGAGGGGGGGCCGCACTGGCCACCAATGCTTTTAATACTGGGGAGGGAGGGGGGGTGCACTGGCCACCAATGCTTTTAATATTGGGGAGGGAGGGAGGGAGGGGGGGCGCACTGGCCACCAATGCTTTTAATACTGGGGAGGGAGGGGGGTCTGGCCCCTGCTGCTTGGCAGCACCCGATCAGGGGGCTGAGATCCGCACAATGAACCTTTCAGATGCAGCACCTGAGGGGTTAATTGTGCAGATCACAGCCCCCTGTAAGAGATTGGGTGCTGCCAGGCAGCAGGGGCCAGTTATGTACACAGTTCTTAGTATATTCTAACTTGAAGCGCCCCCATCACTATGGGAACGCCTCTGTGTTAGAATATACTGTCGGATCTGAGTTTTCACGATCTAACTCAAATCCGATGGTATGTTCTAACATAGAGGTGTTCCCATGGTAATGTGGATGATTCAAGTTAAAATATACCATCGGATTGGAGAAAACTCCGATCCGATGGTATGTTAATAGGGACTCCTGACTTTACATTGAAAGTCAATGGGGGACGGATCCGTTTGCAATTGCACCATATTGTGTCAACGTCAAATGGATCCGTCCCCATTGACTTGCATTGTAAGTCAGGACGGATCCGTTTGGCTCCGCACGGCCAGGCGGACACCAAAACGCTGCAAGCAGCGTTTTGGTGTCCGCCTCCAGAGCAGAATGGAGGCGGAACGGAGCCAAACTGATGCATTCTGAACGGATCCTTATCCATTCAGAATGCATTGGGGATGAACGGATCTGTTCGGGGCCGCTTGTGAGAGCCCTCAAACGGATCTCACAAGCGGAACCCCAAACGCAAGTGTGAAAGTAGTGAAAGAAAAAAACCTCCCAGGCTGTGAGCTGTGCGCTGCGATTGGCCAGCGCTGCAGCCTAGGAGAAGGAGACGCCCACAGTACAAGGGAAGACCTGCCTACTATAACTTAAGGAGCAAAGGTACCGGAGGGCATAACGGGAGAACGGAGCGGCGCCCGGGGATAATAGTAAGTGCAGTGAGATCCCCGGGGCCTCTCTACATGGCAGCATACTTAGTTCACATAGTTTTTACAAGTGAAAGGTCCTCTTTAACTATGGGAAAAAGGCACTTTATTTTTTTTTTTACTTGGAACGTTTATAAGTAAAAAGTAGAGAAGTTCAAATTTTGAAAATTGTGATTTTATTTTTTTGTGTATTGCAATGCGTTGAGTGTAAAGCCTCATTCACACATCAGAGTTTTGGTCAGTGATTTCCATCAGTGATTTTGAGACAAAACCAGGTGCGGCTCTTAAAACAGAACAGGTGCAGATCTTTCCCTTAGGGCTCGTTCACTTGGACCGCATTTGCGGATCCGCAATACACGGGCACCGTTTCGTGTGCATTCACTTCAATGGGTCCGCAAATCCGGAGATGCGGAATGGTGTGGAACGGAAGCACGGAACACTACTGAAACACTACGGAGTGCTTTCTGGGGTTCAGTTCCGTGACTCCGCACCGCTTGCTCTTGATAGAACTTGCTCTATCTTTTTGCTGGATGGACAGATCGCGGACCCATTCAAGTGAATGGGTCTGTGATCCCCATGCGGCTGCCCCACACAATTTGCAGTCCACAGCACGGGCACGGGCTTCACACGGTCATGTGAACAAGCCCTTATACCTTATGTCTGTGGAGTCTACAATCCTGGTTTTGGCTCACAATCAATGATGGAAGTCACTGACCAAAACACTGATGTGTGAATGAGGCATAATATGCTGCCTGTCTGTGAGACCCAGCAATTGGGCTGTGTCGCGCAGCCTTTCGTAGAAGGCTAGACATCGGACTGCCTTCACAGCCAGCCTATGGAGACCCTTTACCCACCGCAAACACCTTCTATGCCATTGTCCTATGCTCTGATCAGGCGCGCACAGCTTCAGTGCCTGCCCGATCAGCATCACGTACTATTACGTCAAATTCCGGGAAGTCACTTCCTGCTATGATGTAATAGTATGTCATATGTTGGGAAGGAATTAAATGAGTGTCGATCAACTTGTATAACGTCAATTGACATTTATTGCCCAGCATCAGCTTAGGTAAGAGGACATTAACTTCACATGAACCAGATCGTTAATAAAGCTTATTCATTGTACAAATAAAATTTATGCAACGTAAAATCTCTTATATATATAAAATCGAGTTTCTGTCTGTCTGTCTGTCTAAACGTCTAGATGTTCTTTATACGCGACCAAACGACTGGACAGATCTTCACCAAATTTGGCACACAGGTACATCAGGTGTCCGGGAAGGTTTTAGACCGGGTCTCAGCTCTCTAGGACTTACCGTTCCTGCCACTTATCAAACTGCCATTTACATGGTCACATGTCCATTATTAGCCAATAGAAACTCGCAGGTCCTACTCCAGGTTGCCATAACAACTGATCAAAGATTTTAGCATTTTGCAGGTCCTTAAATATTTAGTCATATGACCTATGACGGCACAACTACAGTGCTACATGCATGGGGGGCAGGAGCCACTTTTAAACATACGGGCACTGTGGAGTTCACTGTAAAAGGGGCGGGCACTGTGGAGGTCACTGTGAAAGGGGCAGGCACCACAGAGGTCACTGTTCAAGGGGGCAGGCATTGTGGAAGTCACTGTTAAAGGGGCGAGTACTGTGGAGGTCACTGTTAAAGGGGCGGCCACTATGAAGGTTACTGTTAAAGGGGAGGTCAATGTTAAAGGGGCGGGCACTGTGGAGGTCACTGTTAAAGGGGAAGGCACTGTGGAAGTCACTGTTAAAGGGGCAGGCACTGTGAAGGTCACTGTTAAAGGGGCGGCCACTATGAGGGTCACTGTTAAAGGGTGGTCAATGTTAAAGGGGCGGGTTCTGTGGAGATCACTGTTAAAAGGGCAGGTACTGTGGAGGTCACTGTTAAAGGGGCAGGCACTGTGGAGGTCACTGTTAAAGGGGCAGGCAGTGCAGAGGTAACTGTTAAAAGGGCAGGCACTGTGGAAGTCACTGTTAAAGGGGCAGGCACTGTGCAGGTCACTGTTAAAGATGCGGTCACTGTTAAAGGGGCGGGCACTATGGAGGTCACTGTTAAAGGGGCAGGCACTGTGGAGGTTAATGTTAAAGGGGCAGTCACTGTGAAGGTCAATGTTAAAGGGGCAGGTACTGTGGAAGTCACTGTTAAAGGGGCAGGCACTGTGAAGGTCACTGTTAAAGGGGCGGCAACTATGAGGGTCACTGTTAAAGTGGTGGTCAATGTTAAAGGGGTGGGCACTGTGGAGGTCACTGTTAAAGGGGTGGTCAATGTTAAAGGGGTGGGCACTATGGAGATCACTGTTAAAGGGGCAGGTACTGTGGAGGTCACTGTTAAAAGGGGCAGGCACTGTGGAGGTCACTGTTAAAGGGGCAGGCACTGGGGAAGTCACTGTTAAAGGGGCAGGCACTGTGAAGGTCACTGTTAAAGGGGCGGCCACTATGAGGGTCACTGTTAAAGGGGTGGACACTATTAAAGGGACGGGCACTGTGGAGGTCACTGTTAAAGGGGCGGGCATTGTGGAGGACACTGTTAAAGGTGCAGGCACTGTGCAGGTCACTGTTAAAGATGCGGTCACTGTTAAAGGGGTAGGCACTATGGAGATCACTGTTAAAGGGGCAGGCACTGTGGAGGTCAATGTTAAAGGAGCGGCCAATGTGGAGGTCAATGTTAAAGGGGCGGGCACTGTGGAGGGCAATGTTAAAGGGGCGGGCACTGTGGAGGGCAATGTTAAAGGGGCAGGCACTGTTAAAGGGGTGGGCACTATGGAGGTCACTGTTAAAGGGGCAGGCACTGTGGAGGTCAATGTAAAGGGGCAGCTACTGTGGAGGTCAATGTTAAAGGGGCAGGCACTGTGGAGGTCATTGTTAAATGGGCGGGTACTGTAGAGGTCACTGTTATGAGGGAAACTGTTGATATCTTTTTACGACACACGGAAACATAAAATGAAATAGATGAAATATACCCGGGCAAAGCTGGGTCCTTCTGCTAGTAATTAATAATAACCCTGTCCATGATCATGCCTTCACTCCAGAATTTTGGCTTCAAAAGTCGAAAAATTTGGCTTTTGTGACTTTTTGGACTTATTTATGGAAAAATGTTGTGACTTTTTGCATTTTTATACCACTTTCTCCAGTTATGAACTATGGATGGGTAAATAGTGTGGTTAATTACGTTAATGACTTTCTCTACAGATTTATCACTGAGACTTTTTTGAAAAGTTCCAAAAAAAGTCACAATCTCACTCCAGTAGGAGAGTGGAGTAGGAAAATCGGAGTATCTTTTCTAGGTAAAAGTGTTAGGTTTAAAGATAAGACAAATTTACCAAACAACATGCCACATCTGTAATGTATAATTTACTTTGTACATCAACCCTGCTGCGAAATATGTTGGCGCTATATAAATAAAGATTAAGAGGGACAATAAGTGATATACACCACAATGGTGGCATATTAAAGTTGCAGATATTGTCGCACACTATTTTTTGTGGAAAAATGTGCGACTTCTTCCCACTCTTGTCAGTTTTTCTGTAGTGGCGAGAAAAAGGGGCAGTGTAGGTGGGGAGCTGGCACAGAGTTAAAGGGGTTATCCATTGTCTCCAACTGCCCCTACATGTGCTGGGCCTCTCACAGGCAATATACACTGCTCAAAAAAATAAAGGGAACACTTAAACAACACAATGTAACTCCAAGTCAATCACACTTCTGTGAAATCAAACTGTCCACTTAGGAAGCAACACTGAGTGACAATCAATTTCACATGCTGTTGTGCAAATGGGATAGACAACAGGTGGAAATTATAGGCAATTAGCAAGACACCCCCAATAAAGGAGTGGTTCTGCAGGTGGTAACCACAGACCACTTCTCAGTTCCTATGCTTCCTGGCTGATGTTTTGGTCACTTTTGAATGCTGGCGGTGCTTTCACTCTAGTGGTAGCATGAGACGGAGTCTACAACCCACACAAGTGACTCAGGTAGTGCAGCTTATCCAGGATGGCACATCAATGCGAGCTGTGGCAAGAAGGTTTGCTGTGTCTGTCAGTGTAGTGTCCAGAGCATGGAGGCGCTACCAGGAGACAGGCCAGTACGTCAGGAGACGTGGAGGAGGCCGTAGAAGGGCAACAACCCAGCAGCAGGACCGCTACCTCCGCCTTTGTGCAATGAGGAACAGGAGGAGCACTGCCAGAGCCCTGCAAAATGACCTCCAGCAGGCCACAAATGTGCATGTGTCTGCTCAAATGGTCAGAAACAGACTCCATGAGGGTGATATGAGGGCCCGACGTCCACATGTAGGGGTTGTGCTTACAGCCCAACACCGTGCAGGACGTTTGGCATTTGCCAGAGAACACCAAGATTGGCAAATTCGCCACTGGCGCCCTGTGCTCTTCACAGATGAAAGCAGGTTCACACTGAGCACATGTGACAGATGTGACAGAGTCTGGAGACGCCGTGGAGAACATTCTGCTGCCTGCAACATCCTTCAGCATGACCGGTTTGGCATTGGGTCAGTAATAGTGTGATGAGGCATTTCTTTGGAGGGCAGCACAGCCCTCCATGTGCTCGCCAGAGGTAGCCTGACTGCCATTAGGTACCGAGATGAGATCCTCAGACCCCTTGTGAGACCATATGCTGGTGCGGTTGGCCCTGGGTTCCTCCTAATGCAAGACAATGCTAGACCTCATGTGGCTGGAGTGTGTCAGCAGTTCCTGCAAGACGAAGGCATTGATGCTATGGACTGGCCAGCCCGTTCCCCAGACCTGAATGCAATTGAGCACATCTGGGACATCATGTCTCACTCTATCCACCAATGTCACGTTGCACTACAGACTGTCCAGGAGTTGGCAGATGCTTTAGTCCAGGTCTGAGAGGAGATCCCTCAGGAGACCGTACGCCACCTCATCAGGAGCATGCACAGGCGTTGTAGGGAAGTCATACAGGCACGTGGAGGCCACACACACTACTGAGCCTCATTTTGACTTGTTTTAAGGACATTACATCAAAGTTGGATCAGCCTGTAGTGTGTTTTTCCACTTTAATTTTGAGTGTGACTCCAAATCCAGACCTCCATGGGTTGAAAAATGTGATTTCCATATTTTTATTTTTGCGTGATTTTGTTGTCAGCACATTCAACTATGTAAAGAACAAAGTATTTCAGAAGAATATTGAATTAATTCAGATCTAGGATGTGTTAGTTTTGTGTTCCCTTTATTTTTTTGAGCAGTGTACTTACCCTGCTCCCCGCTACCTGCGCCACTCCTCGTCCCCCACCGCCGCTGCTGCTTCTCCCTGTACACGGATGAAAACATCCGGTGTCGGGTGGGAGCAGCCAATGGCAGGCGGAGATGGGGACGAGCCTCCCTAGCATCGCCCGTGATGCTAGGGAGGCTCGTCCCCATTCCCGCCTACCATTGGCTGCTAACCCCCGACACCGGATGTTTTCATTCGTGTACAGGGAGATGCAGCAGCGTCGGTGCAGGGAGCAGGAGTGGCGCAGGGAGCAGGGTAAGTATAATACCTGTAAGGGAGGGAGTTAAGACCAACATGGAAAATGCCGGCCTTAATAAATGTCCACCTGTTATTACTAAATGTGGCATAAAGTACACCAACACTGACTTCAAATATTACTCTCATAATAAATCCCCCCCCCCTTCAGTATTTTAAAGGGAGTCTGTCATCAGGAAATTCCCTATTAAACCAGGCACAATGTCTTGTAGGGCTAGATCAGCTGAATATAATAATACCTTTCAATAAGGCTACTTTCACACTCGCATTTTTTGCGGATCAGTCATGGATCTACAAAAACTATTCCGTTACCATAATACAACCACATGCATCCGTCATGAACGGATCTGGTTGTATCATGTCTTATATAGCCATGACGGATGCGTCTTGAACTCCATTGAAAGTCAATGGGGGACGGATCCCTTTTCTTTTGTGCCAGATTGTGTCAGAGAAAACGGGCCCCATTGACTTACATTGTGTGCCAGGACGGATCCGTTTGGCTCCGCTTTGTCATGCGGACAGCAGAACACTGCAGGCAGCGTTTTGGTGTTTGCCTCCAGAGCAGAATGGAGACTGATCGGAGGCAAACTGATGCATTCTGAGCGGATATTTTTCTATTCAGAATGCATTAGGCCAAACTGATCCGTTTTGGACCGCTTTTGAGAGCCCTGAACGGATCTCACAAATGGAAAGCCAAAACGCTAGTGTGAAGGTAGCCTTAGCGATCCATTACTTCATTTTGGAGGAAAAGTACCTTAAATCCATATGAAAATGAACAGTTAAGTGCACTGAGGGCAAACCCAAGCCACTCTGTGCACCCTTGCTCCTCCTGCTTCTCCTGCCAGCATCCCCATCTACTTCTTTACAGGAGAAGCAGGAGAAGAAAGGGTGCACAGACTGACAGGGCCATTTTCCTGTTATCATACCTAGTCATGGCAATCAATAAGCAAATGGAGGGGCTGGAAGAAGAAGCAGGAGGAGCAAGGGTGCACAGACTGTCTTGGGCCCATCCTTGGTGCACATAACTGCTCATTTGCATATGGAATGAAAAGTACTTTTTCTCCAGAATGAAGCAAGAAATTATCAAGTGAAATGTATCATTACATTTAGCTGATCTAGCCCTACAAGACATTCTGCCTTGTTTAACAGTGAATTTTCTGACTTTCTTTACAGGGAATCTGTCACCAGCGACCTCCCTATGAAACTGGACCTGTTTAAAATGCTGTTTTTCCTTTTGTTAATCTGAGGTTCTGTTCCCGTGTTATACTTTTTCTTAATATGCAAATTAGGCCTTTGGTGCAATGAGGGCATCACCATTGCTCTTCTTGCACCCAAGCTTTACTCCTTTCTGTGGCCAGCCTGTCTTTCACTGCCTAATCACTCCCTGGCCCTATCAATCAAAACAGTGATGGGGGGGTGGTATGGCCACAGAAAGGAGCGGAGCTTGGGTGGAACAAGAGCAATGGTGACGCCCTCATTCCGCCAAAAAATAGTATAACTCGGAAACAGAGGTACAGATCAACAAAAGAAAAGCACTGTTTTAATCAGGTGAGCTATAGCTATGTGTCTATACAAATAGTTGTATAGGGAGGTCACTGGTGACAGATTCCCTTTAAAGATCTCCATTAACCCATTGTCAGAGGTTAGGGTTATTACGGTCTGCATTCATGGTCTCCCTCCTCTCTGCGTACTCTTATTCTGGCACTTCTAGGTTCTAGGTATCATGATTTTTTTTTTTATATGCAACTATATGATGAATTTCTTTTATTAGAAAAAAAAAGTTAAAAGGGTTGTCTGGGATTTTGATATTGATGGCCTATCTTCAGTATAGTCATCAATATCTGATTCCAGGGACCCAATCAGCTATTTGAAGACGACATGGTGACGGGAGTCGGACACCCACTGATTAGATATTGATGACCTATCATGAGGATAGGCCATCAATATCAAAATCCTGGACAATCCCTTTAAAAAAGGTATATACTATACCATTGCACAATACTTATATTGGAAATAATAACATTTTAATGTAAGGCATATATGTAATTTTATTTCACTTTAAGGCCTACAGGACTATGCCTTAATATTATGCTAGATCATTTTTATATTTTATACCTGTGGGCAATCTAACATAGTCATGCTTTCACTTAGAATTTTGTCTGAATTCTGTCAGGACTCACAGAGAGAGCCTGTGAGTCCTGCTTCCCACAACTGAACACATTGATTGACAGCTTTTCTAGTATGAGTTTGCATGCAGGGAGACCTGTGGGTACGAGAGACTCTCAGATTTTCTCTATGAGTCATGACAGTATTTAAACTGATTACATTCATTCCTCAATCATCTGAAGTCCCCCAGCCTGCCATGCCTCAAAACCCTGTAACGTATTTTGTCCCACAGTCTGTGGCTCTCCATAATTCATTTGCAGCACTTTCAGAGTGCAAGAGCAACATGGATGAGGGCTTAAGCACAGTGGGTGAGAAACAATCATCTCCCATGCCTAAAATATGCAAGACTGCAGCCAAAGACATAAAAGGAGAAGTTGAGGACTGATAGTAAGCAGCTGTTGGTGGGCGATTCCATCATAAGAGGTGTGAAGTTTGAGGAAAATGGTATTGTGAGATGTCTCCCTGGTGCTACCGCTAGCAGGGATAGATGACAGATCCTTAATATTGTTAGGCAAGCAAAGCAGGAAAGGGAGGTGGATGTTATTGACCATCTTGGGACAAAGGATCTGGCTTGCAATGAGGTTTCAAAGGTGAAGGAAGCTTTTCACACACTTGGAAATGATATATGGGAGGTTGCATCAACTGTTTCATTCTCTGCAGTTTTGCCTGTGCATAACCTTCAGCATGACAGGAAGATGCGCATTAAGGAATTCAATGTATGGCTTAGGTGATTGGTGTCTAAATCAAGGGTTTGGCTTTGTGTCTCATGTTAGCTCTCGTTGGAATGGAAAAGAACTGTACAAGAAAGATGGTTTGCATCTTTCTCTCAAGGGAACGAATGTCCTCAGTGAACAGTTCCAACTATTTGCTAAGGAGCATTTAAACTAGAAAAGGGGGGCAAAAGAGTGATAATCCAGCAGGCCGACTGCCCCCCGGAACAATGCCAGAAGATGCCAGTAGCACAAAGGTTAAGAAATGACAAGCTCAGATTCTTGTCTACAAATGCTCGCAGTTTAGGGAATAAGATCAATGAACTTGAGGCTATAATGGCCTCTGAAAATATAGATTTAGTGGCTGTTACTGAGATGTGGTTCAATGGGAGTAATGACTGGGATATAACAATACCAGGGTTCTCTCTATACAGGAAAGACAGAGAATGCAAGAAGGGGGAGGGGTGGCCCTGTATGTGAAAGATAGCATGAAATCTAATTTGATACAAGTTAGCGAGACCAATTTAGAGTCAGTTTGGGTTACCTTGCAGCTTGATAATCATAAGGTAACTCGTGTAGGTGTGATATATAGACCACCTAGTCAAGTCAAAGAATGATCTACTAGTTGAGGAAATAGCTAAAATGACATTGAAGGGGGAAGTTATCATTATGGGAGACTTTAATCTTCCTGATGTAAACTGGAAAACCAAAATAGCTAGTTCTGCCAGGAGTACAGATATTATAAATTCCCTACTGGGATTATCTCTACAGCAAGTAGTTGAGGAGCCAACCCGGAAGGAGACCATTTTAGATTTAGTATTCACAAATGAGAATTTGGTATCTGATATTACTGTAGGGGAAAGCTTGGGATCTAGTGATCACCAGTCAGTGTGGTTTACTATAAGTACAGTGACTGAGTCACACCACACAAAAACAAAAGTTTTAGATTTTAGAAAAACTGACTTTTCTAAAATTAGATTAGTGGTATACGAGTCCCTATAAGATTGGAACAGTTTCAATGGAGTCCAGGAGAAATGGGACTACTTAAAAATGGCACTATTGAAGGCAACAGAAAATTGCATTAGGCTTGTCAGTAAAAGCAAAAAATGGAAGAGACCACTGTGGTACTCAGCAGAAGTGGCCAAAATCATTAAAAACAAAAAGATAGCATTTAGTAATAATAAAAAAAATAAAATGAGGATGACAGGGAAATTTATAAGATTAGGCAGAGAGAGGCCAAACAAGTTATAAGAGCTTCTAAAGCACAGGCAGAAGAGAAATTAGCTCAGTCAGTGAAAAAAGGCGATAAGACATTCTTCAGATACATAAATGAAAAAAGGAAACTAAAACACGGAATTACCAAATTAAAAACAAAAGAAGGAAGGTATATGGAAGAAGATAAAGAACTAGCTGACTGCCTCAATGAATACTTCTGTTCAGTTTTTACAAAGGAAAATTAAGGAAAAGGACCTCAGTTAGGAAAGAAGACTAATGAATCTTTTGATGCATGTGTCTTTACAGAGGAAGCGGTTCTAAGTCAGCTGTCTAAAATGAATACAAATAAGTCACAGGGGCCTGATGGGATACACCCAAAGCTATTAAAAGAGCTCAGCGGCGAACTAGCAAAACCATTATCAGATTTATTTAACCAATCACTGGCAACAGGAGTCGTCCCAGAAGATTGGAAATTGGCAAATGTTGTGCCCATTCACAAGAAAAGTAGTAGGGAGGAATCGGGCTTATATAGGCCAGGAGGCCTGACATCAATAGAGGGGAAAATAATGGAAACCCTACTTAAGGAGAGGATTGTGGAACATCTAAAATCCCATGGATTGAAAGATGAAAAACAGCATGGGTTTACTTCAGGGAGATCCTGTCAAACTAATCTTATAGATTTTTTTGATTGGGTGACTAAAATAATAGATGGCGGAGGTGCAGTAGACATTACTTATCTGGACTTTAGTAAGGCTTTTGATACTGTCCCATATAGAAGGCTTATCAATAAATTGCAGTCTTTGTGCGTGGACTCCCATATTGTTGAATGGATTAGGCAGTGGCTGAGGGACAGACAACAGAGGGTTGTAGTCAATGGAGTATATTCAGACCATGGTCTTGTTACCAGTGGGGTACCTCAGGGATCTGTTCTTGGACCCATATTGTTTAATATCTTTATCAGCGAAATTGCAGAATGCCTCGATGGTAAGGTGTGTCTTTTTGCTGATGACACAAAGATTTGTAACAGGGTTGATGGAAAACAGGATTTAGGAAAACTAGAGGAATGGTCAAAAATCTGGCAACTAAAATCTAATGTTGATAAGTGCAAGATAATGCACCTGGGGCGTAAAAACCGAAGAGCAGAATATAAAATCAGTGATACAGTCCTAACCTCAGTATCTGAGGAAAGGGATTTAGGGGTCATTATTTCAGAAGACTTAAAGGGGTTATCCCATCATAATGATCACTGTTAAATCAGTTAATGATTTGACAGTGATCATTTTTGTAAATATACTTGATTAACAAATTCCCACCGTTTAGGAGAAAATTCATCCCCACTTACCTTATTGTTGTGACTCAGTCTCCCCTGGTTACGGCCACCTCTCTTCTCCAGAATCCCGATGGTCGCGCTTGCTCAGAAGACTTCTTCTTTTCTCCCGGCTGGGCTGCTCGCTGTCCTGAACGCGCACGCTGCCGCGCATGCGCAACGGTGACTTCTTCCCGGCCAGAATAGTACAGAGCTGCGAACGCGCACGCCGGCTCAGTACTATACTGGTCACATGGTGCATGCGCAGCAGCGTGTGCGTTCAGTCCAGCGCGCGGCCCGGCCAGGAGAAGACTTCAATCAAGATGAAGCCCGCCCCAGCCAGAATCCAGGAAGTGAACGGCGCGGTGGCAGCAGGTAAGTATGAAAAGGGGAAGTGGGATAACCCCTTTAAAGGTAGGCAGACAATGTCATAGAGAAGCAGGAAATGCTAGCAGAATGCTTGGGTGTATAGGGAGAGGCATTACCAGTAGAAAGAGGGAGGTGCTCATGCCGCTCTACAGAGCACTAGTGAGACCTCATTTGGAGTATTGTGCGCAGTACTGGAGACCATATCTCCAGAAGGATATTGATACTTTGGAGAGAGTTCAGAGAAGAGCTACTAAACTAGTACATGGATTGCAGGATAAAACTTACCAGGAAAGATTAAAGGACCTTAACATGTATAGCTTGGAAGAAAGACGAGACAGAGGGGATATGATAGAAACTTTTAAATACATAAAGGGAATCAACAAGGTAAAAGAGAAGAGAATATTTAAAAGAAGAAAAACTGCTACAAGAGGACATAGTTTTAAATTAGAGGGGCAAAGGTTTAAAAGTAATATCAGGAAGTATTACTTTACTGAGAGAGTAGTGGATGCATGGAATAGCCTTCCTGCAGAAGTGGTAGCTGCAAATACAGTGAAGGAGTTTAAGCATGCATGGGATAGGCATGAGGCCATCCTTCATATAAGATAGGGCCAAGGGCTATTCATAGTATTCCGTATATTGGGCAGACTAGATGGGCCAAATGGTTCTTATCTGCCGGCACATTCTATGTTTCTATGTTTCTATGTATTAAACTCCAGATATGCTTCATTATCCCATAGAGAGGAATATTGAGTATATCCTTCTAATTCCATAAACTGTTTAACTTTCATCCACAATTTTTGAATTGCAAGGAAGATAGGAAACGGATAATCCACCTTGCCGAGTCTACCTGCCTTTAAAGCCATTCTTCAGGCTACCTGATTAGCCCTTCAGAGTACAATTTAGTGGGTTGACTTGAATAAATAAATACTCTAGTTTAAAGGGACACTGACAGGCCAAAACAGCATATATAGTTAGATATATCACATTACAGGTCTTATACAGTCTTTTAAAAGCATATAAGTATTCCCCCCTGTCCACCTTATAAAGAGCGAAATATAAAGTATTATAACCTGCTTCTTCGGTCAGCAATCTGCCCAAGGGGCGGCGTTTCATGTGAAAATGCGCCCAGCCAGCCTTCCCAACTGCCGTTCTTAAGCCCCGCCCAGCTCATCATTATTCACTTCGCTGGGCGGCGGCTAGAACTCTTCCCAGGCGCAGGATCGGGACTGGGGAGAGTTCTAGCCGCCGCCCAGCGAAGTGAATAATGATGAGCTGGGCGGGGCTTAAGAACGGCAGTTGGGAAGGCTGGCTGGGCGCATTTTCACATGAAACGCCGCCCCTTGGGCAGATTGCTGACCGAAGAAGCAGGTTATAAAACGTTATATTTCGCTCTTTATAAGGTGGACAGGGGGGATACTTATATGCTTTTAAAAGACTGTATAAGACCTGTAATGTGATATATCTAACTATATATGCTGTTTTGGCCTGTCAGTGTCCCTATAAGGTGTCGTCTTGATAGCCTTCCCTTATAGGATGTTTTTAGAAAAGCTTTAAATGTTACTGCTTGCTTCTATTTTTGGTATTTCAACTTTTTACATATTCATCACTGATAATAATTTTGTATGGACATTAGAAAGTCTATAAGGTTACATCTATAGCCAGCTCTCTAGTTACTTCGGACTAAGACAATTGAAGTGATTACTTAAAACGCTCTGTATTCACAAAATCGAAAACAAACTATAATTTGATCTTATTTAAGATATTGACAGTAAATATTGAGTTTTTGGGTAATCATTTTAATTGTCTTCATCTGAGGTAGCTAGAGAGTCAGTGTTTGGAGTACAATTTTGCATTCGCTTTTTTGTGGGTTTCAAAACCACCAGTGCACACAGTACCCTTGTTACTGATACATACAGAACAATCAACCCATGTATGGCTGTGTATTTAGCTATGTTAGAAGTTTTCAAGACATTTTCCAATGACCAATTTATAAGTAAAGGGTAGAAACTGGAATTAAACATCTTGTGATTTACATTTTCATGGTACTAGTTCCAGTCCCAAAGTCTTTAGCAAAAAGTTGCAAGATGACGCATAAACACAAGTAACTCTTCCTTGGAATAATAAATGTATGCATTGACTGCCTTAAATATGTAAAAATCCTTGTTAAATAAAGTGTCACTGAGTCTTTATAGAGTTTGCGTGCATATAAGTTAGTATTATCAAAAGCCATCCTTCCAAGGACGAGGCACTGCATGCCCAAGAGAGGTGGGGTGACTCTGCAGCCGCTCAGTCTTGTCATAACAGATAGGTTCAACATGACACTTTGTTTTCATCTGCCTGCAGACATCTGTTCCATCATCACTTCTACTTAGAGTGGTATTAATGGAAATATAATGAATAAATGTGCTGCTTCATACCTGACAATTATCCCCGTGTGGGATCCAATCTGCTCTATCGCTTGGTTGTTCCACATATTCTTGTGACTCACAGATCTAAAATTCATTAAAGGGGTTATTCCATGAATGTAAAACTCTTTTTAAAACTATTTTACTCACATATCTGGAGGACTTTCTTCCCTTTCTTTGGGTGGGTGGCATTTCCTTAAGCACCTGCATGTTCCAGAATGCTTTGCAATTAGGTCTTGTTATCCCCTCCCTCCATACTGCAAAAAAGGGTTTCACATGTAGCCAGAGATACATATGGTATGTAATACTCCCACAATTTCCTTCTCTACTATCTAGAGAGAGATACAGTACTGTGCAGATGTTTTAGGCAGGTGTGAAAATGCTGCACAGTAAGAATGCTTTCAAAATGGAAGTATTACTAGTTTATTTTTATCAATTAAAAATGCTAAGTAAATAAACAAGATAAATCTAATGCAAATCAATATTTGCTTTCAAAACAGCATCAATTCTTCTGGGTATACTTGCAGACAGTTATTGAAGGAACTTGTCAAGGAGGTTGTTCCAAACATCTTGGAGAACTAACCACAGTTCTTCCGTAGGTTTGCTGAAATCCTTCTATCTCTTCATGTGATCCAAACAGACTTGATGATGTTGAGATTAGGGCTCTGTGGGGGCCATATGATCACTTCCAAGACTCCTTGTTGTTCTTTACACTGAATATCATCTTGACATTGGCTGTATGTTTGGGCCCATTGCAGAACAAATTTAAATTCACACTATTAACTCTTCTGTTTTTGAAAGCTTTATTATTTTGCAGCATTTTTTCCACACTTGCCTAAACTTTTTGCACAGTACTGTATTTCTATGAATTTGAAAGTAGGGACGAATAAATGAAAGGTGTCTGGAACATTTCACCTGCTTCACAACAGCACTGAGGGGAGGAAGAGAGCAGGGAAACTGCAAACCGGATTCCAAAAAAGTTGGGACACTATACAAATCGTGAATAAAAACTGAATGCAATGATGTGGAAGTACCAACTTCTAATATTTTATTTAGAATAGAACATAAATCACGGAACAAAAGTTTAAACTGAGAAAATGTACCATTTTAAGGGAAAAATATGTTGAATCAGAATTTCATGGTGTCAACAAATCCCCAAAAAGTTGGGACAAGGCCATTTTCATCACTGTGTGGCATCTCCCCTTCTTCTTAAAACACTCAACAGACGTCTGGGGACCGAGGAGACCAGTTTCTCAAGTTTAGAAATAGGAATGCTCTCCCATTCTTGTCTAATACAGGCCTCTAACTGTTCAATTGTCTTGGGCCTTCTTTGTTGCACCTTCCTCTTTATAATGCGCCAAATGTTCTCTATAGGTGAAAGATCTGGACTGCAGACTGGCCATTTCAGTACCCGGATCCTTCTCCTACGCAGCCATGATGTTGTGATTGATGCAGAATGTGGTCTGGCATTATCTTGTTGAAAAATGCAGGGTCTTCCCTAAAAGAGATGACGTCTGGATGGGAGCATATGTTGTTCTAGAACCTGAATATATTTTTCTGCATTGATGGTGCCTTTCCAGACATGCAAGCTGCCCATGCCACACGCACTCATGCAACCCAATACCATCAGAGATGTAGGCTTCTGAACTGAGCGTTGATAACAACTTGGGTTGTCCTTGTCCTCTTTGGTCCGGATGACATGGCGTCCCAGATTTCCAAAAATAACTTTGAATCGTGACTCGTCTGACCACAGAACAGTCTTCCATTTTGCCACACTCCATTTTAAATGATCCCTGGCCCAGTGAAAACGCCTGAGCTTGTGGATCTTGCTTAGAAATGGCTTCTTCTTTGCACTGTAGAGTTTCAGCTGGCAACGGCGGATGGCACGGTGGATTGTGTTCACTGACAATGGTTTCTGGAAGTATTCCTGAGCCCATTCTGTGATTTCCTTTACAGTAGCATTCCTGTTTGTGGTGCAGTGTCGTTTAAGGGCCCGGAGATCACGGGCATCCAGTATGGTTTTACGGCCTTGACCCTTACGCACAGAGATTGTTCCAGATTCTCAGAATCTTCGGATGATGTTATGCACAGTTGATGATGATAGATAGAATTTTTCGCTGGGTAACACCTTTCTGATATTGCTCCACTATCTTTCTGCGCAACATTGTGGGAATTGGTGATCCTCTACGCATCTTGGCTTCTGAGAGACACTGCCACTCTGAGAAGCTCTTTTTATAGCCAATCATGCTGCCAATTGACCTAATTAGTGTTAATTGGTCTTACAGCTCTTCGTTATGCTCAAATTTACTTTTTCCAGCCTCTTATTGCTACTTGTCCCAACTTTTTTGGGACTTGTTGACACCGTGAAAATTGGAATCAACTTATTTTTCCTTTAAAATTATACATTTACTCGGATTAAACGTTTGATCTGTCATCTACGTTCTATTACAAATAAAATATTGACATTTGCCATCTCCACATCATTGCATTCAGTTTTTATTCACAATTTGTTTAGTGTCCCAACTTTTTTGGAATCCGGTTTGTACTTAATATGTTAGTCTATCACTGAATACAAAAGAAGATGGACCAGAAAATAACACAGCATGGAGCGGTACCCGAGAGAAAAATGTAATGTACATAAAAAACCTTACAATATTTCTACTGTATGTATATTGAAATAACACTTCATTTAAAATGTCCTAGTCCTGTGATGGCTAACCTTCGGCACTCCAGCTGTTTTCAGAACTCCATAGAAATGAATGGAGCATGCTGGGAGTTGTAGTTTCACCACAGCTGGAGTGTCAGAGGTTAGCCATCACTGTACTAGTCATTGCATGGTAGCACTTTTCCTGGGATAACCTCTTTACCTTATAGACCACAAACACTAAAATCTGATTGGTTGGTATGTACAATAGGGACACTTTTATTCTCCAATACATGAAACCCCACATATTTCTACAATACAATATCCATCTTTGGTCAAATTCACAGTGACCAGTTGCATAGTTAGATGATGGATTTTCTAATGTCAGATATCCCGACAGCTGATATAATTTTTAAATGTGCATACAGTTCTACATATCGTCCATCATTATAAATTGTTAAAAGACTAAAGACTCTTGAAAGGATTAGTGTATATCTGTCTACTCCTTCCCCTCATGTGAATATTCAGACCATGAATTTCAATGAAAACTGCACCGTGACATCATTAGATTATTCAGTCTTTTCAATATTAAGTGCATTTTATAGACGTAGATGAACACGACGTTCAACAGTCGCTTGCCAGAAGCAAAATTGAATGTCGTATCACTGGCAGCCGAATCCCAGCACTGATGGCGCTTGTTGTCAGTTTTAATATGTCATAAAGGATAGAGCGTTTAGGATGTACATGGTTTACATGAGGGGAATGTAAATTTGTTGTACCATCGGTAACAGTGTTATCTAATGGTATCAGAAGAGGCTGATTACTGTAAGCAAAAATCTGTTTTTCATGATGTTAGAGATTTTTATTTTAAAATTTCTAGCCAATATTATTGCTGTTTACACGCTTGCGTCTTTCCTTAACTTTTACTCTATTCCAAATTGTACTCTACGTTTTTGTGTATTTTTATGAGAAGAATTAGAAATAAATCCTTTTTATTTATGTTCAGTATTCAAAAGCTAGGGTCTTCCATATTTGAGCATGAAGTACCTGCAAGAAAGGAGTATTAAAATAATATGTAAAATATATAAATCTCACATATATCAGTCTAAATTTGCTCAACCTCTTGTAGCCAATAATTAATTGTGATATCATATGACTGTTATGTTGCATGGTGTATTTACGGTAAAGTAACCCTGGCCCCTCTTTAGTAGTAACCATGGAGGCTGCAGTGACCTAGCCCTGCAATAATGCAGTTCTTCCTTTATATTTGTGAATAGTGTTGAGTGAAGTTATGAAAAATTTGATTTCGACTGCTTCACCAAATTTCACAAAGAAGTAATTCGTCATGAAGTGCATTTCTTTGTAAGTGTAGTGGATGCAATGAGGGGGAATGGCGATTGCGCCGCCCTCCGGCATTGAACCCTTCAGATGCCGCTTTCATCGCTTTCATCGCAGAAAGTGGCATCTGATGTAAAAATTTAGCCCTTTCAGGGGTCTAAAACAATACTCACCTCATCCATTTGAGCGTGAAGAGGCCGCCATGGCCATCTTGATTGAATGTCCTGCACAAAATATTGCTCGGTGCATGATTCCGAGATTTTGTGTATTAGATGTCGCTCAGGATCTTCAATCAAGATGGCCGCGGCAGCTTCTTTGCTCTGAAATGGATGAGGGGAGTATGAATTTTTTTTTAATGCCATTTCAGGGAAAATTGATTTGTTACCATGAAGCATCAGGAATTTAGGCTTTGCGGCAAATCGAATTTCCCCTGAAATTCTGATCGAAGTCCACTTCGGACACTTTGATTCGCTCAACACTGTTTGAAAATATAATTTGGGTATCTGACTTTAGTTAGGAAGAGGAAGTTGTACCAGTAAATAATAGGGTGATGTTTCTATGGGCATGGTTCCCTGCACAGTACTGACTCCACATGGCTGTTGACGGTAGAGGTCATTGATTTGTTGCTCCTGATAAGAATTCTGAGAGAAAGGATCCCTTGCACTAATAACATTTAATATAGTACTCTTGATAGATTTTTTGGGCTACTGAAAACATTTCAGAAAATTTTTGCAATGGCTGCAGGCAGGGAAAGATGTCACTTCCTCCCTCATGAAATAGATATCAAACATTCTGAATTGAAAGGGAGGCTGTTAATAGTTTATAAAGTTACACTGTTCTTAATTCAGCTGTCATGTTATATTAACCTCTTAAGGACATAGGGCGTACAGGTACGCCCTTGTGCCCTGGTACTTAAGGACACAGGGCGTACATGTACGCCCTGTGTATTTTCGATCACTGCCGTGCGGCTGGCAGTGATCGGAACCCGGTGCCTGCTCAAATCATTGAGCAGGCACCTAGGCTAAATGCGCGGGGGGGTCCCGTGACCCCCCCATGTCGGCGATCGCGGCAAACCGCAGGTCAATTCAGACCTGCGGTTTGCTGCGATTTCTGCAGTTTCTGGTCCCCGCGGTCCCTGACCGCGGGGATCAGAAACTTTATATGCCTAAAAAAAGTTTTATTCACCCCCCCCTGCACCCCCGAATGATTTTTATGGTGGCGGGAGGTGCAGGGGGAGGGTTGCGGGCGGTGTGGGCGGTGCGGGAGGCGGGCGGTGCGGCAGGCGGGATCGCGATCCCCCGCCCGCCTCCCCTTGTATAATCGTTGGTGTCTAGTGGGGATACCAGGGTGCCAGCACATTTCTGGCACCCTGGTATAAACGGCTGACATCTGCGATGCGATGTCAGCCGTTTAACCCTTTCCATACAGCGGTCCGTACGGACCGCTGTATGGAAAAGGTTAACAGCGCAGGGAGCTCCCTCCCTCTCCCATCGGGGGGCTGCTGTGCCTTTGCAGCCCCCCGATGGAGAGGGAGAGAGCCCCCAGACAGCCCCCCGAGAGATCCCCTCCTTACCCTTCCCCGTCTGCGAAGTTCTGAGCAGTACTAAGCAGACGGGGAAGGTTCCCATGGCAACAGGACGCCTCTCAGGCGTCCTGCTGTCCATGGTGCTGAACAGATCTGTGCTGAAAGGCATAGATCTGTTCAGTGTAAGTAAAATACAGTACAGAACAATATATATTGTACTGTACTGTATTATACAGACATCAGACCCACTGGATCTTCAAGAACCAAGTGGGTCTGGGTCAAAAAAAAGTGAATAAAAGTGAAAAAAAAGTAAAAATCAAAAAACACATTTATCACTGATAAAAAATGAAAAAAATTAAATTCCCTACACATGTTTGGTATCGCCGCGTCCGTAACGACCTGATCTATAAAACGGTCATGTTACTTTACCCGAACGGTGAACACCATAAAAATAAAAAATAAAAAACTATGATGAAATTGAAATTTTGCCCACCTTACTTCCCAAAAAAGGTAATAAAAGTGATCAAAAAAGTCGCATGTACGCCAAAATTGTAACAATCAAACCGTCATCTCATCCCGCAAAAATCATACTCTACCCAAGATAATCGCCCAAAAACTGAAAAAACTATGGCTCTTAGACTATGGAAACACTAAAACATGATTTTTTTTGTTTCAAAAATGAAATCATTGTGTAAAACTTACATAAATAAAAAAAATATATACATATTAGGTATCGCCGCGTCCGTATCGCCCGGCTCTATAAAAATATCACATGATCTAACCCCTCAGATGACCACCGTATAAAAATAAAAATAAAAACGGTGTAAAAAAAGCCATTTTTTGTCATCTTACGTCACAAAAAGTGTAATAGCAAGCAATCAAAAAGTCATATGCACCCTAAAATAGATGCCAATCAAACCGTCATCTCATCCCGCAAAAAATGAGACCCTACTTAAGATAATCGCCCAAAAACTGAAAAAACTATGGCTCTTAGACTATGGAGACACTAAAACATTTTTTTGGTTTTAAAAATGAAATCATTGTGTAAAACTTACATAAATAAAAAAAATTGTATACATATTAGGTATCTCCGCGTCCGTGACAACCTGCTCTATAAAATTACCACATGATCTAACCTGTCAGATGAATGTTGTAAATAACAAAAAAAAAACGGTGCCAAAAAAGCTATTTCTTGTTACCTTGCCGCACAAAAAGTGTAATATAGAGCAACCAAAAATCATATGTACCCTAAACTAGTACCAACAAAACTGCCACCCTATCCCGTAGTTTCTAAAATGGGGTCACTTTTTTGGAGTTTCTACTCTAGGGGTGCATCAGGGGGGCTTCAAATGGGACATGGTGTCAAAAAAACCAGTCCAGCAAAATATGCCTTCCAAAAACCATATGGTGTTCCTTTCCTTCTGCGCTCTGCCGTGTGCCCGTACAGCTGTTTACGACCACATATGGGGTGTTTCTGTAAACTACAGAATTAGGGCCATAAATAATGAGTTTTGTTTGGCTGTTAACCCTTGCTTTGTAACTGGAAAAAAAATATTAAAATGGAAAATCTACCAAAAAAGTGAAATTTTGAAATTGTATCTCTATTTTCCATTAAATCTTGTGCAACACCTAAAGGGTTAACAAAGTTTGTAAAATCAGTTTTGAATACCTTGAGGGGTGTAGTTTCTTAGATGGGGTCACTTTTATGGAGTTTATAATCTAGGGGTGCATCAGGGGGGCTTCAAATGGGACATGGTGCCAAAAAAACAGTCCAGCAAAATCAGCCCTCCAAAAACCAAACGGCGCACCTTTCACTCTACGCCCCGCTGTGTGCCCGTACAGTAGTTTACGGCCACATATGGGGTGTTTCTGTAAACAGCAGAGTCAGGGCAATAAAGATACAGTCTTGTTTGGCTGTTAACCCTTGCTTTGTTAGTGGAAAAAATGGGTTAAAATGGAAAATTAGCCAAAAAAATGAAATTCTCAAATTTCATCGCCATTTGCCAATAACTCTTGTGCAACCCCTAAAGGGTTAACGACGTATGTAAAATCAGTTTTGAATACCTTGAGGGGTGTAGTTTCTTAGATGGGGTCACTTTTAGGGAGTTTCTCCTCTAGGGGTGCATCAGGGGGCTTCAAATGGGACATGGTGTAAATAAACCAGTCCATAAAAATCAGCCTTCCAAAAACCAAACGGCGCACCTTTCACTCTACGCCCCGCTGTGTGGCCGTACAGTAGTTTACGGCCACATATTGGGTGTTTCTGTAAATGGCAGAGTCAGGGCAATAAAGATACAGTCTTGTTTGGCTGTTAACCCTTGGTTTGTTAGTGGAAAAAATGGGTTAAAATGAAAAATTAGACAAAAAAATGAAATTCTCAAATTTCCTCCCTATTTGCCAATAACTCTTGTGCAACACCTAAAGGGTTAACAACGTATGCAAAATCAGTTTTGAATACCTTGAGGGGTGTAGTTTCTTAGATGGGGTCATTTTTGGGTGGTTTCTATAATGTAAGCCTCGCAAAGTGACTTGAGACCTGAACTGGTCCCTAGAAATTGAGTTTTTGTAAATTTCGGAAAAATTTCAAGATTTGCTTCTAAACTTCTAAGCCTTATAACATCCCCAAAAAATAAAATATCATTCCCAAAACAATTCAAACATGAAGTAGACATATGGGGAATGTAAAGTCATCACAATTTTTGGGGGTATTACTATGTATTACAGAAGTAGAGAAACTGAAACTTTGAAATTTGCAAATTTTTTTCAAATTTTTGTTAAATTAGGTATTTTTTGGTGCAAAAAAAATTTTTTTTTTTACTCCATTTTACCAGTGTCATGAAGTACAATATGTGACGAAAAAACAATCTCAGAACGGCCTGGATAAGTCAAAGCGTTTTAAAGTTATCAGCACTTAAAGGGACTCTGGTCAGATTTTTAAAAAATGGCCTGGTCCTAAGGTGTAAAAAGGCTGTGTCCTTAAGGGGTTAAAGTAAGACTAAGGGCAGAATAGAACCATTATCAGATCGTGGTGGCCCCACTCTCTTGAATCAGACTTTGCGCGCATCACAGGCCAAGAAAGAGGCTGCGCCACTTGCCTGAGCGTATGACCCCTTCCAACAGAAGATGGCAGGGGTGTCAAGAGTTCGACCCCCACTGGTCAGAACTGCTTTACATGGTGATTTCTACCCTCTCTGTTATTGTAGCATTTGGATTGTAGTTTGCTTTTCTGGCAGATATTTCAACTAAAATATATCCACGCTTGACAAAAACTTTGAAAGTTGGTTAATATTGATTTTATAGTATATGTATCTTTCCATTTCAATAAGTAAAGTTTTAATGAAAATGAATGATAGTTTCATTAATTCAAAAAATAATGTAGAGAAACATTGACCAATATGAATATAACAGACCAGAAGGGAAAAACATTGTTATTATCCACAGGACACATTCAAGGCAAAATTGTTATATTAAGAATGACTAGAATATATCTAAACAATCAATGTATGCTAGGAGTCATATTATATATGATGTAAAGCCAAAGGGAAAAAAAAAAAACACATTGACAGCAACTGTGCTCTTTAGTAGCTTCAAAGGATATGGAATCTGTCCCATATATAGCAAAAAAATTGATCTATGTCCGTTCTGGAATGGCCTTCATATGGTATAAACAGCCGCAAGCTGCAGGCATATTTTTATTCAATTATTTTGATACTGAGAATTCAAAAGGAAATGTTAATAATTGTGGACAAATTTCTTATTCATCTAGAAAGACACTATGGAGAGAATGTATTAAGTCGGGAATTTCTTACACAGGCACAGGTCTCTTAATTTTGCTGCACCTTTGGGAGGTCTGTGTGGCAGAAAATGAAATCTGTACCAGCCAGAAGCTGGCATAGGTTTTAGATGTACTGTGCATAAGTTTTCTAGATCACATATTATAAAATATAGCTAAGGAGATTCCACCCACACCCCACCTCCTCCCATCCATGCCTCATCAATCTTTCACAAATGTGGTGAGGGTATTGGAAAAGTTGGAGAAGATGAACATTTTATAGTTTATAGGCTACAAATTGTCCATTCATTGTTTATTCAGTAGGGCAGATTTATCAAAATCAATCATTTGTTTTGTCCTTGTCAAAATCCAGATTTTTTAACAATAGTCAGAAATTTTCTGGGAATGTTGATGTTTGGACAGAGTAACATTAAGCTTCTCTATATTAAGCATTGTTCTTATTTTGTGTTTAACTGTAGATCTGCATAATCTTGCTATAGAAACATGATCTGGTAGGATCTACATATTAATTGTTATCGCTAGAGTTGAGCGAACCTTAACTGCAAAGTTCGGTTTCGTACCGAATTTTGCGAGTTCGGATACCCGGACCCGAACCCGGACTTTTTCACTGAAGTTCGGGTTCGGTGTTCGGGTAATTTTATTATTTTCCGTTATAACATGGTTATAACGGAAAATAATAGCATTCTTTAAACAGAATGCTAAATAAAATGTCTATTGAGGGGTTAAAAAAACCCTAAAAACTCACCTAATCCACTTGATTGCGCAGCTAGTATCTTCTTTTCTTCAGGACCTGCAAAAGGACCTGCGGTGACATCACAGCGCTCACCACGTGGTAAGCGCAGTGACGTCACTGCAGGTCCTGTCCTGAAGAAAAGAAGTTACCACTGGTTGACGTGAGGAGGGGTGGCTTCAAACCAGGACCTGGAGACCAGGAGACGGGCCAAAAACATCACCCTAATCAAAAAGCACTGTTTTGGCTTCTGGCATTTTAAAGCCGACAGATCCCCAAGGATCCACAGTTCAGGCTGACGAGGGAGCTCCAACTGCAGTCGCCGAGCAAGAAGTTCTTGTATTGCTCCCCAATATCCATCTAGAAGGGGGCAATCCCAAAACAGATGAAGATAGTCTGCGTTCGGGCTCCCACAATGTATGCAGTTGGAGTTATCTCATAATCCGCGCCTCTGAAGCCACACCGGCGTTACATATATCCTGTGCATAATATTAAACTGAACAACTATGTGGTTAAAACTAAAAGAAACTAAACCCATATTCTTCAATACACTTTCTCAAACCTCAGAAGATAAGTTAGGGTAAGTAAGTCTCCAGGACTTTTGTCCAGGTGAGAGACAATCCAAAAAGCGTGCCCTAATTAAGTGTTTATAACAATAAGCTATCTTAACCTTTACGTGGTTCTTTTTCTTTATTAGACTGTGCAAAAAACTAGACGTGTCTATACTTAATAAAGTTCTATCCACAATACTACAGAGTGCCGATCGTAGCTGAATGTATCTAAACCAAACTATTTCACATGCGTTTTCCTTCTGCGCGATCTCCTCAAGAGAGAGGATCCGACCATCACCAACTACTTGCGCTATATAGTGAATATTCTTAGCCCTACAATACTGCTGACAGTCAGGGTCCCCCAGCATTGGAAGTCTTTGATTTTGCCATAGTGGGGTGCAAACCAGTGAGGATGTAATAGAAAGCCAGCTCCTGATCAATGTCCAGGCCCTGATAACCAGCTTAACGAAACTTCCAAACTCCTGCCTCCGACTCAGTAGGCATCCTGACTCTAATAGAGTAAAGAAGTCAAGAAAGCCAAATTGGTCCACAAATTTTTTACATAGGGGGCTGGTCTCCCACTCATGAAAAAGACATAGCTGAGACGCAATAAAATATCCCCTGAAGCTGGGAAGGTTCAAACCCCCCCGTTCCAGCGGCATTGAAAAATAATCCAGTTTCAGCCTTACCCGCTTTCTCCCCCATAGCAAATCATTAATCATCTTCTCTATCAGTTTTCAGAGGAGGTTCTTACTGTGCTGACGGCAAATAAGAATAAAAAATAAATAAGATAAAATGAGAAGCAGGATGATGATATACCTTGTGAATGAAATAAAAGTAAATGAGAAGTGGGATGATGATATACCTGGTGAAATAACAGTAAGGAAGAAGCGGGATGATGATATACCTTGTGAGATAAGAGTAAAGAAGAAGTGGGATGATGATATACCTCGTGAGATGAGTAAAGAAAAAGCGGGATGAGAGCAATGGAGAGGTGGGATGATGATAGAACAAAAGAGATGCAGAGTGATAATATTCCTGGTAAATTAAGAGTAAAGGAAGAATGAGATTATGTAGCTTGTGAAATACGTAAGAGTAAAGGAGAAGTGGAATGAAGATGCAAAAGTAAAGGAAAATCAGGATGATAATATACTTTGTCACATCTGAAATAAGAGTAAAGGAGAAGTAGGATGATGATACATACCATGTGAGATAAGAGTAAAGGAGAAAAGGGATGATATACCTTGTGAAATGAGAGTAAACAAGAAGAATGATGATGCTCCTGGTGAATTAGGAGTAAAGGAGAAGTGGACAACAATGTACCTTTTGAAATAAGAGGAAAGGAGAAGTGGGATGATGATATTCCTTGTGAACTAAGAGTAAAGGAGATGTGCAATAATGATGTACCTTGTGAAATGGAGAAGCAGGATGATGATATACCTTATGAAGTAAGAGCAGAGGAAAAGCAGGATACCTTGTGGGAAAGAGTAAAGGAGAAGCAGGATAATGATATATCGTATGACGTAAGAATAAAGGAGAAGTGGGATAATGTTGTACCTTGTGACAGAAACCCCAAAGTTGCCCCTACTGCATTTTTTTAAACCAAGAAATGTTCAGGCGTTGATTTCTTTGCCAGGTACAGATACATATCAGTGTTTTTGGAGTCTAAGGAAACAGTAACTACAAAAGGACATTACTGTGATTTGTAATCATCTTATCTTGTCTGAAATCATAAAATCTGATGACCAAGGCATCTACTGATAAATAAATTTTGTTGAGCACAGTATTGTGCATGATATAACCATTTAGAATCCATTAAGAACATGTCAGTTGGAGCTTGTGTATGAATGAGATTAGGACATGATTTTGTATATTATCAGCCTTTATGTGCATAATGCCAGGGTCTAGCTAGCTCTCACACCTGGGCCATGAGGCCTATGGCCAGAAGTCTTTTTGCCAAATAAGAAGACATTGACACCAGTAACTTTTGTATTGGTAACCAGAACCACAGGTTACGCCTCTTCATAAAGTGCAAGGTATACAGCCTAATATCATTTTGTTAATATGAAATATTGAGAAATGTTAAAAATATTTCTTTTTGGCTGTATATATTATTATTAATAAATATCTTTTATGATATTTAAAAAAAGTTATTATAGTTTATCTTGGGGATGTTGACTCAACGAAAAAAAGTTTCATACTCATGCCTCCCCAACAAGTAGAGATTCAGGTGACAGGTCCTATGTGTTCAGTTGGGGATACCACAGTTGCTATTGTGCTATTATGCCACGTGTGTGGGAGGAAATTAATCTTTCTGTAATCCAAGCAACCATACTAGGAACAACTTCTACCAAAACAGTTAATTAAAATAAGGAACTTGTAAAGTAATAGTTAGTGTTAGTGTATTGCCATTGTTAAGCCTTACAAATGTGTTCTGCTTAAGTTAGCCAGTACAATGGATGAAATTAATTATTAGGCCTGAGTCCAATTTTGAATACAAGCTACTATTTTTCAGACTGATCATAGTGCTCCAAGCTTTATTTAACTCTTAATGGTGCAGTGGTCACCAACCAGTGCTCTTGAGTCAAGTTTTGCTGTCAGGCTTATTGCATATGGCTCTTCAATGGTTGGCAGTTGTGAATTTTAGCGGGGAAGTTATAAAATTACTGAACATTGGCACATTGCTGCTGGTGCTCTGCTAACCCACTCTGTCGCTCCAGGCTTCAGCAGTGAAGACTTTACAGCCTTTACCCTTCTACCTGGCAAGCCCAGCTGTCAGAGCAGTTCTGTCCTCCAGGCAGACTGTGGTCTGCCACTTGCCAGCACGGCCTCTCTCTCTCTTTTTTTGAACATAGGGTGCGCATGAGCACGAGCTCTTAAATGCGCCCTAATCTTCACCAGGTAATGGCTGGACACCATGAGGTAGCTGTCCACCTTAAGGTGGTTAAGGCACCTTCTCGTGTGAGAAGGTGATTTGCTAGTGTCCTGCAAAGGTGTGCTGTTACTACATTCATCTGCCCATGTACCAAGCTCTGTCTGTTTCCTGGATTTGGGGCAGTCTTCTCAAAGAAAATGATCACTATGCATAATGTGTGGTGGAACTAAAAAAAACTGTTGCAGGAAGTCTACTCTGGAAAAGTATGTGGTCTCTTCAAATTAGTGGTCATTTGGAGAGCTTTAACTGTATGGGAGCTGTATGAGATATTCAGTCACAGAAAAATCCGGCTGAACTTGAATATGCACTCTGCTAAAAACTTGGACTTAATTTGAAACACTTGGCAGTAACAGATAATTGTTACTCTTTATAAAAACTCTAAACATTGTGGGGGCGATTTATCAAACTGGTGTAAAGTAGAACTGGCTTACTTGCCCATGGCAACTAATCAGATTCCACCTTTCCTTTTGTCACCGCTCCTTTGGAAGATGAAAGGTGGAATCTGATTTGTTGCTATGGGCAACTAAGCCAGTTCTACTTTACACCAGTTTGATAAATCTCCCCCTGTGTATTTCCAGGTATCATTGTGACCTAAACTTTTCACGTGAAATGATGAAACTTTTAATAAAAAGTATTTTTGCTAATGTCAGCATGTTTTTTTTTCTTAGATTAGTTAATTACATGGATAAATTATATTATTATTAAAGAGTAGTAATGACTTTAAATATAGTGCACACTCAGAATCAGGAATGTTCTCTATTTGTTTTGCAAACAAACCACATTGCACTTGATGAACCCTGTCTGGTATATCTATAAAAAGTTACATGTACAGTTAGCTGTGTACTAAAAGTCTTCAGAGTTGATAGGAATAATGACAGAGTGGAGAGGGTGTCAGCAGTAAGTTTGTGTTGACGTCACAGATTATTTTGCCCTTCCTCTGATCCGTCAGAACAATAACCCACCAAAAAATGGATCCTGCTGAGCATCCACCTTCACTCAGTCAGCAATTGGTCAGTAATCCATCAGTATTGCTAAAGCCCAAAAAAAACCAGGAGTGGATACAAAACAGAGATGACACGTGAATGGAATATTTGCATGTCTTCTGTGTTTTGTACCCACTCCTGCTTTTGGCTACCAAATCATAAGCCAATTCTGATGGGACCATACAGGCCTTACAGCTGCTACACAGACAGGATCCGTTGTGCGTCTAATTTTTCCTTCCTTCTGACAGATCAGAAGAAGGGTCAAATAAATGATGATGTCAACCAGGCCAAAAAGGCAAAATACTGGCCCAGTCATGGAGTGGGGAGGGTGGGAAAACAGCTTAAGTGCAAATTCCAAAGTGTGGCCCAATGACATAGTGTTGAGGTAGCGGCAGCATGAGGAGACCAAATAGTGGCCCAGTGACATAGTGTGGAGGTGGCAGCAGCAGCATGAGGAGACCACAGAGTGGCCCATTTATATAGTGTTGAGGTGGCAGCAGCATGAGGAGGCCACAGACTGGCAAGGTGACATAGTGTGGAGGAGGCAGCAGCAGAATGAGGAGGGACAGAGTGGCTCAGTGACATAGTGTTGGTTTAGCAGCAGCATGAGGAGGCCACAGAGTGGCAAGGTGACATAGTGTGGAGGTGGCAGCAGCAGCATGAGGAGGCCACAGAGTGGCACAATGATAGAGTGTGGAAGTGGCAGCTGCATGAGTAGACCACAGGGTGGCCCAGATACAGAGCTGTGAGTTGGCAGTAGCATGAGGAGACCACAGAGTGGCAATGTGACATAGTGTGGAGGTGGCAGCAGCAGAAGCATGAGGAGGCCACAGAGTGACCCAGTGACATAGTGTTGATTTAGCAGCAGCATGAGGAGACCGCAGAGTGGCAAGGTGACATAGCGTGGAGGTGGAAGTAGCAGCAGCAGCAGCATGAGGAGGCCACATAGTGTCCCAGAGACAGAGTTGTGAGTTAGTAGCAGCATGAGGAGACCACAGAGTGGCAAGGTGAAATAGTGTGGAGGTGACAGCAGCAGCAGCATGAGGAGGCCACAGAGTGACCCATTGACATAGTGTAGATTTAGCAGCAGCATGAGAAGACCACAGAGTGGCAAGGTGACATAGTGTGGAGGTGGCAGGAGCAGCATAGGGAGGCCACAGACTAACAAGGCGACATAGTGTGTAGGTGGCAGCAGCATAAGGAGTCCTCAGAGTGGCAAGGTGACATAGTGTGGAGGTGGCAGCAGCAGCATGAAGAGACCTGAGTGGTGAGATGGCAGCAGCATCAGGAGACCACAGAGTGACCCGGTGACAGAGTGGGGAGGTGGATGGCAATAACAGTACCCAATGACGATGGTGGGTGTAAGAAGGAGCACTTGGCATCAGATGTGGGGCATCAGGCGGGTGGTAGCATCAGAATAGTAGCTTCTCTGCCCTATTCATTGAACTGCTGGCCTGTAAGATCCGTTTAGATAATCGTATAGACGGCTTCGGGGTAGCGGAAGTGAGCAATAAAATAAGCCTATATGCCGATGATGTGATTCTGTTCCTTGATCAGGGATGGAAAATCCTTCCCTATGTCATAGAAGCAATAGAGGATTATGGTAAATTATCAGGCTATCTGATCAACTGGACAAAATCATCGCTCCTCCCACTGAACCGCAAAGCCGTAGATGAAGGGAGTGGAGTCCGTGTTCTCACCCCTAACGATACCTTGGATTATTTGGGGGTTAAGATTGGGGTTCCCATAAATAGGTTTTATGCGCTCAATTTGGTCCCGGTTTTGAATAAAGTCAAGTCCAAGATAGGTGCTTGGCAGAAATTGATATTGGCACAGACAGATCGAATAGCACTGATTAAGATGATTATTTTGCCTATCGTGATGTTCCCGATGTGTGCTGCCCCTATCTGAATTGACGACATTTTCTATTATAGATTGGAGACTCTTATTAATGACCTAATATGGGGAAGGAAGAGGGTGCGTATAAAGCAGAGATATCTATGGTTGTCGGAGTCAGATGGCGGGTTATCATTTCCTTTTTTTCAAGGATATTATTTATGTGCACAGATTCAGCGTTGTTGTCACTTGAAAGAGACTTTACTTTCACGATATTTGACAAAAGTTATGGATAAACCAATAGACAATGTTTTTTCATGTTTGGAGACTGGAAGTCTTTGCTGATCCCTTGGTCACTACAGAGGATTTGGAATAAGCTTAAGGAAATTCTGAAAGTTGCTTCTCCTTTTGCCTTCACCCCTCTGTGGGAGAACAGGGGTCTGGTGGAATTCTTCAAAATTACAGATTTTGGATATTGGTCACGTAAGGCTACTTTCACACCTGCATTTAGGTGCGGATCCGTCTGGTATTTGCACAGACGGATCCGCACCTATATGCAAACGCTTAGATCCGTTCAGAAATTTATTTTAATTTTTTTGTTCATGATAATGCAAACGGATCCGTTTTGACTTTACATTGAAAGTCAATGGGGGACGGATCAGTTTGAAAATTGAGCCATATTGTGTCAACTTCAAACGGATCCGTCCCCATTGACTTACATTGTAAGTCTGGACGGATCCGTTTGCCTCCGCACGGCCAGGCGGACACCCGAACGCTGCAAGCTGCATTCGGGTGTCCGCCTGCTGAGCGGAGGACAAATGGTGCCAGACTGATGCATTCTGAGCGGATCCGCATCCACTCAGAATGCATTAGGGCTGGACGGATCCGTTAGGGGCCACTTGTGAGAGCCTTCAAACGGAACTCACAAGCGGAGCCCCGCACGCTAGTGTGAAAGTTAGGAACGTGTCCCACCTTTTTTATTTGGGACACTTTAAATCACTTATGGAATTCGGCCTCACTGATAGTTCACCATTAGATGTGTTTATGTATTCACGCCTAAAACATACATATGTGGCCTCTAGGAATAAAGGCTACATTTTTCCACGAGAGAATTTATTTTTTGATTATTGCTATGCTCAGAAAGAAGGTGAAGATATCTAGATTATACAGTAAACTCCGAACGGCACTGGCAACTGTAACACTTTTTAAAAGCCCAAGTAAGTGGGAGCAAGAGTTAAATTGCTCTCCACTACACTGGTCTACCTTGTATAGGAACGTGAGAAAGGCTACAGTTTCCAATGCTCATAGATTAATTTAATTCAAGATCCTGCACCGACTGTATTATACGCCAAAAATGCAAGAGAAATTCCCCCAAAATAAAGGCCGGGATTGCTGCTGCCCTAAATGTGGATTTGTGAACGCAGATTATGGCCATTTGCTTTGGAACTGTAGTAAACTAAAAAAGTACTGGGAGCAGGTTTTTATAACTCTACAAAAGGAGTCTTCTATGATATATAACCCGGGGATATTGACAGTGATTTTGGGTCATTATGCTTCAGAAATGGAAATCCCGCTCCGGGTCAGACAGATTTGGATGAGGGGCCTGATGGTGGCAAAAGTTATGTTAATTAAACACTGGGGCTCTGTCTCCCCGCCTTCGATAAATGAATGGATCCTATATCTTCAACAAATTAGAATATATGAGGATATTGAAAGGAAACGGAGAGCGGCACGCATGACTGCTTAGCGACATCTAATATTCTTATTGTAGATATGTTTGGTTTCGACGACGCCAATGTGTGGGGGGGGAGTGTATAATTTTATTCTTTTCTATATTAACTCTGAATTTATAGTGATCAGTATAATCTATAATCAGTATAATCTAGCCAAGGGTCTGCCTTCTTTGATAGGGCAGGTGATGGATGTTGATAATTGCTATACTCTGTAGACTATTTTGATCACTATAATGTATTGTGTATCTATATTGTGGTTTTCTTCTAAAATAAAAATAAATATTTAAATTAAAAAAAAGAATAGTAGCTGAGGCAGGTAGCCAAAAGAAACCAGTCTCTTTTGTCAAGGTTTGGGTGAGGCAGCATAGATGATCTAGTCTGATGCATCAGGCATTGGTGGTTGTAAATCCTGGCTGATCCACGCCTGATTCATCTTGACAAATGTCAGTCTCTTCACATTTTGGGTGGACAGTCTAGTTCTCTCCGCACTAAACACCCGATCTGATGCCACACTACTGGCTGGGCAGGACAGCTTTTCCAGGGCAAACTCGGCCAGTTGCAGCCACAAATTCAGTTTGGCTGCCCAGTAGTCCAGCGGATCTTCAATGTGGGGTGGCAGGGTGCTGTCCAAGTATGCCACCATCTGCTGGTTCAGGTTCTGCTCCAGGTCTAACTGCTGCTGCTGGTGAGTAGTTTCTTCACTAGGTAGGTTAAAAAAGCTGCTAATCTTCGACTCTAGACTCAAGCTGCTGCTGATGGAGCTGGTACTGCTACAGCAGCCATGGCAGTGGAACGAGAGCGAAGAGGGCCCCCTGGTCAGACCTGCAAGAGGATGGATGATGGCATAGATAGGCAGCGGCCAACTGACTACATAGGATGTCTCTGTAGTAGTTCAGTTTGTCCTCCCTCTCAGCGGATGTAAAAAAGGACCCCATTTTGGATCGGATTCGGCAAATGGCCATGTTCACCTCCTCCGGAGGCCTAACAAAAAACTGCCACAAAGCCGAGTAGGTAATTATATCCCTAACACTCTGCACTGACTGACTGCTACTGCCGCTGCCTCCGTGAACCCCTGCACCACTACATTCTGGGCAGGTAGGCTCCTTCGAAGCAGATGGTCTACCCCGGGCACGTTTGGCTCCCGACCTCCCACTGCTGCCACCCTGCTGACTCCCGGCCATGCTACCAGCTTGCTGGCTCCACCACTGCCTCACGCGCAAGCTGCCACCCTCTTCTCCCAATGATGATGAAACCCATTCGTCACCCGGCTCCCAATTGCGATTGGCTACATCATCATTGAATACTGTCTGCATGTCACTGATGTCCTCCTCAACCGTCTCTGAGCCAGGAGCCTGACCGCTCGCAACACCAACTCCCACGCCACTCTCCTCATCAGTACCAGCCTACTGGAGGAAGCGGCGGATGTCTTCTCCAGATCTTGGCTGGGCAGTAACTGCTGACTGTCCTCTAGTAGCTCGTCCTCGCTGTATAGTGGAGCCGAGCCCACAGCATATAATAGTTCTCTGGCTGAGGGAACAGAAAAGGACAGAGACAGGTTGAGGACAGGTGAGGGCACAGGACCTGCTCCCAGGCTATGCCAACTAAGTTTGTGTCTGACAAACCCCCTGACACTGGAAGCTCAGGCCTCTGTATGTGACCCCCACTGCCACGACCTCTTACTCTGCTACGACCTGTGCCAGAAACATTTAGGCCTCTGCCCCTCTCTGTGCAGGGCCTGTCACTTCTCTGTCTGACATACTGTTAGATCAAATAAGTAAATAAAAAGGAAATTAATACACCCCAAAAAAGGCTGTAATTTTGTCACTTTACCACACAACGGCAAATAATACTTTTTTCCCACTAATACACGCCAAAACATGCCTTAGAACATATAACTGCACTGCTGAACGGCAAATAATACTTTTTTTGCCACTAATACACGCTAAAAAAGGCTTTAGAACATATAACTTCATCGCTGAACGGCAAATAATACTTTTTTTTACCACTAATACCCGTTGAAAAAGGCTTTAGAACATATAATTGCACCGCTGAATGGCAAATAATACTTTTTTTGGCCACTAATACACGCCAAAAAGGAATGCAATTTTCTCACATCACCACAGAACAGCTAATAAGCACTTTTTTCCCACTAATACACGCCAAAAAAGGCTTTAGAACATATAACTGCACTACTAAACGGCAAATAATACTTTTTTGCCACTAATACATGCCAAAAAGGGCTGTAATTTTCTCACTTCGCCACACAACGGCATATGATACTTTTTTTTGCCACTAATACACGCCCAAAAAAGTTTTAACTGCACCGCTGAAAGGACAAAATAGCCTTAAAACATATAACTGCACCGCTGAACAACAAATAATAATTTTTTTTTGCCACTAATACACCGCAGAAAGGGCTGTAATTTTCTCCCTTCACCACACAACGGCTAATAAGCCCTATTTCTCCACACTTATACACGTCAAAAAAGGCTTTAGAACATATAACTGCACCACACAAGGGCTAATAAGACATATAAATATTTCCCAGTAATACACCCTGTTGGATCACACAGCACTTGCACCCTAATAAAAATAACGGTTTGCTGGAATTACAGAGGTATCATCTATTGCAAACCTGAAAGCAGCAGTATAATAGCAATTTGGATCCCCAGTCAGTGCAGCAAGGTGTAATAGGATTGTTCCTATTACTCAGGCTGTAAACTCCCCTATTGGACCCTGTTCTTCTTTTATATTGTGGAATAATTCCTCCCTATCCTTTCCCTACACTTTTAATGATCTTTCCCTGAACTTCTATGCAGCAAAAATTAAAGTTTTCAAGTCTTTCCTAGCACTATCCCTAGTGCCTGCTGACGTCTCTCCCTGCACTAAATACACTGGAAAATGGCTGAATCCAAGATGACTGAGGCTATTTATACGGCTGTGACATCACAGGGGCTGCCTGGCTGCTGATTGGCTGCATGCATGGCATTGTGGGTGGTCTCTCATTCCCAGAGTTCTTTGCTCTATGTCCTAACATGTTCAGCAGCCATTTTAAGAAAAAATGTGACTCGTTACCACGAAGCGTGATGAAATTTGGATTCGGTGCAAATCAAATTTTTCCTGAAATTCGGATCAAATTACACTTCGTCAACTTCGATTCACTCATCTCTAATTATTATTATTATATTTATTTAGTAATCTTTTTTTATAGAGCACTATAACATCATATTACAATACAAATCATCTTGCAGTTACCTTTATTACATTGCTTTAATATTTTTTTCAATCTTAAAATTGTAGTTTGCTCAATATTTATTATGGGTATGTTATAGGTAAGATCGAGTAACCCTTTCAGTCCACATCCTTAGAATACAGCAACTATTGTTTGTACAGTATACACCCATATATGAAAACTTTTCCGCACCTGAAGCACTTGATGAAAGCTTCTATTAAGTTATAAACTCTACATTACTTATGTGGTTTATTGCTGGGTATCTTGAATATTTTCTTTTTAAAAATGTTTAATAAAATGTTATCATGTCTCTTAGGTTTGGTTCACAATGACTTATTTAGGGTATAGATGTGTCATTTATTTATATTTTTTTCTTGGCTAGACATGTTCTGTGTGTCTCAAGATAACATTCAAAATAACATGAGTTTGTGATATTATGTCATGTGGTGGCTATCCCATACCTGTCTCTGCAAGGCCACCCAGTGGTTGTGTGGTTAATTGCAGCATGTCTTAGTCTTTTGTTTTGCTAGCATGTTGTAACATTGTACTGAATTTGTTAAATGAGCAATTAGAGTCCATAGAGGGAGTTTTCCAGACTCCTCATATTGATGATCTATCCTCAGGATAGGTTGTTAATATCCAATCAGTGAGGGTCCTACACATGGTACCCCCATCAAGCAGCTGTTCCCTGCAGCCTCCGATGCTATAACTAGAATTGTGAATGGAACAGGAAGCAGCTCAGCTCACACTCACTTCAGGCTGCAGTAACCCAGCATGGCCTTTAACCAAATTAGAGCTAATGTTAGTGGACACATCTGTATATTCACACACAGGATACATTTTAGCAGCTGAAAATAATTTCTGCATAAATAAATTATGTTGTTTCTGTATCATATTATTGGATTACTCGAAATCCCAATCAGGTGAGCAGAACAGCAGCAAAATTTCTGCAACAATTCTGCCATGTGTAAATATACTGCACCCTTCTATATACTGTATACCCTGATTTGAATCTGATCCCATACTATGCAAATTCAACCTTAAGCAAGTCTTCAGAAAGATAACATAAAATTGCTTGTTTTCGATAGGATTGCAATGGGGACGGTGCCCCAATGATGAACCACATCAAGGTCAGCAGTGAAGACTCACCCTCTTCTCATGAAACTCATGGCTTACCAGCTGCAGCTCCATCCTGGGATGTACAATGGCCATCCAGTACAATGACTGATGCCATTTCATCTTCTTACTGGCATGAAACCTGGAAAGCAGACCCCAAAGTAAGATCAGGAAAATATGTAAGTTTGCCAAAAGCTATTACCCGTGCATTGAAGGCATATGAACAATCATTGGTGCATGTTCTGTATATAACATAGTTCACCTTTGCAAGGTTAACAAATGGCTAATCAGCCTCTCTTTAGGTGTTTCACCCTAATCACTGATGGAATGACTAACGTACAGTTATGATGCATGGGAAATGTGTGTATGTATGTGCTGGTTCCAGACATGGTCTAATTGTTAAGCTCAAATCACTGAGGTTCATTTGTATAAAATATTGATTGTAGCCATATACTACAATAAACAAAGTGATGGCAAATACATTCTCATGATTAGAAGGTAAGAAATGTGGCCTAGATGGTACTGAATTACAGTATGTTTTTCATTTATTTTCATCTCTGCATTTCAAAAGCTGTAACTTTTTTTTAATTATTTTATTCGCAAATATAGTCATATGAGAGCTTGCTTTATGCAGGATGAGTTGTTTTTTCAGGTAGAACCATCTTTGGGTGCATATTATGTTTTGTATATTTTTGATAAGATAAGATAATCCTTTAATAGTCCCACCATGGATAAATTTAGTGTTACAGCAGCACAGAGAGTACAAAAAACTCCAACATAAAGGCATTACAGTGACAGTAGATTACAGATAAAAAAAATAAAAAAAATAAGGCCTCATGCACACGACCGTTTTTAGGGTCCGCATCCGAGCCGCAGCTTTTGCGGCTCGGGTTGCAGCCCCATTCACTTCAATGGGGCCGCAAAAGATGCGGACAGCACTCCGTGTGCTGTCAGCATCCGTTGCACCGTTCTGTGACCCCGCAAAAAAAAATATAGCATGTCCTATTCTTGTCCGTTTTGCAGACAAGAATAGGCATGTCAACAATGGGCCGCCCGTTCCGTTCCGCAAATTGCGGAAGGCACACGGGCGGCTTCCGTTTTTTTGCGGATCCACGGTTTGCGGACCGGAAAAAACGGCACGGTCGTGTGAATGAGTCCTAAGGGATATATATATCACAGCTTAAAAAATTCAGTTTCTCGATTGACTGATATCCACAGGAACATGTAGGTGATGAGTGCAGTCTATCTTCGCTTGGGATGGTGTTGGTTGTACAGCCTAACAGCAGCAGGGAGGGACAACTTCCGTTAGAGCTCCTTCTCACACTTGGGGTGAAGCAGTAGGTCACTGACGGTACTGCCCAATGCTATCACTATCACATGCATGGGATGGGAGTTTTTCTCCAATATGGAGATCAACTTGGATAGTATCCTTTTCTCACCTACCACCTGTACTGGTTCTAGGGGGCTCCCCAGGATGGAACTGGCCCTTCTAATCAGTTTGTCAAGTCTCTTTCTCTCCCTGGTTGAGATGCTGCTACCCCAGAAGCCCACGTCTAAGATGATGGCTGATGCCACCACAGTGTTGAAAAAGGTCCTGAGAAGTGCCCTCTGCACTCCAAAAGCTCTCAGCCTCCTAAGAAGGTGAATCCTGCTGTGACCCTTTCTATATAGTGCATCCATGTTATCGGCCCAGTACAGCTTATTATTGAGGAGTACACCCAGGTACTCATAAGTGTTGACAATCTCAATGTCTGTCCCCTGGATGCTCACTGGTTTAGGAGGATGTTTGTGCTCTCGGAAATCCACAACCTTCTCCTTAGTCTTCCCGGCATTGATCCTTAGGTGGTTCTGCTAGTGCCAATCCACAAATTAGTTCTTAGTTCTAGTCCCGGCTTAGTTCTCTGTATTCCATGTCATACTCGTTTGTGATGAGGCCTACTACTGCCGAGTCATCAGAGAACTTCTGTAAGTAGCATCTAGATGAGTTGTACAGTATCTGATGTCTGCAGTCTACAGTGTGAAGAGGAAAGGAGCAAGAACTGTACCCTGAGGTGCCCCTGTACTACAGATCACCTACTTTAAAGGGAACCTGTCACCGGGATTTTGTGTATAGAGCTGAGGACATGGGTTGCTAGATGGCCGCTAGAACATCCGCAATACCCAGTCCCCATAGCTCTGTGTGCTTTTATGGTGTAAAAAAACTGATTTCCTACATATGCAAATTACCCTGAGATGAGTCCTGTCCCTGAGATGAGTCAGGGACAGGACTCATATCAGGTTAATTTACATGTCTATAAAAAAAAATATTTACACAATAAAAGCACACATAGCTATGGGCACTGGGTATTGCGGATGTTCTAGCGGCCAACTAGCAACCCATGTCCTCAGCTCTATACCCAAAATCCCAGTGACAGGTTCCCTTTAACTTAGTAATACTGTATATATATTTTTTTTGGGGGAGAGGGGGCAGGGGTGGGGTGAAAAATCACTGCAATTCCACCATTGTTTTTGGGTTTTGTTTTACAGCTTTTACCTTGCAGTACAAATGACTTAAAGGCATTTTACGGAATCAGAAAAATATGGCTGAATGCACACGGCCGTGTTCCGCGGCCGTGAGAGGTCCGTGGTATGCCGGCCTGGAATCCTGCTGACAGCAGAAGCGCACGGCGTCATTGGTTGCTATGACGCCGTGCGCTTCATGCCGCCGCTGCACTACAGTAATACACTCGTATAATCTATACAAGTGTAGTACTGTAGTGCAGCGGCGGCATGAAGCGCACGGCGTCATAGCAACCAATAAAGCCGTGCGCTCCTGCTGTCAGCAGGAATCCAGGCCGGCATACCACGGACCGCTCACGGCCGCGGAACACGGCCGTGTGCATTCGGCCTATGGCTGATTTCCTCAAAAAACAGCTACAACCCATGGACAGGTGCAGTGCTGTTTCTGGAAGAAAGAAGCCATATTTTTCTAATCCCGGACAACCCCTTTAATAACCTTATTTTGTGGGTTTCATGCATTTTTATTTTGTCATCAAAGGATCTGTATGATGTGAGACTTTTTTTGCAAGACAACTTTTTGATCACTTTTTATTGCATTTCTTGAGAGGTGATTGAACAAAAAGAAGTAATTTATTTTTTTATTTTTAAAAGGATCACCATGTGAGATAAATATTGCAACCATTTTATTGTGCAGGTGAATATGGATGCAGCAATACTACTTATGTATTTTTAGTTTTTTACCCAAAAATTCATTTTACATGAAAAAGTTGATAAAAACAAAACAAAATGAACATGTGATCCTCTGATACATTATCCACTCATATAGTATACTGCATTGCTGCAAAACTGCAATACTTCTGTCTAATTTACTTCAGTGTAAAATAGACAGGACACACCTAGTAGGTCATTGTTAGACCCTAGACGGCCATAGCAACCCATGAGAACTCAGCAAGGGTGAAAGAGGGAATCAGTGCTGACTATGCCATCTAATGGGTTAAACTACATAGTTATACTTTTTTCTGATCCTGGCATTGAGAGCTTGGTGCCAGCTGTATAGTATTGCATACTATAAGGGTCCATTCACACGTCCGTAGTATATTGCGGATCCGCAAATTGCCGGCCTGGCCAGCACCTCCATAAAACTGCCTATTCTTGTCTGCAATTGCGGACAAGAATAGGACATGTTCTATTTTTTTTTTCCGGAGCCGCGGACTGTAAGTTTGGGGCCGCGCTCTGGAAATGCGGATGCGGACTGCACACTGTGTGCTGTCTGCATTCATTCCTGCCCTATAGAGAATGAATGGGTCCCCACCCGTTCCGGATAATTGCGGATTGGATGCGGACACATTCTACAGACGTGTGAATGGACCCTTAGGCCTCTTTCACACGGGCATTGCGGGAAAATGTGCGGGTGCTTTACGGGAACACTCGCGATTTTTCCGCACTCGCGTGAGAAAAATCGCGCATGTTTGGTACCCAAACCCGAACTTCTTCACAGAAGTTCGGGCTTGGGATCGGTGTTCTGTAGATTGTATTATTTTCCCTTATAACATGGTTATAAGGGAAAATAATAGCATTCTGAATACAGAATGCATAGTAAAATAGCGCCGGAGGGGTTAAAAAAAAGAAAAAATTATTTAACTCACCTTAATCCACTTGCTGGCGCTGCCGGCATCTCGTCTGTCTCCTTCTTTGCTGAACAGGACCTGTGGTGAGCATTCATTCCAGGACCTGTGGTGACGTCACTCCGGTCATCACATGATCCATCACATGACCCATCACCATGGTAAAAGATCATGTGATGGATCATGTGATGACCGGAGTGACGTCACCACAGGTCCTGGAATAAATGCTTACCACAGGTCCTGTTCAGCAAAGAAGGAGACAGACGAGATGCCGGCAGCGCCAGCAAGTGGATTAAGGTGAGTTAAATTTTTTTTTTTTTAACCCCTCCAGCGCTATTTTACTATGCATTCTGTATTCAGAATGCTATTATTTTCCCTTATAACCATGTTATAAGGGAAAATAATAATGATCGGGTCTCCATCCCGATCGTCTCCTAGCAACCGTACGTGAAAATCGCACCGCATCAGCACTTGCTTGCGGATGCTTGCGATTTTCACGCAACCCCATTCACTTCTATGGGGCCTGCGTTGCGTGAAAACGCAAAATATAGAGCATGCTGCAATTTTCACGCAACGCACAAGTGATGCGTGAAAATCACCGCTCATGTGAACAGCCCCATAGAAATGAATGGGTCGGTATTCAGTGCGGGGGCAATGCGTTCAACTCACGCATCGCATCCGCGCGGAATACTCGCCCGTGTGAAAGGGGCCTTAGTGTTTGTGCAAGCACATGTCCTAAGCCCGCGCCATCACTGCATCGTAGTTGTATGGCAGCTAGTGCTACCTATGTAATGTTACAGCACAAAATGGGAAAGGGTTAAAAGTCATTAATCTAATGACAGACTAGAAAAGGCTCTAGATCTGCATACATCTCTGAGCATGTAGATACAGTTCACCAAAAGAACCATCAATGCATACTCCCAAAGCAAAAAAGTCCTCGGAAAAAGTAATTTTCATGACTGCTGGACAAAACATGGTTAAACCCCTTTAGTTAGGAGGAGAGACCCTGCAAATGTGGGTTTGTGCTCTGGCAAATCTGGAGCAACCATAGACCGGTGGTGATATGTTAATACAGTATTGGTGGTATATGCTTGGTCTGATGCTCCTGGCATATATGGCAAACATGTCCATAGGATATAATGGGCTTGACTTATGCCAAAAGTGTTTACTGTTAGCATAGGTTTGGACAGTGTTCCTGTTTTATTGTACCTAAAAATGAAGTTGGCTAAAAAGCAAGAAGTTTTTTCAAAGCATATAAACTGAACATACACCACAGTGTAATGCATACACAATGCTACATTCCTACAGTGGTTGCTGCAGAAGTAATGTCCACCACAGCTTTCCCTGAAAAGTCAGTCGTCAGGGTTTTATTGAGCTGGGTGTTAACAAGATGACATCTTTACTAGTAGTGTTAAGGTGCAATTACAGAGGAGCAGCAGATTGTCGGGAAGGAAGTGTTCCTTCCCAACAGTCCTGTGTTTGTTTAGTGGAGGTGAAGCACTACATTTACATACAGCGATCACCTCCACAGTATTAGGACGAACGGTTGCTACTGCAATCCCTCGTCCTCCTACAGCTGCATTGTTTCTGGGCAGCAGATCGCTGTTCAGACGGCATGATGTGCTGCCCAGAAATGAAATGTACTTGCCTGCATGAATGACAGTTTCACCGGATGAACGAGCATTTCGCTCACTCATTGGGTTATCGGCACCTTTACGTTGGCAGATTGTCTGGAACAAGCGCTCATAGGAACACTTATCACCGATAATCTGCCCGATTATAACAAGCATGTAAATCTACCTTTAGACTTGGACCTTCACCTGGCTGCAGACCCAGATTAATGGACTTATATTAAAACTAGATCTGTACACCTGATATAGGAAAAATCTTCGATGGTAAGGCCGGGTTAACAGCTGCGTTGTGAACTCCAGCACTGTAGCTGGCCATTGTATCCGGCTTACATGCAAGCTTTCACCTGGAAAAAAATGCTACACACAACTTTTTTGGGCCTGAAAGTCGGCATATATGCCGGAAAGCGACTGGATTACCACAAGATCCTATTACAGTGAATGAGGATCTGGCGTTGCACGGTGTTCCTCAGCCAGAACAGACTGCCAGGCTTCACAGCGCAGATGTGAACCCAGCCTTATATCTGCATTACACTGGCAAAAGTGAATCCAGTACAATATTTTCTCTTTCTACTGTTGCTTTCTTTCTATTGCTGTCGGAATTATATTCAACTTTTGTACCTTAGGCACATTTGTGCCACTTCTGACCTTTATTACAGTTCACATGTCTGCATAAAATGGTTTCTTGTAGTCACATGCTATTTAACCTTTATCATGCTTGACATTGAACTCAGAGACTCACAGTTCTATTTGCTGCTTATCTAAATGAATAGGTGCTCACATGTTTAGGTCAAATGGCATGTTACTAGTGATTAGTTACCAGTCTGAGGCTTTCTTAAAGGGGTTGTCCCACAAAAAATATTCTACAGTTTTCAAATCAGCACCTGCATCTGAATACTTTTGTAATTGCATGTAACTAAACATTTTGTATAGCCACTGAGTTATTAATAAAATGTATCTGTATAGCACCGCCGACAGTTTTTTTATTTTTTATTTCTTTGTCCAGCTCACTGAGATGGCCACACACGCTCAGTTTCATCCTTCAACTGCCTCCTGAGCTGTGATAGGTAGAGCATGGACACGCCCCCTGAGCTGCAGCAGAAAAGACACTCCCTTTGAGCTGCCAGCTTGATATAAATCTTGCAGAGCAATGAATAGGGGGATTTCTGGGTCCATGTGAGGTACAGGGCTGGTTCTAGCTTTGTTAGAAATAGGCTGTCATGTATTATATGTAGAGTTGAGCGAACCCGAACTGCAAAGTTCGGGTTCGTACCGAACTTTAGGGTTTTCGGCACCCGGACCCGAACCCGAACATTTACGTAAAAGTTCGGGTTCGGTGTTCGGCGGTTTTTATGGCGCTTTTTGAAAGGCTGCAAAGCCGAGAGATCAGGGAGAAATCTGATCAAGAACTGGTTTATGTACTCAGCGATCTATAGCAAAAGTGTTTTGTGGGAGCAGTGCACAATTTTTTTAATCCTGCCCTGAGCCAACTACTGCTGAAAGCAAACTTTCGTTTCTTCAGTTAGTCAATAACAATACATGATCGCCACCATTTTATGCAACGATAGTGCACCAGCATAGGCTATCTGGAAGTCCAGAAATACAGCTTTGGCATACTGGGGTGAAAAAAGCCTCTGATATACTGCACATCTGGGATTAGACAAGCATAAGTGGCTGTCACATTTAGGACAGAAATACAGCTTTTTAGTTAGGGTGAAAAAACCCTCTAATATACTGCACATCTGTGATTTCACGTGCATAAGTCACTGTCACATTTAGGACAGAAATACAGCTTTTTGGTTATTAGGGTGAAAAAAGCATCTAATATACTGCACATCTGTGATTACACAAGCATAAGTCACTGTCACATTTAGGCCATAAATACGGCTTTGGCATACTGGGGTGAAAAAAGCCTCTAATATACTGCACATCTGTGATTACACGTGCATAAGTCACTGTCACATTTAGGACACAAATACAGCTTTTTGGTTAGGGTGAAAAAACCCTCTAATATACTGCACATCTGGGATTACACATGCATAAGTCACTGTCACATTTAGGACAGAAATACAGCTTTTTGGTTACTAGGGTGAAAAAACCCTCTAATATACTGCACATCTGTGATTACACGTGCATAAGTCACTGTCACATTTAGGACAGAAATACAGCTTTTTGGTTAGGGTGAAAAAACCCTCTAATATACTGCACATCTGTGATTACACGTGCATAAGTCACTGTGCCATTTAGGACAGAAATACAGCTTTTTGGTTACTGGGGTGAAAAAAGCCTCTAATATACTGCACATCTGTGATTACACGTGCATAAGTCACTGTCACATTTAGGACAGAAATACAGCTTTTTGGTTACTGGGGTGAAAAAAGCCTAGAATATACTGAACATCTGTGATTACACGTGCATAAGTCACTGTCACATTTAGGACAGAAATACAGCTTTTTGGTTAGGGTGAAAAAGGCCTCTAATATACTGCACATCTGTGATTACACGTGCTTAAGTCACTGTCACATTTAGGCCATAAATACGGCTTTGGCATACTGGGGTGAAAAAAGCCTCTAATATACTGCACATCTGTGATTACACGTGCATAAGTCACTGTCACATTTAGGACAGAAATACAGCTTTTTGGTTACTGGGGTGAAAAAAGCCTCTAATATACTGCACATCTGGGATTACACGTGCATAAGTCACTGTCACATTTAGGACAGAAATACAGCTTTTTGGTTAGGGTGAAAAAGGCCTCTAATATACTGCACATCTGTGATTACACGTGCTTAAGTCACTGTCACATTTAGGCCATAAATACGGCTTTGGCATACTGGGGTAAAAAAAAAACTCGAATATACTGCACATCTGGGATTAGACGTGCATAAGTGAGTGTCACATTTAGGCCACAAATACCGCTGTCATATAGAGTTAAAAAAAAAAAAAATAGAGTACAATACCCTACATCAGGGTTTATATTGGCGGTTAATTATTTTTAACATACTTAACCACTTTTTACTTTGCTTTGTGAACGCTAACTATGAGGCAAACATCTAATAAGGTACTCGGTCATGGTCGTGGTGGTGGTGTTGGGGGATCCTCTGGTGCAGGGAGAGGACGTGGCCGTTCTGCCACAGCTACACGTCCTACTGAACCTACTACCTCAGGTCCCAGTAGCCGCCAGAATCTACAGCGATATTTGGTCGGGCATAATGCCGTTTTAAGGATGGTAAGGCCTGAGCAAGTACAGGCGCTAGTCAATTGGATGGCCGACAGTGGATCCAGCACGTTCACATTATTTCCCACCCAGTCTTCTGCAGAAAGTGCACAGGTGGTGTCTGAAACCCATGCCCATCAGTCTGTCACATCACCCCCGTGCATATCGGGGAACCTGTCTGAGCCTCAAGTTATGCAGCAGTCTCTTATACTGTTTGAAGACTCTGCTGGCAGGGTTTCCCAAGGGCATCCACCTAGCCCTTCCCCAGGGGGGAAGACATAGAATGCACTGACGCACAACCACTTATGTTTCCTGATGAGGACATGGGAATACCACCTCAGCACGTCTCTGATGATGACGAAACACAGGTGCCAACTGCTGCGTCTTTCTGCAGTGTGCAGACCGAAAAGGAGGTCAGGGAGGAAGACTGGGTGGAAGACGATGCAGGGGACGATGAGGTCCTAGACCCCACATGGAATGAAGGTCGTGCCACTGACTTTCAGAGTTCGGAGGAAGAGGCAGTGGTGAGACAGAGCCAACAGCGTAGCAAAAGCGGGAGCAGGGTGCAAAAGCAGAGCAGCCGTCGCCAAAACAGTTCGCCTGCTACTGGCCACCGTCAACAGGGACCAAGCACACCAAAGGCAGCTTCAAGGAGTTCCCTGGCATGGCACTTCTTCACACAATGTGCTGACGACAAGACCCAAGTGGTTTGCACGCTGTGCCATCAGAGCCTGAAGCTAGGTATTAACGTTCTGAACCTTAGCACAACCTGCATGACCAGGCATCTACATGCGAGACACGGGCTGCAGTGGAGTAAGCACCTTCAAAACCAAGAAAGGGCTCAGGCCCCTCCTGCTCCCTCTTCTGCTGCTGCCTCGGCCTCTTCCTCCGCTTCTGGAGGAATGTTGGCACCTGCCGCCCAGCAAACAGAGGATGTGCCACCAACAACACCACCTCTGTCAGCAGAGCTGCTGCATAAAGTGCGGGCCGTCTGTGACGCTTCCGACGTTCTCATCCTGCCGCCGCTCGGCTATCTGCTCTACAGCGTAACTTCGGCCTTTCCGCTCACCGCCTCATATGCGACGTGCCCACCAGGTGGAACTCCACCTTGCACATGCTGGAGAGACTGTGCGAGCAGCAGCAGGCCATAGTGGAGTTTCAGCTGCAGTACGCACGGGTGAGTTGCACTGCGGAACAGCACCACTTCACCACCAATGACTGGGCCTCCATGCGAGACCAGTGTGCCCTGTTGCGCTGTTTTGAGTACTCCACCAACATGGCCAGTGGCGATGACGCCGTTATCCGCGTTACAATACCACTTCTATGTCTCCATGAGAAAACACTTAGGGCGATGATGGAAGAGGATGTGGCCCAGGACGAGGAGGAGGAAGAGGGGTCATCTCTAACACTTTCAGGCCAGACTTTTAGAAGTGGCTCAGAAAGAGGATTTTTGCAACAACAGAGGCCAGGTACAAATTTGGCCAGCCAGGGCCCACTACTGGAGGATGAGGAGGAGGAGAATGAGAAGGAGGATGGGGATGAAGCATGTTCACAGCGGGGTGCCATCCAACGCAGCTCGGGCCCATAACTGGTGCGTGGCTGGGGGGATATGGAGGACGCAGACGATACGCCTCCGACAGAGGACAGCTTGTCCTTACCTCTGGGCAGCCTGGCACACATGAGCAACTACATGCTGCAGTGCCTGCGCAACGACTGCAGAGTTGCCCACATTTTAACGTGTGCTGACTACTGGGTGGCCACCCTGCTGGATCCCCGTTACAAAGACAATGTGCCATTCTTAATTCCCCCACTGGAGCTTGATCGGAAGATGCGCTCCGGAGAGCATTCCCGACTGACGCCGTGGGACAAGTAAAAGCACAAGGCAAAGGCAGGGGAGGAGGAAGAGGTCGCCAACGCAGCTGTGTCAGCGCCAGCACCTCAGAAGGCAGGGTTAGCATGGCCGACATGTGGAAAAGCTTTGTCACCTCGCCGCAACAACCGACCCCAACTGCTGATATGGAGCGTGTTAGCAGGAGGCAGCATTTGAACAACATGGTGTAACAGTACCTGCGCACACGACTACACGTACTGACTGATGGTTCTGCCCCATTCAACTTCTGGGTCTCCAAATTGTCCACATGGCCAGAGCTTGCCCTGTATGCCTTGGAGGTGCTGGCCTGCCCTGCAGCCAGTGTACTCTCTGAACGTGTATTTAGCACGGCAGGAGGCGTCTTTACAGACAGACGCAGCCGCCTGTCCACAGCCAACGTGGACAAGCTCACTTTCATTAAAATGAACCAGGCTTGGATCCCACAAGACTTGTCTGTACCTTGTGCAGAATAGACATTTATACCACCATCAAACATATAGTCAAGTGCAATGATTCTTTTTTTTTTTTTTTTTTATTTGTTCCAATATTTTGGGGGCTACCTACCCCAATAAAAAATAAAAAAAAACATTGTTGGCTACCTCCTCCATTGCTGCCTCTACCTACAACACCACATTCACCGCCTCCTCAACCTCCGACTCCATATCCAATTTAAAAATAAAAAATAACACAAATCAGTGTTGGCTATCTATTCCTCCTTCACCGCTGCTTCCACCTACACCGCCACGTCAACCTACACCGCCACATCCACCCATCCACCGCCTCCTCAACCTCCTACTCCTAGATCCAGATTGTTATTTTGAATTTTTCTGTATGTTATGTTATTTTAAGTCATTTCCCTATCCACATTTGTTTGCAGAACAGTTGTCATGCTCTTAAGCACATTTTGATGCCTTTTGCAGCCCTCTAGCCCTTTCCAGGACTATTTTAGAGCCATTTTAGTGCCCAAAAGTCCGGGTCCCCTTTGACTTCAATGGGGTTCGGGGTCAAGTTCGGGTCCCGAACCCAAACTTTTTTTCAAGTTCGGCCGAACCTGCCGAACCCGAACATCCAGGTGTCCGCTCAACTCTAATTATATGTTATCTGATTTTCATTGTTTACAATAATCATGGAAGAACCTCTTTAAAAAATGCAGCCTGTCTATAATGGCCATTGTGCATTGGTCGGTGGCAACAAGAAGTGTTACAGACAGTAAAGCTTCACATGCACATAGATAACTGTTGGCAAAACAATCCCTCCTGATCCTTTCATATGTATGTATCCTTTGCTCTGCTGAACAGGCATATGTAATGAATAGATGGAGGGGAGCAGAGCCAGACACCTATGGCAATGGCTCTCTCCGAGAACAAAAAGATCTGGCAGCATGCCCAGTCCTTATTTTCCCTGACATCTGCCATTGGGGGAGAGCTAAGAGGTTCCTATACACATTAGATGGTCAGATCTAATGACATAGATCTAATGTGTATGGCCAGCTTTAGAATCCTAAAATTGGAGGGTTGTGATTGCAAGTTACTAAATTAATCAGGATCATGATAAGTGAGTGACAAAAAATACATCTGATCTTGTTGGTCTTCATAATGTTTCTTCAAAGTAAATGCCTATATGGTCCCAAATAAATGGGAAATTATTTTTGGACCACATTAATGGGAATGAACATTCACATGAACACTTGCTCCTGATAATTGCCCGGTGTAAATATGCTGTCAATCACCTGAAAAATGAGCAAAACACTCAATTGTTGGGTGATCCGTTGTTCACGCAGCACAAAAAGTCAATTGTTGGCTACTCATTGTCCTGTTTAAAAACGGATGTTCTGTCCAGGGGCGTTGCTAGGTTCTCAAAAGATCCAGGGCCCAAGCCCCAATGAACATAGCCCAGTTCTCTAAGTCATCCCCCTCCTTCCCCCACACACCGCATTTTGCTATACTTGCTATACAGCAGCACATACCTGTCACATCCAGTGCCTCCCAGGTGACGTCTCCTCCGATGTAGATCTTTGTCATCATCTTCTACATTTGGTCCGTATAACTTCTCTCATCCGCGCCTCGTCTCTGCAGAGTGTGACACACAGACACCTTAGCTTCCTCACATTTCCTCACATCATCCCCCAACCTGGAGTCCTAACTGTGTTATCCTGTGCCCCCATAGTAATAGTGCTCCTCATAGTCCCACCAATAGTAATTCCCTTCTAGAATGCCCTCATTAGTAATACTGCCCCCTACAGTGCCCCCAACAGTGATAATACTCCCCAAGAATACCACCATTAGTAGTACTGCCTCCTACAGTGCCCCCAACCATGATAACACTCCACACGAGTGCACCCATTAGTAGAAGAGCCCTACAGTATTAATACCCTCACAGAGCCCCCAGTAGAAATAAGGCCCCCTATTGTTCCCCTAATAATAAGGCCCCCCATAGTGCTCTTAGTAGAAATAAGGCGGATCTACAGTCAGGTCAATAAATATTGGGACATCGACACAATTGTAACATTTTTGGCTCTATACACCACCACAATGGATTTGAAATGAAACGAACAAGATGTGCTTTAACTGCAGACAGTCAGCTTTAATTTGAGGGTACTTACATCCAAATCAGGTGAACGGTGTAGGAATTACAACAGTTTGCATATGTTTTTTTTTGAATATTTGCTATATTGCTATAACTACATTTTTTCGAATATTCGTAATATTCTAAAACAAAAAATATAGCAATATAGTGAATATTCGGGAAAAAAACGAATTTAGAGCAATTTAGCTAATATAGTGCTATAATCTTTTTTTTTTTATAGTTGTAATTTTTTTCCAATCTGAACTTCAGATGAGAAAAAAATTACAACTATTAGAAGAATAGAACTATAAAGAAGATTATAGCACTATATTAGCTAAATTGCTCTAAATTCATTTTTTTTTCGAATATTCACTATATTGCTATATATTCTTGTTTTAGAATATTACGAATATTCGAAAAAAGGAAGTTATAGCAATATAGCAAATATTAGAGAAAAAAAACCGAATATAGAGCAATTTAGCTAATATAGTGCTATAATCTTCTTTGTCTAATAGTTGTAAATTGAAGAAAATCGCAATAAAAATTAGAAAATTCGCAAACAACACTACACCTAAAGTCAAATATACTGCAGCCTTCACATTGGCCCACAAGCTAGAAGCAGGGAGGGATCATGTGTACTGATTAAAAAAAAATTTGAATATTCGAAATTACGAATATATATCACTATATTCGAAATATTCGCGAATTTTCGAAGTACCTATATTCGCGATAAAAATTCGAAATTCGAATATTCGTGATCAACACTAACTATGAAGCGCCATCCAATGAGTTCTGAAGCATTTGGCTGAATATGAGAAGATAATATTGCCCGAAACACTTCAGAATTCATCCTGCTGCTTTTGTCATCAATAAATTCAAGAGAAACAGTTCTATCGGCAGCCATACATGCCCACGCCATGACACTACCACCACCATGCTTCACTGATGAGGTGGTATGCTTAGGATCATGAGCAGTTCCTTTCCTTCTCCATACTCTTCTCTTACCATCACTCTGGTACAAGTTGATCTTGGTCTCATCTGTCCATAGTATGTTGTTTCAGAACTGTGAAGGCTTTTTTTTATTTCAAATTCTAATCTGGCATTCCTGTTTTTGAGGCTCACCAATGGTTTACATCTTGTGGTGAACCCTCTGTATTCACTCTGGTGAAGTCTTCTCTTGATTGTTGACTTTGACACACATATACCTACCTCCTGGAAAGTGTTCTTGATCTGGCCAACTGTTGTGAAGGGTGTTTTCTTCACCAGGGAAAGAATTCTTCGGTCATCCACCACAGTTGTTTTCCGTGGTCTTCCGGGTCTTTTGGTGTTGCTGAGCTCACTGGTGCGTTCATTCTTTTTAAGAATGTTCCAAACAGTTGTTTTGGCCACGCCTAATGTTTTTGCTATCTCTCTGATGGGTTTGTTTTGTTTTTTCAGCCTAATGATGGCTTGCTTCACTGATAGTGACAGCTCTGTGAATCTCATCATGAGAGTTGACAGCAACAGATTCCAAATGCAAATAGCACACTTGAAATTAACTCTGGACCTTTTATCTGCTCACTGTAATTGGGATATGAGGGAATAACACAAACCTGGCCATGGAACAGCTGAGAAGCCAATTGTCCCATTACTTTTGGTCCCTTAACAAATGAGAGGCACATATGCAAACTTTTGTAATTCCTACACCGTTCACTTGATTTGGATGTAAATACCCTCAAATTAAAGCTGACAGTCTGCAGTTAAAGCACATCTTGTTTGTTTCCTTTCAAATCCATTGTTGTGGTGTATAGAGCCAAAAAATTTAGAATTGTGTCGATGTCCCAATATTTATGGACCTGACTGTATAAGTCCCTCATATAGAGCCCCCAGTAGTAATAAGAATGCCTATAATGTCCCCTGGATTTATAATACCCCTACAGTGCCCCCAGTATTTATACTACCCTCTACTGTCATAATGCTCAACCTGAAGTGTCCCCAGTATTTATAATTCCCCCTGCAGCGCCCCCATAGTTATATTTCTCCCTACTCCATACAGTCCCATGTAAATAGCATCACACCATCTCTCCTGCCCCTCCAAAATACAGTCCTATGTAAATAACATCACTCCCCTCCCTTCAGTCCCTCCAACATACAGTCCCATGTAAATAACACTATTTCCCTCCCTCCACCATAGAGTCCCATGTAAATAACATCACACCATATCTCCAGCCCCCTCCTTTATACAGTCCCATGTAAATAACACTCCTCTCTATTTACAGCCCCCTCAAAAATACAGTCCCATGTAAATAACATTACCTCCTCCCCAGCCGCCTTTAGCATACAGTCCCATGAAAAACATCACCCCCTGAACATTAAGTCCCATATAAATAACATCATTCCCCCCACCAGCCACCTTCAACATACAGTCCCATGTAAATGATATCACCCTGCCCCAGTCCCCTCCAACATTTAGTCCCATGTAAGTAACATCCCTCTCTCCCCCAGCCCCCTCCAAAATACAGTTCCATGTAAATAACATCACTCCCTCCTACAGCCACCATGATACAGTCCCATGTAAATAGCATGACCCCCTCCCCAGCCACCTCCAACACACAGTTCCATACAGCCCTAACATACAGTCCCAGTTAAATAACCACAACTCCCAGCATTGCTCTGTCTCTCCCTTCACATACCTCTCCTGAAGTAGCAGACCTTACTACAGTTTCTTCCCCCAGGTCTTTTCCTGATAGTGACATAATTGCAGGCCCTTCTCAACCACTGCCTGTTTTATTGATCACATGACCTATGAAGTCACCACAGGTCCTTCAGCATTTCCAGTTCATTAGATTCAATTGCATTGCCGTCCTTAGGACTTCAATACAGTTGTATCTAGCTGGCAGGCAGGACATTCGGGGACTGGGACTAAACATCAGGGGCTCAGAATGTTTTAACTTAGCAACATCCCTGGTTCTGTTGACAAACAATCTATTTAGGGATCATTCATCCTAACTAAAATGAGGGGGCAATGATAGGCAGTAATCGGTTTGTTCCCTATCATTGCCCTGTGTATCAGTTCATGTAAATAGGCGCTAAGTTGGAAATTTTATAATGAAACTATTAGAACAAAAAATTTGCTCTCGGGTCTACTGTTTCTGCTTGTGGAGATGCCAGTCTTACAGGCAATGCTCCCTGGGAAATAGTATGTTCTCCTACAGAAGGAAGCTGTTTCTCTAATGTGAAACATTTGATCTGTTAAGGGGTTTCCCATGACTATTGTAAAACGTGGAAATCATAGAAAGAGCATAGTACATGAAATTATCTTTCTAACGAAGCTAAAACTAGTCCTGTACCTCACATAGATCCAGAGATCTCCACATTCTCTTCTGCTGCAGCTCAGGAGGCGTGTCCATGCTCGTCCTATGACAGCTCAGGAGGTGTGTTCATGCTCGTCCTATCACAGCACAGAAAGCAGTTAAGGGTGAAACTGAGCATATGTGGCCATCTCACAGAGTAGGACAAAGAAATATGAAAAAAACAAACAGCAGGTGGCGCTATACAGATATATTTTATTGAATAACTAAGTGGTTGTACTAAATTTTTAATTGCATGCAATTACAAAATAATTCAGATCCAGGTGCTGATTTGAAAACTGTAGAGTATTTTTCATGGGAGCCTGAAAACATGACTATGGATTTTAGCAAGACTTTAGAGACTCTTCCTTTTGTAGGAGACTCTGGTTTGGCAAAAATCTGTAGTCAAGCCTTTTTACACAATAGCTGGCATTCTTCCTTCTGGTGGAGAGCTAACCTGCAAATAAGCAATCGAGGAACATATTGGCATAGCATGGTCTGCTTCACAAAATATAGCTGTTATTGCATCCTCCTCAAAAATGATTATTGTGCCACATTAACATTAACTGTCCCTGTGGTTAAGAAAGGGTTATTACGTATAGAGATAAGGTGTATTGTGGATTTCTACTTCTGTTGTAATGTATGTAAATTATACATCTATGACAACTGCCTTAACCAATCAAGTCTTTTGTAGTTGAATGGTGGGCATGGGGCACCTGATAGGACAAATGGAAAGGTCCCCGAACTGCACTCTGCATGCATAAGGAATTCCAGCACTGACAATGTTAAGATAACTTTCTTTACAGCTGCCAAGTCTAACACTGCTTGCTTAAGGAATTCATTGTGTTTGACCAGAAGGTTATGTTTTCCATTAATTGCAACGGTTTCCAAAAACGTTGACTCTCTCAATATGTCATACACACTCGTGTTCAAAGGGGGGGCGGAAACGATCAAAATCCTCTCTACTTCTTTGATGCTGACTGACTAGGCAGCCAGCTACATGATCCGGGATACTGTAGGAAGTGTGATTTCTTTTTGTGGGACTTATTAATTAAATCATTACAACTCTTCTATATATTAGGAAATGCATTTAATAAAAGTAACATAGCTTCTGCCTCTCTAATGCCAAGTTTACCCTCAGTGGAGTCCCATGTACTATAGTCAGTGCAAGGGTGAATTCAAAGGTACCTATAGTGGTGAATTCTTTTACTGGCACAAGCAGTCCCCTGATTTTCCACTAGGCACAAGGCACTTCCTCCATGGGCAACTTTGTGGGGTGTGTTGCTTATGGTCCGAAATAGTCCATACTAGGCTTTGACAGTTTACTTTTCATACATGCTGTATTAAAAACTATGCTGTGACGTTGAGGGATAGCCATTTTAGACATCTAGTCCTGTGTGGGTGTCCATTCATTAGGCACAAATAGCTGATGAGACCATCTAGCTGCATCCGTTTATTCAGAAAAATAGAATGGGAGGAAATAGGGGATAGCATTTAGCAATATTACGTATTCGCATGAATCCAAGTATTCTATGAAAGGTGACACCATGTTGAGGGATCATGTGACGGACCATGTGATGAGCGCAGTGACATCACCACAGGTCCTTTTCCTCAAAGAAGAAGACAGAAGAGAAGTCGGGCTGCGCGAACAAGTGGATTAAGGTGAGTTTAATAATTATTATTTTTTAACCCCTCCATCACTATTTTACTAAGCATTCTGTATTAAGAATGCTATTATTTTACCTTACAACCATGTTATAAGGGAAAATAATAAAATCTACACAACACCTAACCCAAACCCGAACTTCTGTGAAGAAGTCCGGGTTCGTGTCTGGGTACCAAACATGCAGATTTTTCTCAAGCAAATGCAAAACGCATTAAACCGTTTTGCACTCGTGCGGAAAAATCGTGCATTTTCCCGCGACGCATCCGCATCTTATCCGGCCAAAATCTGTGACGCCCGTGTGAAAGAGGCCTAAGGCTAGCAGCCCAGGGGATGCATCCTTTTTAGGGGATATGTCCTTTCATAAGAGTCATGTCCTTTCTCAGGGTGTGTGTCCTTTCCGCTGCAGTTCTCTCCCTGTATCTCTCACAGCTTCTAACAGTAGATATAGCTGGGGTTAGTTGAAGGATGGAACTGAGCATGTGCAACCATGTGCAGGTGGACGTGCACATTACTCTATAGATTAAGCACCAGGACATCAATATAATGAAGTAAAGTGAATATCTCACAACTGGAGCATTTTTGTAGCAGAAAGCTAGTTTTTCATGCTGAATTATAATAAAATAATAGATAATGTCAGGAATAAAATCAGGAATTCAATATTCTAATTAATAATACTTTGTTTTTTTTAATTATTATTATTAATAATATTATTATCTGTAAGGTGTTTTTAGGGGTTAAATCAGTTCTGGATAAAAATATTCTTTAATATACAGTAGAATAGGTGGCATTTGTAAATGCTGCCAAGCCTGGATGAGTCCACATATATTATTTAGTAATGTACTTTTTAAGGTCAGAAACTGCTATAGTATTGATCCTTCATTGTTGTGCACCACACAGTATATATACCACTTCCAAACCACATACAAATATCCCAGTGGGATTTGCAAAGCCATTTTCTGGAACTGTTAGGAAAAGCAGTCAGCGAGAATGAGTCGGAACTTGGTCCCTCTTTACAATTAGTGGTTGCTTAAGGGTCTTGCTTGCCAAATCTACGGCAAAGATTGTTCATACTGTACATATTTTATTTTTTAATTTATTTTCTTATTTTTTTTAGAAGCCATGTTTCAGATGTAGGCCTCTTTATGTGTCGGCTCAGACTGCCATTTTATATCATATTTCCTGAGTCATAGCTATTGTTAATGGAAATTAAGGGTTTTATTACAGAAGAAAAATCATACAAAAATATATTTATTCCCTGTTGCTTACATAGCACCACCATATCCAGTAGCAGTGTACAGAGATTGCCATCATTTATATCAGTCTGTGCCCAGCGGGGCTAACAGTTTAATTTTTCCATATCTCAAACCCACTCACTAGAGCCAATTTCATAGGGTGCCAGTTAACCTATCAGCATTTTTGTGTGGTGTGGGAGGAAGCATGTGTACCAAGAGGAAACTCCCACAAACATAGGGAGAGCATGCAAAGTTAATGCAGAGGATGTCCTTCAACAAATTTGAACTCAGCACTTAGCAACAGTGCTAACCAGTGAGCACTATGGTGTCAAAAACAGGTCTTCCATTGTGGTTGACACTTTTTGGTCTGCAAGTTTCTGCTAAGGCTTCAGTTAACCCCTTAATAACTTCCTACCATCTTTTCATGCTGGTTGGAGTGTGTCCCTAGTCTACAGCGAGGTCTTTTGGCATTGCTCTACTGGAATCTAATAGGAGTAGGTCGGGTATCTGGCTGTCGCTGACACTAAGGAGAATATAGAAGTGGTTTATAACTGTTTCTGTCTTTTCTTTTGAGGGCTACATACCACTAAGTGCTCATTACATAGTGAATAGAGGGAGACACAATGCTTTAAGGGCTGATTGTCACCTGATATAGCAGAGCTGCTGGGTCTTGGCAGACCCAGATCAGCTCTGCTCGTCATTGTTGGCCACATAAGTGGATGTAACTGGAGCTCCTATAGATGCCCCAGATACAGTGAAAATACTGCCAAATGAACAAATATGATCAAATGTGAATGTCCAAGGGTCTATTATGAATTTTTTGGCAATATATTATGTCCCAAAAATATATCTGTACACAGGTTAAATAAAATTCAAATAAAGAAAAAAAAAAACAGGCCGAAAACCTGCCATAGTTGCTCCATTCACTTGTAACCGTGTAACATTCTTTGTTCACTTTTGTACAGTTTACCCCAAATAAAACTAAAACTTGATATAGGAAGTTATACCCCAAAATGTGTTGTCTAAGGATTATGGGGGTCATTTATTAAGACCAGCGTTTTAGATGGCAGGCCTCTACATAACTTCGGCGCATTCACTGCCGGTCTAAGGCCCCTTGCAGACGAGCGTGTCTGGATTATGTCCAGATGCGTTGCGGATGCGTTCAGTAAAAACTGCGCGATTTCGCAAGCAAGTCCATTCAGTTTTGTTTGTGATCGCGTTCAGTTGTTCAGTTTTTATTGCGCTGGTGCAACTCGATTTAATGCTTTTTGCACGCGCGTGATAAAAAACGGAATGTTTACAAACAACATCTTTTAGCAACCATCCGTGAAGAACGTGTCGCATCCGCACTTTCTTGAGGATGCGATGCGATTTTCACGCAGCTCCATTCACTTCTATGGGGCCAGCGTTGCATGAAAATTGCAGAATATAGAACATGCTGCGATTTTCTTGCAACGCACAAGTGATGCGTGAAAACCAACGCATGTGTACACAGCCCCATTAAAAAGTAATGGGTCCGGATTCCGTGCGGGCGCAATGCGTTCACATCATGCATTGCACCCGCGCGGAATACTCGCTCATGTGAAAGGGGCCTAAATGTAAGCCAGCTTCCTTGCTATCTTAAATTTAGACCATTTCTCTATGCCTAAAACAGGTGTAGAAAATTATAAATGAAATGGGCCTCCCGGCCCATCCTCTTTCCCGTCCGTACCACTCGACCTTTTTTAGACCTGGCGTGAGCAGGAAAAAGTCGCAGATTGCGTTGCAAACAACCTTTGCGCTGCAATCTGAGCCAGATATATGCCAGAAAACTGGCATATATCTGATAGTAAATGACCCCCTATATTGTTATATTTTAACCCAATCCACTTTGCAGTACATCATTCCTACTCAGGAGCTGACAGTGCCGTGCAAGATGCCATTCCTTTTGTGATCTTGTTTATGGTGACACTACCAGTCTTCCAACCCAGGAATAGCTGGTCCAGAACATCAGGCTTTCCATCGCTGTGTGGGTTATATGTACATATTTCTTCATTCTAAAGTGAGCAGCTGTTTTGCAGGGAACAAGTGCATATCCCATTGTGGAAGATATGACACAAGGCCCCGGCCTATTTGCTGTTGTTTTTTTAACTTTCCTCCACATTAAAAAGCTGTGGCACAAGACACAGGCCCACATTGATGTATATTGCTGGGAAGCTTTGCACGCAGCTTGTGACACTGTAGCTCCACTCTGGGGTAGTCATGTTCTTTTGTCAGTATGTAGGATATTGCACGTGAGCCACACTGAAGATGGTGGGAAATACACAAATTAGTTTCTACTGCACTGTGTTATGGATTTATTATACTGGCACATAGGTTGTAAAAATGGGGTAAATGTCTCTACCATAGCTCTACAGTAGAGACTTTTAACTAGACTTTTTTTTAAGGATTGTGGAACTCTCTGTTCTAACCTATTTAGCTTCTGTTTAATATTGAATTGTGTACCTAAATAGCTACTACTTATAGAAAAAAAGGTTAGATGCTTGGAATATGAGGCACTGGCTGGGCTGGGACAGAGTCAGCATGTTAGCTGTACAATCCCCTTAGGCGATAAATAAAAGTGTAGGGAGACAATTTACACAAAAGAAAGCTGAAGCGGACATAAGCTGGCATTACTGCAAGCAGCTAGCTAGAAGTAGAGGTGACTAGCACTGGCTGTACGGGTACAAATATATTTTACAGCTTTACAGTCTGGTGATTAATATTCTAAATATCTCCATCAGAGAAGAACTTTGCCCTGAGACTTCACCAAAGGCAGGACCTGTGTCACACTGCACTGATGATGTTCTTTGGCTATATCCAACTATTAGCTTCCGTCCTCTCCTGCTTCTCCTGGCACTCTTAGCTTCACTATCATACATGAGTGGACAGATTCTGCTACTTTCTAATTGTGGTTTCCCCTACAGATCAGATAAAAAAAAATCCACACTGCCGAATATATAGCACACCAAGGGGCTTTACTATATACACAATATTAAGACGATAAAGACAATGGGGGAGATTTATCAAACTGGTGTAAAGAAAAGCTTTCTTAGTTGCCCACAGCAATGAATGAGACTTCACCTTTCATTTTCCAGAGGAAGGCAGAAAAATGAAAGGTGGAATCTGATTGATTGCTATGGGCAACTAAATAAGTTTTCTTTGACACCAATTTTGATAAATCTAACCCAATATCTAGTGGCATGCCAAACTTTTAGTTCAACCCTAGGTTTTGTCACTTGGTCTTCTGACAAAACCAAGGGCCAGGTGGGAATTTTGGCATGCCACTAGATATGTTTATGTGCTTTTTTTTATTGCATACTTGTGAAACATGGGTGCTAGGAGTAGCAGGAGATGTTGGAAACTTGATTGATAGATATATCCAAAGAACAGCATAAATGTAGTGTGACTTAAAGGTGTTATCCCATGACTAAAGTAAAAATGAAAATCAGACATCATATACTGTAGTACACGACAACCTCTTTCTAACAAAGCTAGAACCAGCCCTGTACCTCACATGGATCCAGAGATCTCCCCATTCATTGCTCTGCTGCCAGCTCAAGGGGAGTGCCATTTCTGCTGCAGCTTAGGGGGCATGTCCATGGTCTCCCTATCACAGGTCAGGAGGCAGTTGAAGGATGAAACTGAGCATGTGCGGCCTTCTCAGTGAGCAGGTCAAAGAAATAAAAATAAAAAATGCAGGTGGCGTTATACAGATACATTTTATTGAATAACTCAATGCCTATGCTACATTTTTAAATACATGCAATTACAAAAGTATTCAGATTAAGGTGCTGGTTTGAAAACTGTGGAATATTTTTCGTGGGAAAACCCCTTTAAGTCTTGCCTATGGTGAAGTGCCAGGTGGAAGTTCTTTTCTGACTGGCATATTCAGAACATTAATCAATGGTTCAGTAAAACAGTAAAAAAAATGGACAGCACAGTAGCTCAGTGATTAGGAGAAGTACCTTGTAGTCCTGCAGCTGGGGTCCTAGGTTTGAATGTGACCAAGGACAACATCTGTATGTTTGTATGTTCTCTTCATGTTTGTGTGGTTTCCTCCCATTTTCTAAAGACATACTGATTATTGTCAGGTCCATTGGGGACTGCAAGTAATGCTAATGTCTGTAAAGCACTGCAGAATATGTCAGAGCTATGTGAGTGAGTAAAATAAATATATTTGTATATGGAGTTTTTAAACTGTACTCTTTTTACTTGCTCCAACTGGGTTGAAAAAGTATGCAATGTTCATGATATATTGTGTGTAATTTAGCTAAAAGGGGTTGCTTCCTCAAGTCCTACAAAGGCCAGATATAGCTATGGGCTGCAGAGAAGCTGAAGTAGCAGAGGAACTTAGCTGTCACATCCTGGAAGTACCCTTAGGCCCCTTGCAGACGAGCGTGTCCATATTAGGTCCAGATGCGTCCCGGTGCATTGCAGCAAACCAGCGCGAATAGGTACGCAATTGCAGTCAGTTTTGACTGCGATTGAGTTCCGTTGTTCAGTTTTGCACGCGCGTGATAAAAAACTGAATGTGGTACCCAGACCCGAACTTCTTCACAGAAGTTCAGGTTTGGGTTCAAGGTTGTGTAGATTGTATTATTTTCCCTTATAACATGGCTATAAGGGAAAATAATAGCATTATGAATACAGAATGCATAGTACAATAGGACTGGAGGGGGTTAAAAAAATAATAATAATAATTTAACTCACCTTAATCCACTTGTTTGAGCAGCTGACATCTCTTCTGTCTTCTTTTGTGAGGAATAGGACCTTTGATGACGTCACTACGCTCATTACATGGTCCGTCACATGATCCAACGCAGAGTCCATCCAAAATCGCAGAGAGAACAATCCTGCACACTGGCCTTTTTTCTCCACTAAAAATGTTCTCCCGAATGGAAACCTAATGGATCCCATTATATTCATTGGGATCAGTTAGGCTCCGTTTATGTTGGCTATGTAAGGATCCAGCAATTCATTCTTCTCTTCCTATAACGGAGCAGAAGATCAGAAAATAATAGCTCTAATATCTACCTAGCCATGTATCTATCTATCTATCTATCTATCTACCTATCGTTTTGCAATTTGTGACTTATATTGGCATCAGATGCTAGATTGGGGTTGGCATCAATTTGGTATTTATGTTCTGATGATGTTCATGGACCAGGAAGCTCAGTATGAACAATATTAGAAATCCCTCACAGAGGTGATTACCATGATGATCATAAATAATACTACTTCTTATGTGGCTGTAGACTCTGGTGTCCCTTTTGAACATCTATTTCTGTTGGCATACATCATGCTCCACGTTGGTTGATCTGGTTGAGTAATTCGCATTTCTAGAGCAAACGTTCATTCTAAGTCTATTTTGTATCATGGAGAAATGCAATAATTTTAGTAATAGTAATACTTTTAGTACAGTACTTTTCAAATATATTATTTTCTGTTACAGCCTGATTTGGAGATGCCTGTCATGCAATTCATTGGCGTACAGTTGTTAGGATCATTCTTATGTATGGCATGTGTGCCTTGACATTTCATTGTGATGCACAGGCAAATGAGAGAAAAGCCTATCATTTTACGGTAAAATAACATTAAATTATCAAAATTGTAATGGGTTTTCTTTGTGAGGGCTAAGACCGTTGAAAAGAAGATTTTAAGTAGTGTTTCCTCCTCTCAGTGTTTAATAAGCACTCATTGCTATACACAAATTGTTAGCCTGGGTGAAGTCGCACCTTGAGCACTGATGTAAACTGAGTATCTTGAACTACATTAAAATTTGCCATACTCCTCCCCTGACAGTTGAGAGATTTACATCTGGTAGCGATTCAGTCAGCCGGATGGAGGAGCACTCCCCTTGGACTGCTGATAAGCGGACACATGACATTTGCAAAGAGCAGTCTGCCCACTGGAGTGCCAGGGCAAACTGCAGCAAAATCCACCCTTCCAATTTCATCAGAAACGGAGAGAATATTGCAAATGACACCACCAAATCAACTGTAAATAGATGATAATTTGATTGACATCTGGAAAGCTGTCACAGACTGAGCAGCCTATAACGGGAGCATTTACCCAGTGCAAAGACAGCTTTCAAGTAAATCACTTTTTGTCCAGTGGGGCCCAGACAGAATATAATTGCTTGTCCTTGCCTTCATTGCAAATTCCCCATTACTGTAACCAGCAGTGTCTCATCATTTAAAGGAAAGTTGTCTTCCAAAAAAATACACATTTTGGAGTTAACACCTTGTGTTCCAGAGAATAAGAACCCATTTTGTATCCTATAAGAACAGTAAGATAATAATACTTGTACAGTAGTTTACCTGGTAGCTTTAGCTTCCCAATTTTATATCGTACCATTGAAATGCAGCAGGGCAGCCTCCATATGCTCCCCACTGGCTGTAGCTAATACCTCAATGCCTTTATGATTTTCTTCAAATTATATTCGTTTTCATTGTAATTCTTTTTTAAATGCATTATCAGTGAAAACATTTAGTAATCACAATTAAATCAGGGGTTTTATATGTGTCTGCAATTCGATGAAATATAATTACAGTAGTCATTTTAGCAATTCTAATATTAAAGAACTCCCGCAAAAAAATGTATTCTCTGACCTGCTAGAAAAGTACATGATATATACTGTAGTGAAGGTAATCTTCTTACCGGTGACTGTATTTGTGAGCTATCCCCTCCCTTCTACTTCTCAGCTGTGTCATGTGACCAGCAAGCAGACTTTATGAGCTATCACCTCCCTTATACGTCTCAGCTGTGTCATGTGACCAACTCTCTGATCTCCAACTGACACAGGACAGGAAGTCAGTTACTTCTCTATTCATTCCCATGAGACTGACATTGAGGCTCCCATAGGAATACATACAGAAACTGACTTCCTGTTTGTGTTATTTGGAAAGTCTGATTACTGGTCACATGACACTGCTAAGAATCAGAAGGGAGGTAATAACTCACAAATACAGTCACTGTTAAGAAGATTACCTACACTACAGGTTACATCATGTACATTTCTAAAAGGTCAGAGAATACATTTTTTTTGAGGGAGTTCTCCTTTAAGATGTGGTACCATCCTATAAATCTCTACCATCCACTGATTCTAGCATTGCAATTTAAGGGGTTGTCCCATTGCCCCAACTTACCCCCTATCCATAGCATAGGGGATAAGTGATTGGTGGGGGTCTTTCCTCTGGGGTTCCTTCCGATCACAAGAACAGGGGCCCATGTTCCTCTGATTGAATGGAGTGGCAGACATGCTTTCAGCTCAATGGAGCTTCTGCAGATAGCCAAACATTTGTACTCAACTAACTCCGGCAGCCTCATAGAGTTGAAAAGCATTACAGCGTGCATGTGTGTCTGCTGCTCCATTTGAATGGAGAACATGGCTCTGAGTTTTTGTGATTGGTGGTGTCTCCAATGGTCAGATCCCCACTGATTATGTTTAATTTTTTTTTTTTCTACAGTATTACAATTTTAATAATAAAATAAACACAAACATTTTAATCGCGCAAGATAGATGCAAACAAAAACAAACACAACATCATACTGCCATTCAAATGAATGGTTGACCATGTAAAGATGGATGAGACAGGTCTGTAAGGTGAAAACTATTGCTTTGACCTCCACGTGTCCTATAAGGCATATGTAAAGTTTAATGCGGCAGCTGATGTAAACATCATAAAATGAGCTACTAATATCAATTAATACAATGAACGTGAAAAAATAATACAGTGTATTAAATATGTCACATGATAACATATTTATCATCCCAATAACAGCTTCAATGAAATACATTACTGATCGCAGAAATAAAAGCTGATTATTTTTCGCACAATCCTTTTCAAAAGGAAGGCCTCCCACAGCCACATAATGTATATGTAAAAAAAAAATTAAGTTAAAAAGCTTATAAACCTTTGCCGCAAAGCCGAATTTCCTCGTGCTTCGTGGTAGCAAATCGATTTTCCCTAAATGGCGGTAAAAAAAAAAAAAAAATCATACAAAATCATTTTTTATTTTAAGCTGTGTTATTACTGTTAGATGCCGCGATCCGGTATGAATGCTGCATCTGAGGGGTGCAATTGCCTCTCCCTGTCATTGCACCCACTACTCACAAAGAAATGTGCTTCGTGGCAAAGTAATTCGTAGCAGCCAAATCGAATTTTACTTTGTTCATCACTATCTGCAATATGCTCAAATATTTCTCCTCACCACCTCGATTTTGAAGTGGGGTTCTATATTCACATTATTGTTTTTCAGTAAATTTCCTGAAATTCAAATCGACCTAATTAGTTTACAGATTCAATTCCGGTCCAAATAAATTTGACCCATATTGAAAGTGCTCCAAGTGCCTTACAAAGTTGTGGATGACACTCTGAGGTCTCCCAGGTGTGTCCAACCCCTTTCGAGCTCTTCAATGCCAAGACAGTTACATCTATGTCTATGGGTAAACACATGGCTGTTAGGTGTGACAAATAGGCTCTGTAAAAACACACGGTTTCCTTTTTTTTTTATATAGTACAAAATTTTCACTTTTTGGCAGCAAATGTGCAACGGGTGCCTGCGTGCCATGGCCCTCTATATAACGCGTCCCAGGTGTAGGAATGCCGAGTGGTATAGTTCGGCCTAAAACGTCTCTTTATGTGTGTCACGGTGCTCCTACATGGATACGGCTGGACCCCAGGTTTTGGCTCCGAAGCAATAAATAGGGGGAATAATTTAGGCATTTGAAGAAATAACTTGAGTCCAGACCTTGAGATGAAGTTCAATGGCAGATTTAGTGTGGGTTCACACTAGCGTTAAGGATTCCGTTATGGCTTTTCGTTATAACATGGTTATAATGGAAAATAACAGAATCCATAAGACAGAAGGATGGATCCGTTCTTCTGCCCATAGATTTGTATTATGATGGAATGCAAAACAGAAGCCTTTAAAAGTTATTCCGTTTTCTCTCCATCCTAATAGAAGTCTATGGGAATCAAAACGGATCCGTCTGGGTCCCGTTGAGCAAGACGGAAAACAAAGTCCTGTCGACAGGACTTTGTTTTCAGTCTTGCATAATGGGACCCAGAGGGATCCTTTATGCTTTCCCATAGACTTCTATTAGTACAGAAAGCAAACGGAATGCCTTTTAAAGGCTTCCGCTTTGCATTCTGTCTGGGCATTTCCGTTATATTCCGTTGTAACCATGTTATAACGGAAAGCCATAACGGAATCCCCAATGCTAGTGTAAACCCACCCTCACTTGAATAAATGTTTCTCCAAACAGTTTCAGGCTTTGTCTTGGTTCCAGCAGGCTTTAGCATTAAACTGGCAGGCAAACTCAATTTTGCTACATATTTCTCTTTGACTCTGCTGTACTGACAGGCTGGCTGTATAACTCAGTTTCTTCTGTATTCTGCACTTCTTCTCTGTAGTCTGACTCTAGGTTATGCCAGGGAACTTTCCTCCTGGCTCCTGAGGCTTCAAGTTTTAGCCTCCATTGCCAGCAGAGCTTAGGGTGTGCTCTAAGGGTACCCAAGGGGAAATTTGCTGCATGAGACTAGTTACTATTATGAAATACTGAGACTGATATAACAACGGCTACCACTAGGTTTCTGTCCGTATGAGTAGGGTGTCCATTTACAGTTGTCCCTCTCGGTAATAACCATATAACCAAAAAGACTGCACAAAGCGCTCAAATACTCCAGTTTTGGGTGGATACCGGACCCTAGTACCACCAGAAGCGTGGGGGTGTAATGTACTGTAATCCCTCCACGATGCTATGAGACACCTGCAAATAGAAGGGTGGCTTCATCCTGTAATCCCTTCCCAGCACCAAAGTCTAAATAAGTCACCTTGATGACTAAACAGGTAGCTAATCATATTTCCTTAAGTATGCACACAAGGCCTTAGGACATCTAGTAGTAGGAGGAGGAACCAGCCTACCTTCCATAGCTCTCATGAGGGCTAATCCCCTTTTAACTCACACTTTTAGCAGTGGGGTTACCCTTGACGGTGTTAGATCTGCTTGTGACTTTCCACTTGGTCCCCCTTGTGTAGCAACAATACAATACAATGCCTAGGCTTTCTAAGGTAACACAAGGTGACATAAGACCATTAGTATTAACGTCCTCAGAGGCAGTCCATATGAGCATTGAAGTAAGGATGCTATCTAGCTAACAGTATGAAGCACAAAGTCCATTTTAAGTGCATAGAATCAAATTTTTGTACCCGTAATAGAGTCCAGACAATGGGCTAAAGTACTTAAACCTGAAAAAACTAGTGCAAAATTGCAAATACAGAAAACAAATAATTTTCACATTAAAGACCGCAAAGAGCTCAGGTATATGTTTGAGTCTTTTCTTTAAGTGCTTGGCTTGTAAAGTGCACCAAACTCGAACAAATAGTGCAGAAGTCATTTGTAATCCACATGAGGTAGTAATGTTATTATTTGTAATCCACATGGGTATAATATAAAATAGTACCAATTGTAATGAGAACCCTTTAAGCTAAAGCGGCTCTTACTCAACCTGAGAAGGGGGAAAAAGGAATTGGCGATGTTAGGCGCAACTTGGGACATGAAGTTACTGAAGATGGGCGGAGTCCTAACAAAGCATGTCCATCTGGGTGAGGACCAACACAGGAAAACAAAACCAAAAAAGGGCCAACTGGTTCTCACCCTTCAGGAGTAGTCCAAGATGTGGCTCCGGTTAGTCCATGATCATTCTGGCTTGATCTTTGTAGGAAAGGAGCTCCTTAGAGTAGGTATCTGAAGTCCTCCTCGCTGTTGCTTCTGAAGGACATAAGAGGGCACTCCAGCCTCTTGCACGCCAAGCTGGCTGCCATAGTGGTGCTTCGCTGACCTCTAGTGGGGGCATCCGGTAATGACCGCGTGGTTACGCTGGCAATGGCAGCAGCCACTTCTTTCTGTAGGTTGCCGGAACCTCCTGCCAGGGCAGGGGGACTCAGCGAGGGAACCATTCTTCCTGGGCGGCGGTGTGTACACTTTGGTTGCCTCCACCTGCCTCCGCCGCACCAGCCGGCACAGCGGACACCTCGTACTTACGTTAGAGGTCGCGCCATCTTATCTTCCTCTTGGCTACTGCAAACTGGTAAGGGAGGAGGATTCTTAGGGTTGGTGATTTCACTTCCTGCAATTGCACTGGGCAGTTCCTGGTGGGCAGGGCTGTCGCTTCCCTCGCTTGGGCTGGGCGGTTACTTGTTTTCCCGCTCCTTTGGTACAAGAAGAACATATGCCATCACTGGCAAAGATGGTGAATTTAACCCTTGGTTGCCGGCGTGCACAATCCGACGCCTGTTAATCCGGAATAAATGTAGTAAAGTCATTTTTAGGGGGTTCTTTGACAATTCTGTAGACCTGTAGCTTAGAGGCATGCAAGTAAATCCTGTTCTTGATGCCAAAATTTGCTGCATCCCAGGGGCCTCTATATAACTCGTCCCAGGTGTAGGAATGCCGAGTGCTATAGTGCGGCCTAAAAGTCTCTTTATGTGTGTCACGGTGGTCCTACATGGATACGGCTGGACCCCAGGCTTTGGCTCCAAAGCAATAAATAGGGGGAATAATTGAGGGATTTGAAGAAATAACTTGAGTCCAGACCTTGAGACGAACATCAGTGGCAGCTTTACTTGAATAAGCATTTCTCCAAACAGTTTCAGGCTTTGTCTTGGTTCCAGCAGGCTTTAGATTTAATTTGGCAGGCCAACTCAACTCTGCAATAGCTTTCTCTTTGAATCTACTGTACTGACAGGCTGGCTGTATAACCTAACTTCTTCTGTATGCTGCACTTCTACTCTGTAGTCTGACTCTAGGTTATGCCAGGGAACTTTCCTCCTGGCTCCTGAGGCTTCAAGTTTTAGCCTCCATGGCCAGCAGAGCTTAGGGTGCTCTGGCTGGCGTGGGCACGTCCAGCAGAGATGTGCCCCTACACCCTTTTCCTGTCTAGGGAAGACCTAAACTCAAACTAACTGGTCCTGTTCCCCACCCTTCCTGCCCACTTCTCCCCAGGGGGGTTAGAATGGAATGGAGAGTTCCATTCTATCTAAATACAGGTCTGCATATTTGCTGCCACCTGCTGGTGAAATAGGCATATTATATGAACATAACAGTTGCAAACAGATTAGAAATGCACAGTGTATAGGACCTGGACAATAATACATAAGTTGACATTTTGTTAGCCAATTAGAGATAGTAGCAGGGTGCAGAAGTGGTAACACCACTGTGGCGTGTTACAAATGCCTGGCAGTGTGTATACTCAGACACTTCCCAGGGTCATGTGATCCTCCTTCATCTTTTCTGTCTACCAATCTGAAAAATGGGTGACATCCTTTTGAGAATTTCACCCGAATTGAATCACCAAAAATTCATATTAGTTTTAAGCTGAATTATGGAAAATTCTGGTCAAATTTTATTCGAACCTAATCAATTCACTCATCTGTAACTGACCGCATCTTTCAATTGGAACTGGTGGAAGAACAAGGTTCAGATTGAAAGTTAAAGGGGTATTCCCATCACAATGATCACTGTTAAATCTGTTATTGATTTGACAGTGATCATTTTTGTAAATACATTTTATTACCCAATTCCCACCCTTTTTGAGAAAATAAGTCCCCTCTTACCTGATTCGTCTCCCATGGTTACGGCCACCTCTCGCCTGTCGAATCCGGCCGGGCCACGCTTGCGCAGAAGACTGAAGATTTTCTCCCGGCCGGGCCGCGCAATGTCTTGAACGCGCACGCCGCCGCGCATACGCCATGATGACTTCTTCCTGGCCAGTATAGTACAGAGCCGCGAGCGTGCATGCCGGCTCTGTACTATACAGGCCAGTAATAAGTCACCATGGCGCATGCGCGGCGGCATGCGCGTTCAGGACATTGCGCGGCCTGACCGGGAAAAAAACTTCAGTCTTATGCACAAGCGCGGCCCGGTCGGGAGAAGACGTCAATCAAGCCCAGCCGAATTCAGGAAGTGAACGTCGCGCTGGACGCAGGTAAGTATGAAAACTGATCATGGGAATACCCCTTTAAAGGTTAAATTTGAAAGCTTACAATACGGTGGCCCACAAAAACATAGCCTGCCTTCAATATCTCCAAATCAAACTGCCTAATAGTAAATCTGTCTTAGTTGTCCATAGTAGAGTATGGTTTGGAAATGGCATCAAACTGACTCTGTTGTAAACATGAAGAAATCGAGGCCTCCATCGATCAGGATGGTTGAAGTTGTGCATAAAATTCAGCAGTGGATTTCAAGTAGCCCCCAAAAATCTATTCGAAGACTGTATCAGCAAATTGGTGTATCACAAACGACGCGTCAGAGAGTGCTGAAATCTCTGAACCTGAAAGCGTACCGAATAACATGTTTGCAGGAACTAAAATAGAGTCTGACAAAGCAAAATGCATAAATTACTGGACTTGGTTGCTGACTATGATTACTGACAGACATTTGGACCCATTGCTGTACTTCATGACAGACGAAACTTGGTTTCATTTACCAGGTCACGTAAATTCCCAGAATACGAGGTACTGGTCCATTTGACTCACGAAACACCATTTCACGACCAGAAAATTGGCTCTTTGCGCACAGTGTCTTGAACAAGAATAGTGGGCCCAATTTTCTTCAAGTTAACTATGAATACCGCAATTTACCTGGATATCTTTGAATAGTTTTACAACCAACTAACACCAGAAGAAAAAATGTCCTGCTTCTTCCAACAAGATGGGGCAACATGCCACACCTCATGCAACTCACTGGCACGGCTTCATGAACTGCTTATGAAGTAGTGAACTATGAGCAAGGAGTTATGGCCACCACGTTCCCCAGACTTGTCCACATGCGATTTTTAACTATGGGGAAATGTAAAACAGAAAGTGTCCACTAACAATCCACATCCCCTCAAGGAGAACATCACAAACACTATCCGCAGCATCACAAGCAGTATCAGCCAACATGCCCAAAGATACATAGACATGAACGGGGATCACTTTCAGCATTTTTGTGACTTGTGGGTAATTAAAAAAACAATTGTTATACCATCGCTGGAGGTAGGCTACTTTTTAATGGGCCACCCTGTATTTTACAATGGTGGGCAGTTTTTTGGGTTTCAAACACAATCAGAGCTCAGTACACGGGACACTGCGACAATGCTCTAAAAATTAGCTACTGAAATTGTCTATATTATTATTTTTTAGTGTTTCTAACAGTGTAGACAGTGATTTTCTATGCCAGTAGCAAGTTCTAAAAGAGCTTGCAGCTTAAAAGATTGAACTGATTTCTAGGATCTTGTATTTTCTTCCTCCCATTATCACATCTCTTCTCTAACAAGCTGCAACGTGTGCTCCTGGCAGTGGGACCAAACCAATGAGTGTATGCCTCCCAGACAGGTTTATTATCTGTGCATCACATACAGATCTCACTTTTGCATTATGCTAAAAAGTGTTGCCAGTCAGTTGGGAAACGTATCCATTACTGTTATGGTTATATACTTACAGAGTAGATGAGGTTGAAAAATGACATGTCCATCAAGTTAATCATGTGGCATAATTTACCCTCTCTGTTCTTTTAAAAAAACAACATCGGAACAGGTAGCTACTCGATATCCTCAAAACATTCATTATTACACTGCTGCCGAGAGGAAGATGTTATAGCACCTTCTTCAAGTCCAGGTGAAATCCATCAGTACATTGTTTTATCTTATTGTTCACTTAGCTTTTGTTATCTTGCCTATTATGGTTTTGAATATAAGGCTACGTCACATATGTGGCACAAACTCTGGTAGTGAATTCTGGCAGAGGAACAGACTACTGTAGTTTACCCCATCCAGCAAAGCCTGATATTGCCGTGCACTGCTGGGTCTCCATTGACTATAATGGGATCCGACGCAGACCTGGCTGCTTTCCGGCATGAATGTCATCTTTTGTTCAAATACCACTACATGCAGCAGTATATGTCTGACCGAAAGCTGGAATTTATCTTGGAAAGCAGCCGTATCCACATCGATCCCATTATAGTCAATGGGGATCTGGCGGTGCACGGCAGTATCTGGCTACGCTGGAAACAGTAAACAGAAACGGAAATCTGGTCTTCTGCCACTGCAGACTACTAGAGTTTGTGCCTCATATGCTCCCTAATGAAAACTTTTAGGTGTAAATTTGGTTGACCAAATATTTTAAAAATATATATTTCTGTTGTCTGATATTGAAGGGGTTGTCTGGTGGGCTAAAATTCTTAATATAAGGGACTGCATGGGTTAAAAAAAGAAGAGACGCCTTACTCACCTCTCTGAATCCCCGCCACTGGTGTTCCAATACTCACTGGGTTCCCACTGGTATCCAATTCCTGGTCTCAGCTTTAGGCCTCATGCACATGACTGTATTTTTGGTCCGTGCCCAATTCACATTTTTTGTGGATGGCACACAGACCCCTTTATTTCTATGGGTCCACAAAAAAAAAATGGACAGCACGTGGTTGTCATCGGTGTGCTGTCTCCATCAGTGTGCCTGGGCCACAAAATATAGAACCTGTCCTATTCTTGTCAATTTTGCGCAAAATAATAGGCTTTTTAGGCCTTGTTCACATTTCCGTGTCCATTTGACATTTGAGAAAATATCTGTTCATGTTTCATCGGCGAAGCTGTCCATGAGTGATCTGTGTTTGGTCCACGTGTCCATCTTTTGTCATCCATGTGTCATCTGTATATTCTACAGACACTGCTCAGCTGAAAATTCATTTCCGAAGCATCTCCTACCAGTGGTTAGTGAAAAACTGACCTAACATGGAGGCCATCCATGTTGTGTCAGTGATTTTTTTTAACGACCCATAGACTTCAATGGGCCGTGTTTGTTCTGCATCCTGGACTAAAGTAGTGCACGTGCTCATGATTTTTTCACTGACTCTTGGTCAGTAAAAAAAACTATTGATATATGAACAAACACATTAAAATCAATAAGTATGTGTGCTGTCCACAGAAAATGTGAACGGATTGCATCCTTATTTTGTGGATCCGAGATTTGCGAACAGCAAAACGAATAGGATCGCATGCAAGAGGCCTAAGGGCGGATCTGGTAAGCGCGGAAACAGCAGTGGCAGGGGACCTGTGAGGTTGAATTACTCATTCCCCGTGCTTCCCCTTATATAAAAAAATGATCTTATGGGACAACCCCTTTAAATATTGTACTTTGGTTCATGTTTACATTGGGGTATGCATAGTGGACATCTAAATCATGTGCTGGAGGTGACCCAACTACCTGCACATTTTTCATATCTTGTTTAAGTACAACTACTGGATAGATCTAGCTCTGAGCAGAGTCCCAGCAGAAATAAGTGCAAAGATGCACAGGCGATACTAATTGTAGACAGCATGCCTGCCTTGCAAGTGTCAGATGCCTTGATAGGAGTGACATGCAGCTAAATGGAACAGGGGGAGCGTTGTGCGCGGCCTGTTAGTCCATTAGTTTGCTCCGGCAGCTTGTTTTACTAAGGAGCCCTCTAATGGGTTCTCGGCAATAATTACTATCTCTCTTTCACATGCTATTCAACATGACAGGCACTTGCTGAAGTCGTAGCTAATATATTTGCACTCTAACAGCTCTAGGGTCCAGACTTTTTTTTTCATTTCTTAAGGAGGTATGGCTGAGAAACCAGAGCAATACATTTTTTGTCTTCTCTCATACGCTACACCTTGCTGTCCTGCAATGCACAATGGACTAAAGGACTGCTAATACTGTTCTGCTGTTGGAGGGAAAGTATGGTACATCCCAATTTCTTTCAGATATTTAACAGATTCTGTGCTCAGGTTTTAGCCTTACTCATAGAGGCAAACGACCCATTTCAGACTTAATAACTAAACCATAATGATTATTAAAATAATGTCATGACACCTTGTGTTGGACTAAAAATGGCCGCAATGCTTTATTAAGGGTAAATAAATTAATAAATAATTAAAACTTCAAAATTCATAAATAAATAACCATAAAAAATTCCAATAATTACCGAAATCCACTCAGCAATAGCTGAGTGATACAGCCCCTCTAATAAAGCAAAGCGACATAAAACATAAAACATAATAGGGAGGGAGGGCGGGGTGACGATCCGGTCTTGATAAAACTGGCCCAGAAGCGCCGCCGAAACCCTCATTTTAAGGACCAAACTTTCCCGCCGCTGGCATCCACACCAAGATACTTGCGGTATCTGTGCGTTTTTTGCGGCACTGGTGCGTTTTTTCGGGCTATCCTGCTGGATCACAGTTTGTAGCCGAACCAATGTAAAAAACACATAAAAATACCCTGTTGTTCATTAGAAATATATAAAAATATATATATAAAAACCCTATCAATGGCTTACAAAAAATACAACACAGAACCAAAAATTGTTGCTAGAGGGGTGGGTTCCAGAAGTACCTGAGGGGTGGTCAGGCAGGGAGAGGGGATCCAAGTGCTGGAAACAACAGCCTGACTTGTATCCCATGTCCCCACCAGACAACCCCCCAATGTTTGTGTATATTTGGTTAAATCACAGGAACCCAAACAACTCCATTTCTGCATTTAACCCCTTTGGGGCCAACGTCTCAAACTCAAATATCCTCTGGGACTCCTGTCTGGACATACGGATAATGGGATTCCCTCCTCTTCTTGATTGGTGTACTTTTTCAATAGCTATGAAACGGAGAGAGGTTGGGTCACAATTGTGGAAGACTTTATAATGTTTAGAGAGCGAATGTAATTCGTCTCCCTTTAAAATCTTCAACACGTGCTCCCTCACTCTCTTTTTCAAGGGCCTAAAGGAGATAAATAACATTTTGGGAATCACATGTTAATGTTTCCCTAATCTCAATCTCAAAATCGTTTTGTGAGGATTTGACTTTTATGTTTTTTTTGTTTTTATGGTGATAAAAGTCAAATCCTCACAAAACGATTTTGAGATTGAGATTAGGGAAACATTAACATGTGATTCCCAAAATGTTATTTATCTCCTTGAATGTCCGTGCCGTAAACAATATGTAGGTAGAACCAAAAGGCTCTTGAAAAAGAGAGTGAGGGAGCACATGTTGAAGATTTTAAAGGGAGACAAATTACATTCGCTCTCTAAACATTATAAAGTCTTCCACAATTGTGACCCAACCTCTCTCCATTTCATAGCTATTGAAAAATTACACCAATCAAAAAGAGGAGGGAATCCCATTATCCGTATGTCCAGACAGGAGTCCCGGAGGATATTTGAGTTTGAGACGTTGGCCCCAAAGGGGTTAAATGCAGAAATGGAGTTGTTTGGGTTCCTGTGATTTAACCAAATATACACAAACATTGGGGGGTTGTCTGGTGGGGACATGGGATACAAGTCAGGCTGTTGTTTCCAGCACTTGGATCCCCTCTCCCTGCCTGACCACCCCTCAGGTACTTCTGGAACCCACCCGTCTAGCAACAATTTTTGGTTCTGTGTTGTATTTTTTGTAAGCCATTGATAGGGTTTTTATATATATATTTTTATATATTTCTAATGAACAACAGGGTATTTTTATGTGTTTTTTACATTGGTTCGGCTACAAACTGTGATCCAGCAGGATAGCCCGAAAAAACGCACCAGTGCCGCAAAAAAAAAAGCCAGGTCACGTGGGACGCCGCGTTCGAGACCTTGAGACCACACGGGACGCAGATGTGAGTCTAAGTGGCTGACTAAGGATATACACCGATCTCCCTCCAGTGACACAAGAGGGGTAACGTACTTTGCTTATATACTAACATATGTGATCTATATCACGTTTATACACCACATACGGCGATTGAGTGCGGTCCTATATTCGGCCAGATAGGATCGCACATCTCGATATAACACTGCAGCTGGACTCGGACTGCCCACATCGGGATCGGGTCCACAGCCTGAATTGCGGTTATTTGTGTTTGTGTGTGTTTTTGTACAAAACATTGGTTTAATCTGCACTCTTTTATGTATGTTTGTTTTTATGTGAGCATTTTATGTGTATTAAATTAGGTTATTGATACCCTACATTGGATGTTTCCAGGTAATTAAGTGCCCTCCAACAATTTATTTATTTTAATCGCAAATATTGCCACTTTGAGAATTGTTGAAGAATTAGAATATAGTGTTATATATTCGTATTCACGAATATTCTAGATTTTTTTTCATCAGTAACCTCCCTTCTTGCTTGTGGGCCAATGAGAAGGCTGCAATGTCTTTGTCTGAGCTTAGCAACATCCCTAGCAACCAATAGGAAGGTTGCCTACCCCTTACTATATAAGAACCTCACCAGCAGCCATTTTCTGTAGCTTTATGGAGTTCTGAGAGAGACAGCAGTGTCATTGCTGTGCTCGGTGCGTTACTGTTTAATTACATTAGATAGTTAGTTAGTTAGTGGGAGATAGTCAGTGTAGGTTATATCCTGATATAGTGTAGCTGATAGGTTCCAGTGCAGGGTGTTAGGTAGTGTGATAGGCTCTGCTGTCCATACATACATACATACATACATACATAGTGCTGTGATGTCACAAGTTCACAACAATACTTAGTGCACCAATCAGTAATAAGTAGTCAGACCTACTAAAATGTGAAGTTGCACATATTGCGCAAAAATAGGCGCATCATTAATTGCCAATTTGCGCAGTCGCGAATAAATTGGAGCACTCTATCTGCATATAAAGCTATTGTCTCATGAAACTTCTAGCAGCTTGAAAAATGTAGCAACAGTGACCCACGCATGTATTGCCCGCGCATTACGCGAATATTACATTGCCGATTTTCGCAATCAAGAAAATATTGACAAATTCTCGAATATATGATGAATATTCACCCAAATATTTGCGAAAATATCACAAATTCGAATATTGCCTCTGCCGCTCATCACTACTCCTAAGCATAGAAGGGGCAGCAGTTTAAATGAAAAAAAGAAAAGTTTAACTATTTATCTACCCGTATATAAATCTGCTTAGCTTCTTCGGCTCTACAACATGCTGCCTGCAGATTGCACTGTATCTCCATGGTGGCATGGAGGATTCAAGCCATAGCAAGTGATAGCATATTGCTTAGACTCCCTTTAACTGCTGGAGTGAAGAAGCATCTGTGGAGTACGTACTTTGGAAGCTACTGAATTGATAGCATTCTCTGTGTAAGTGTATACAGAGACAGCTGTCAGTCTCTGATACCTGTATACAGGGGAGGTATTATTAGTGATTGATAGTATTCTCTATGTAGGCTTGTATACAGAGATAGCTGTCAGTCACTGATAGCTGTACACGGGGAAGTGTTAACAGTGATTGATAGCATTCTCTCTGCAAGTGTGTATACAGAGATAGGTGTCAGTCACTGATAGCTGTACATGGGGAAGATGTTATTAGTGATTGATAGCATTCTCTATGTATAATCACAGAGTACCTTCACCAGTGTAAAATGTAAACTTTACTGATGATCATTAAAACTCACCCAGATTGGGCCCATAAAAAGCAATGGACAATAAGACTGGACGGGACAAGGAAAGGAAAAATATCTCACCCTCACACTTTCCCTATCAAACTACAAGCCCTGCCTAGCAAAAACGGAATGGCCATGATCCCGTGTCAGGAACCTCCTGTTAGGCCCTATATGTTCCTGACAATGGATAGATACCGCCACCCGAGAAGAGACCTATTATGACTACAGTCAAACAGTAATGTTATTGGTCAATGCATATATCAGAAAATAATGAAGTTACAAATAGATAAATAATCGCATATAATACATACACTCACCTAAAGAATTATTAGGAACACCATACTAATACGGTGTTGGACCCCCTTTTGCCTTCAGAACTGCCTTAATTCTACGTGGCATTGATTCAACAAGGTGCTGATAGCATTCTTTAGAAATGTTGGCCCATATTGATAGGATAGCATCTTGCAGTTGATGGAGATTTGAGGGATGCACATCCAGGGCACGAAGCTCCCGTTCCACCACATCCCAAAGATGCTCTATTGGGTTGAGATCTGGTGACTGTGGGGGCCATTTTAGTACAGTGAACTCATTGTCATGTTCAAGAAACCAATTTGAAATGATTTGAGCTTTGTGACATGGTGCATTATCCTGCTGGAAGTAGCCATCAGAGGATGGGTACATGGTGGTCATGAAGGGATGGACATGGTCAGAAACAATGCTCAGGTAGCCCGTGGCATTTAAACGATGTCCAATTGGCACTAAGGGGCATAAAGTGTGCCCAGAAAACATCCTCCACACCATTACACCACCACCACCAGCCTGCACAGTGGTAACAAGGCATGATGGATACATGTTCTCATTCTGTTTACGCCAAATTCGGACTCTACCATTTGAATGTTTCAACAGAAATCGAGACTTATCAGACCAGGCAACATTTTTCCAGTCTTCAACAGTCCAATTTTGGTGAGCTCGTGCAAATTGTAGCCTCTTTTTCCTATTTGTAGTGGAGATGAGTGGTACCCGGTGGGGTCTTCTGCTGTTGTAGCCCATCAGCCTCAAGGTTGTGCGTGTTGTGGCTTCACAAATGCTTTGCTGCATACCTCAGTTGTAACGAGTGGTTATTTCAGTCAACGTTGCTCTTCTATCAGCTTGAATCAGTCGGCCCATTCTCCTCTGACCTCTAGCATCCACAAGGCATTTTTGCCCACAGGACTGCCACATACTGGATGTTTTTCCCTTTTCACACCATTCTTTGTAAACCCTAGAAATGGTTGTGCGTGAAAATTACTTTCACACTAGTGTTTCACGGATCCGTTTAAAATGCATTTCAAACGGATCCGTCAATAAACTGACTAAACGGAGACAAACGGAAGCCATACAGGCGGATCCGTTCAAACGGATCCGTCTGTATTGCGGATCCGTTTGTCACGTTCGTTTCCGTTTTGCCATCCGTTTAGCGGATCCGTTTTGGAATAAGTAGCATCTCTAGGTTCCATCTTCATGTATTCAGAAACCCAGAGTTGACATACTCCTATATTTCTGCAGGGCTATCTTGTTGAAATTCAAAGTTGGTCCGGCTTTGATAATGGACCACACCTTTCGGACTCTTGTACACGACTACATAACCTTAAAGATGTATAGTGTTCGTTAGTGGGCAATATGTCCCTGATCGTCCTTGATCGTGCGTACGGGAGTAAAGATGATCATGATGCTGACCATGTTGTGCCGTAAACTGGGCTATTGTCCCGCACTCATATGATCTATTAGCGCAAGACAATATCCCCGCGGGCAGCTCAAATTGCACAGAATCATTGTACACTATGATGCTGTGTACTCTTGTGCGCACGATCAATGCTACTACGGGACATATGGCCTGCTCAGGGACCATATGTCTCTTGGGGCATACAGTCGTGTGCAAGAGGCTTTAAAGGGGTTTTCTGATCTCATACAATGGGGGCATACCACTGATATGCCCACATTGTCTTATAGGTGCGGGTCCCACTGCTGGTACCTCACATATATTGAGAACGGAGCCAAGAAAGTGGATGAGGTCGCACTGCGCCGCCGCCCTCCATTCATTTCTATGGGAGAGGCGGGGATCAGCGCTTGGTGGTGGACGTACCATGGGAAATTTGTTGTCCTCCAGCCACAGTACTCCCCACTCCGTTCTCGATATAGGTGCGGGTCCTACCAATGTTACCCACACCTATCAGACAATGGGGGCATATTCAAGCGAAATCCCCTCATTGTCTATGTGAATACCCCTTTTAAAAACTGTATGTCCCTTGCGTGTCCCTTGTGGTAATCACACTAGTTATATTAGAGCGTCATCGGGAAATCATTAAACGGTAAAATTACAATTTATTAATGAATTCCTGATGATGCTGATGGACCGTGACTCCCACAAGGGCTCATATGAAAGGGCACAAGATTGAACAATGAACAAGCATTTGCTTGTTCATGTGCCAATCATAGGGTCTACGATCAATAAAGACCCAAAAGATAGCTCAATATTGATGGTCATGTTAAGTACAACATTGGCACTAATGCTGTTTTGATATAAAAACTACCAAGGTTGTTATAATAAACCGACAGTAGTGAGACTAGGGTAGTTTTTATTTTAACACAGCTGTAGTGCCAAGGTTACCCTGTACAGGACAATAAAAAGATGGTTGGGGGCGGTGCATAATTTCCCATGACCCGTTCTCTAGCATGATCTTGAACTCATGTAACTGCTCTTGCATCCTTCAAACTGATCATGCTTAGCCCATAATGGTAGTTTGGGCTGCGTTGAAACACCGACTCCGCCCCCTCCCAGCGGCGAATCAAGTCAGCACCAAACTCCATCTGATGTTGGGCAAAACCTTCTAGAGCGTCGGAAACGACCTCTACAAGGTTTGCATAATCAGCTCGATTTGGCCTACCGGATCTCTGCCCGCTCACCAGAGCTCTCAAATTTTGCAGAAATCCGAAGAGCCTCTGATGAGCGGAGGGATTCGGTAGGGAACCCGGATTATCCTGAGCCGATACATGAGGGACAGGAGGGCTGGCGCTGGCGATCTGTTCCGGTTCCGCCTCAGGAGGTTGTTCAGGCTCCCGAGTGACGGTGGCAGTTCTGTAGGAAAAAAATAAGGAAAGTTAGGAATTGCTCTTTAAATAAAACATCCATGTTCTATGCTATGTCTACCGTATACCATAGGGGACTGGCCAAAACAGGGGAGCCAAACACTCCGCTGTCTCAGACAGCCCCTTACACTCAGACGGAGAGCAGGGACAGGCTAGCTAATAGGGCCACAAAAGTCCTTTTAAGCACGAGTATACTGTAGGTGTGCTATCGATAGGTGTGATACACAGAGGGGTGCGATATACTTATAATATACTTTTATAATGAGTCAAAAACACATAGATCTATATAGTGATCACCTGGAAGTCAGGGGCCTAGAGGCTAGGGGCTTACTAGGGCCATTTTTATATAGGGTAAGGTTCCGGACGGGGTCGCTCTTATCAGGGCGGGTGGTCTGTGGTTAGGCCATCAGGCCCAGAATAGCACCCCCCTGTAGGGCAATATCAGGGACAGTTCTTTGCCCACCCTGTCCTTCAATACCACATCATCATCTAGCCCAGGGATGGATGTTTTTTGCTTTCCCTCTGGGATTCATGGATGTGCACTGGAACCCCCCGGATTGTGGTAGGACATATGGTTTCTGATTTGGTGCTGCCGAGCACCTGATTTAGTGCCACCGAGAATTTGTTATTACCTACCACATCTATGCTTTTTGCTTAACTTTAATAATTTAATTTATTTTCATTTTGAGGGATATCTTTTCCATTCACACGTCCGCAAAATGGGTCCGCATCCGTTCCGCAATTTTGCGTAACGGGTGCAGACCCATTCATTTTCAATGGGGCCGGAATGTGCTGTCCACATCCGTATTTGCATTTATACTGATAGTAATAATATGGCTTTATAAGTAAAATTGGAATAACAGCAGGAAAGGCAAATCAAAGTAATGATCGATGTAGCAGATAGGGGAAAATATGGTCATACTTCCCTTAATCCCAACTTAAATGCCAGGCCTGGAGAGGGTATGATAATTAGGTTATTCTTGGTCAGCACAGGAACATTAGTGATGCAGTGGTGGCCATCTAGATGGAAAGTCCGTCTCTGTCCATACCTACATGCAGTCAGCGTCTCTCTAAATATCTACTCGCCAAAAACCAGAAGTCACGTGACCGGAAGTCGACGGTGGAACACATGGTGGAACCTCCAGATGCTTCTGCATTTTTTGGTGATAGGTTCTTTTAAATGAGACTTGTACAGATTTATAGACTGGGGCAGCACTGTGCCTAGACAATATGAATGATGCCCCAGCCCTTTAATTCTCTGTGGTTGGACTTTCACTGATTAGAAAGTGACAGCACATGCCTTTACTTGCTATAGCATAACATAATTTAATAAAATGTCCCAATAAAATAAAAATGATTATTTTTAATATCTGAATCCATAGAATCCAACTTCTTCCATTTTGTGTACCATGTGCTGCTATCCATTGTGGACTCCTATACCTACCGTGAGTACATTCATCAAAGCGTGTTTTTGTCCTTGGCATTTATGCCAGGATTAGAAATTTAGCTTTCATCTTTGCAGTGAATTCACTGCCCATTTGTTTGCAAACTAGAGAACATGAAATATGTCTAGCTGTAAAACAAAATGTATCCAATTAAGTGTCATACTCCAGCAATGCAGCCATAAAAATGGCAACATTTGTAATAAAGTGATTTGTGATGTTTACAATTAGGAAAACAAACAACCGACTAATAGCTGCCAGACATTTGCAAGTTAAAATATGCAAAAATTATTTTAAAGCATTTTTAACTGAGCCGTTAATCATTGCTCTATTAAGAAAACATTTCTGCCATTTATTTTGTGACATCCAAAGTGTGGGTTTTAATCTATTTGCCTTTCATTACAGATGTAGTTAATTCAGATGGTTGTCCTTTGTTGTCATCTTCCAGAGTTTATATTAAAGTTTAAAGAGGACTTGTCACCACCCCTGACATGTCTGTTTTATTAGATACATGCATTCCCCATGTAATAACAATTCTGTAGCATTTATTCTTATGGCTCTATGTTGTGCCATTCCTTTATTATTTCTACTAGAAGTTATGAATGAATTGCTAGCAGTCTAAAGTGAGGGTACAGAGGGGAGGTAACAAGTTGGGGGGGTGTCCCTGCACAGTCTGAAAATGGCAGCACTGATTGGATAGCCCCCTGGATCTCACAGGCCGGAAGCTGTATGAGTAATACACACAGTATTACTCATACAGCCAATGCATTCCATTTCAGAAGTATTGGAATGCATTGTAAAAGGGATTAGACCCCCAAAAGTTGAAGTCGCAAAGTGGGACAAAAAAAAAGTTTAAAAATGTAGAAAAAATAAAGTTTTCCCCCCAAAAAATTAAAAGTTTCAATTAAAAATAAACAAAAACGTCATTTTCCCCAAATAAAGTATACATATTAGGTATCACCGCATCCATATCGACCGACTCTATAAACATATCACATGACCTAACCCCTCAGATAAACACCGTAAAAAAATAAAAATAAAAACTGTTAAACCATTTTTTTTGTCACCTTACACCACAAAAAGTACAACAGTAAGCGATCAAAATGGCGTATGCCCACCAAAATAGTACCAATCTAACCGTCACCTCATCCCGCAAAAAATGAGACCCTAACTAAGACAATCGCCCAAAAAATAAAAAAAACTATGGCTCAGAATATGGAGACACTAAAACACCTTTTTTTTGTTTTAAAAAAGCTGTTATTGTGTAAAACTTAAGTAAATAAAAAAAAGTATAGATATTAGGTATCGCCGCGTCCGTATCGACCGGCTCTATAAAAATATCACATGACCTAACCCCTCAGGTGAACACCGTTAAAAAAATAAAATAAAAACGGTGTAAAAAAAGCCATTTTTTGTTATCTTACATCACAAAAAGTGTAATAGCAAGCGATAAAAAAGTCATATGCACCCCAAAATAGTGCCAATAAAACCATCATCTCATCCTGCAAAAAATGAGACCCTACCTAATTTAATCGCCAAAAAACTGAAAAAACTATGGCTCTCAGACTATGGAGACACTAAAACATGATTTTTTTTTGTTTCAAAAATGAAATCATTGTGTAAAACTTACATAAATAAAAAAAAGTATACATATTAGGCATCGCCGCGTCCGTATCGACTGGCTCTATAAAAATATCACATGACATAACCCCTCAGATGAACACCGTTTAAAAAATAAAATAAAAACGATGTAAAAAAAGCAATTTTTTGTCATCTTACATCACAAAAAGTGTAATAGCAAGCGTTCAAAAAGTCATATGCACCCCAAAATAGTGCCAATCAAACCATCATCTCATCCTGCAAAAAATGAGACCCTACCTAAGATAATCGCCAAAAATTATCTTTTATTTCAAAAATGAAATCATTGTGTAAAACTTACATAAATAAAAAAAAGTATACATATTAGGTATCGCTGCGTCCGTATCGATCGGCTCTATAAAAATATCACATGACATAACCCCTCAGGTGAACACCGTAAAAAAAAAACTGTGTAAAGAAAGCAATTTTTTGTCACCTTACATCACAAAAAGTGTAATAGAAAGCGATAAAAAAGTCATATGCATCCCAAAATAGTGCCAATCAAACCATCATCTCATCCTGCAAAAAATGAGACCCTACCTAAACTAATCGCCCAAAAACTTAAAAAACTATGGCTCTGAGACTATGGAGACACTAAAACATGTTTTTTTTTTTTTAAATGAAATCATTGTGTAAAACTTACATAAATACATTTTTTTTATACATATTAGGTATCGCCGCGTCCGTGACAACCTGCTCTATAAAAATACCACATTATCTAACCTGTCAGATGAATGTTGTAAATAAAATAAAAAAAGCTTTTTCTTGTTACCTTGCCTCACAAAAAGTGTAATATAGAGCAACCAAAAATCAAATGTACCCTAAACTAGTACCAACAAAACTTCCACCCTATTCCGTAGTTTCTAAAATGGGGTCACCTTTTTGGAGTTTCTACTCTAGGGGTGCATCAGGGGGGCTTCAAATGGGACATGGTGTCAAAAAACCAGTCCAGCAAAATCTGCCTTCCAAAAACCGTATGGCATTCCTTTGCTTCTTCGCCCTGCTGTGTGCCCGTACAGCAGTTAAAGACCACATATGGGGTGTTTCTGTAAACTACAGAATCAGGGCCATAAATATTGAGTCTTGTTTGGCTGTTAACCCTTGCTTTGTAACTGTAAAAAAAATATTAAAATGGAAAATCTGCCAAAAAAATGAAATTTTGAAATGTTATCTCTATTTTCCATTCATTCTTGTGGAACACCTAAAGGGTTAACAACGTTTGTAAAATCTGTTTTGAATATCTTGAGTGGTGTAGTTTCTTAGATGGGGTCACTTTTATGGAGTTTCTACTCTAGGGGTGAATCAGGGGGGCTTCAAATGGGACATGGTGTCAAAAAAAACAGTCCAGCAAAATCTGCCTTCCAAAAACCGTATATGGCATTCCTTTTTTTCTGTGCCCTGCCGTGTGCCCGTAAAGCAGTTTACGACCACATATGGGGTATTTCTGTAAACTACAGAATCAGAGCCATAAATATTGAGTTTTGTTTGGCTGTTAACCCTTGCTTTGTAACTGGAAAAAAATATTAAAATGGAAAATCTGCCAAAAAAGTGAAATTTTTTAATTGTATCTCTATTTTCCATTCATTCTTGTGGAACACCTAAAGGGTAACGACATTTGTAAAATCAGTTTTGAATACCTTGAGGGGTGTAGTTTCTAGAATGGGTCATTTTTGGGTGGTTTCTATTATGAAGTGACTTCAGACCTGAACTGGTCCTTAAAAAGTTGGTTTTTGAAAATTTCTGAGAAATTTCAAGATTTACCTCTAAACTTCTAAGCCTTGTAACATCCCCCAAAAATATAATGTAATTCCCAAAATGATCCTAACATGAAGTAGACATATGGTGAATGTAAAGTAATTACTATTTTTGTAGGTATTACTATGTATTATAGAAGTAGAGAAATTGAAACTTGGATATTTGCAAATTTTTCCAAATTTTTGGCAAATTTGGTATTTTGTTATAAATAAAAGTGAAATTTTTTTTACTACATTTTACCAGTGTCATGAAGTACAATATGTGACGAAAAAACAATCTCAGAATGGCCTGTATAAGTAAAAGCATTTTAAAGTTATCACCACTTAAAGTGACACTGGTCAGATTTGCAAAAAATGGCCTGGTCCTTAAGGTGAAATATGGATAAGCATGTGGCTGTATTATGCCTCGTATATTTAGTGCTTAGGATAGGATGAGTTCTTTCCTATAAAATTGAGCAAGCATTTTTCAAAATCAACCTTTAGGAAAGATATCCCTGGTCTAAGGCTGGGGACCACATGATGACGTGTGTACGCAACATGAAGAATAGTGGTGGACGAACATCTGCCGGGACGGTTCGCCAACGCGATCGCATGAACGCCATCAAATGTTTGCGAACCGCAAGTTTGCGGCGGGTCCCATTCATTTTAATGGCAGGCGAACCTGATAAACCTTCAGGTCATTTGCAGCCAAGAACTAATTACTAGAAGTGCACAAATAGTCCCACAACATGGACAGTGACATACCAGATGTATTATTCGAATTTGCGCTCTCCATTCATTATTTTTTTCAATGCGAAATATCAGCAATATAATTTTCACGTACGCTCATGCGCAAATTCACTATACAGTACCCAAATGCACTATAAAGAAAGTATATTGATATATAACACCCCGCTTCAATCAGTTTTTTTTGGGGGGGACTGGTATATCACACCAGTAGAAATTATTTGTTTTAATAACGCTTGTCCCTCTATATACCTGCAGTGTCGCAGCAGAACCGCACACAACAGCCGCACAATACAAATGCACTATAATATACTTTTTAACATTGAAAGTATATTATAACATTGTACAAGGAAGGCAATCGATTAGAATATACATAAAGATAAAACGTAACCTTTAATAATGTTACTATGAGGGTCCATTCACACGTCCGTAAGTGTTTTGCGGATCCGCAAAACACGGACACTGGCAATGTGCATTCTGCAATTTGCGGACCGCACATCGCCAGCACTATAATAGAAAATGCAATTGCGGACAGACAAGAATAGGACATGTTCTATTTTTTTTTGCGGAAACGGAAGCACGGATGCGGAAGTGCGGATCCTTACCCTATATAAAAATGGCCCTAGTAAGCCCCTAAGCCCCTGACTTCCAGGTGATCACTATATAGATCTATCTATGTGTTTTTGACTCATTATAAGGTCCCTTGCAGACGAGCGTGTCCGGATTAGGTCCGGATGCGTCCCGGTGCACTGCGGCAAACCCGCGCGAGTAGGTACACAATTGCAGTCAGTTTTGACTGTGATTGCGTTCCGTTGTTCAGTTTTTATCGCGCGTGTGCAATGTGTTTTGCTCGCGCGTGATAAAAAACTGACTGTGGTACCCAGACCCGAACTTCTTCACAGAAGTTCAGGTTTGGGTTCGGTGTTGTGTAGATTGTATTATTTTCCCTTATAACATGGTTATAAGGGAAAATAATAGCATTCTGAATACAGAATGCATAGTAAAATAGGGCTGGAGGGGTTAAAAAAAAAATTATAATTTAACTCACCTTAATCCACTTGTTCGCGCAGCCGGCATCTCTTCTGTCTTCATCACATGGTCAGTCACATGACGTCATCAAAGGTCCTATTCCTCACAGAACAAGACAGAAGAGATGCCGGCTGCGCGAACAAGTGGATTAAGGTGAGTTTAATTTTTTTTTTATTTTTTTTTAACCCCTGTTATCTGTGACCTGCCTGCAACTTTTCCAAGATTTGGCTATGTTTTTACAGCAAAAATAAAGCTTTCAAATAGTTTTGTTACAGCAGGTTGCGGACAAGTTGCAAGCAATAACACAACTAGGGTAAGTAATGGTTATTATGGTTAAAAATGGGCAACCAATGATCAATATGGATTCACAAAAGTAAGGTGGCCTTATAATGATAATACGTAAAGGGGTTTTGCCACTTCAGCAAATAGCATTTATTATGCAGAGAAAGTTTCCATTGTTACGACCACCCTGCAGTCCATCAGTGGTGGCCATGCTTGTACACTATAGAAAAAAGTACCAGCTTACTTGAGCTCCCACTGTCCCGGCCACCAGAGGGGCTGGAATTATTTCTTAGTGTACAAGCACGACCACCACTGCTGGATTACAGGGTGGTTGCAACTATGGAAACGAGCAGTGTATAATGTGATGGAAAAATGAATCTAGCCAGCAAAGGAGACAATATGGATAATAACAATACATTAGTAAGTGCCTTGTATTAACTTTCTCTACATTATAAATGCCATTTGCTGATGTGAGACAGCTCTTTAAGACCACCCCCGGTCAACTATCAGTGACTGAGAGCTATGTACATATGTATGTATACACACTTAGGCCTTATGCACACAAACGTATTTTTGGTTGGAATTTTTTACAGATCAAATGCAGACCCATTTATTTCTATGGGGGCACAAAAAAATGTGGACAGCACATGAATTTTATGTGTGTGCTGTCCGCATCCATTTATCATGTAGAGAAAGGTAATACAAGACACTTAGGCCCCTTTCACATGGGCGAGATTTCCACGCGGGTGCAATGCGTAAGGTGAAAGCATTGCACCCGCACTGAATCCGGACCCATTCATTTCTATGGGGCTGTGCACATGAGCGGTGATTTTCACGCATCACTTGTGCATTTTGTGAAAATCGCAGCATGCTCCTCTTTGTGCGTTTTTCACGTAACGCAGGCCCCATAGAAATAAATGGGGTTGCGTGAAAATCGCAAGCAAGTGCGGATGCGGTGCGATTTTCACGCACGGTTGCTAGGAGACGATCGGGATGGGGACCCGATCATTATTATTTTCCCTTATAACATGGTTATAAGGGAAAAAAATTGCATTCTGAATACAGAATGCATAGTACAATAGGGCTGGAGGGGTTAAAAAAAATTAAAAAAAATTTAACTCACCTTAATCCACTTGTTCGCGCAGCCGGCATCTCTTCTGTCTTCATCTGTGAGGAAAAGGACCTTTGATGACGTCACTACGCTCATCACATGATCCATCACCATGGTGATGATCATGTGAATGACCATGTGATTAAAAAAATGACGTCACTACGCTCATCACATGATCAATCACCATGGTGATGATCATGTGAATGACCATGTTATTAAAAAAATTAAAAAAATTTAACTCACCTTAATCCACTTGTTCGCGCAGCCGCCATCTCTTCTGTCTTCATCTGTGAGGAAAAGGACCTTTGATGACGTCACTACGCTCATCACATGATCCATCACCATGGTGATGATCATGTGAATGACCATGTGATGAGCGTAGTGACATCATCAAAGGTTCTTTACCTCACAGATGAAGACAGAAGAGATGCCGACTGCGCGAACAAGTGGATTAAGGTGAGTTAAATTATTATTATTATTTTTTTAACCCCTCCAGCCCTATTGTACTATGCAGTCTGTATTCAGAATGCTATTATTTCCCCTTATAACCATGTTATAAGGGAAAATAATACAATCTACACAACCTTGAACCCAAACCTGAACTTCTGTGAAGAAGTTCGGGTCTGGGTACCACATTCATTTTTATATCACGCGTGTGCAAAACACATTGCACCCGCACAATAAAAACTGAACAATGGAATGCAATCGCAGTCAAAACTGACTGCAATTGCGTACCTACTCGCGCGGGTTTGCCGCAATGCCCCGGGACGCATCCGGACCTATTCCGGACACGCTCGTGTGAAAGAGGCCTTACTAATGCACTGTTAGGTGCAGATTGGCCATAAACCTTATAGGGAAATTTCCCGATGGGCCGATGCCCAAGGGGCCACCTGAGCCCTTCTCAAGGCCGTCCAGTGGAAGTTTTTGGGGATGTATTTTGTGATGGACTGTGGTATTTGGCTCTGTTTGGTTGGTATAATGTCCACACAATGGTATTGCTGGCCCCTTTTACTTGTGTTGGCCCTGCCTTCTATCAATTTGGACCCGACTACAAAATGGGGCCACTTTTTGTATTTTTTCCATGGCCACTTTAACCCCTTAAGGCCCAGAGTTTTTTTTTTTTTTTTGCATTTTCGTTTTGCGCTCCCTGCCTTCCCAGAGCCATAACTTTTTTATTTGTCTGTTCACATAGCCATATGATGGCTTGTTTTTTGGGGGACAAGTTGTAATTTTCAAAGCCACCATTTAATATTTCAAATTATGTAGTGGGAAGCGGGGAAAAAATTCCAAATGGGGTGAAATTGCAAAAAAAAAAACAATTCCACCATAGTTTTACAGGTTTTTTATTTATTTCAATGTGCGATAAAACTGACTGATTCATTTTATTCTACAGGTCAGTACGAATCTGGCGATACATTGTATGTATAGTTTTTCTTTCATTTTGATAATGATAAAAAAAAAAAGTGGGATTTTTTTTTTTTTTGGTCGTCATATTTTGACCCTTATAACTTTCTGGTAATTATGTGTACAGAGCTGTATGAGGGATCATTTTTAGTGGGGCAATCTGAACTTTTTATTGATAACATTCTGGGGTGTTTATGACTTTTTTATACTATGGGCGTTTTCGCACATTGCAACACCCATGATGTGTATTTTTTTTTTTTAGGTCTTTTATTTTATTTTTGATATACAGTACAGACCAAAAGTTTGGACACACCTTCTCATTCAAAGAGTTTTCTTTATTTTCATGACTATGAAGGCATCAAAACTATGAATTAACACATGTGGAATTATATACATAACAAACAAGTGTGAAACAACTGAAAATATGTCATATTCTAGGTTCTTCAAAGTAGCCACCTTTTGCTTTGATTACTGCTTTGCACAATCTTGGCATTCTCTTGATGAGCTTCAAGAGGTAGTCCCCTGAAATGGTCTTCCAACAGTCTTGAAGGAGTTCCCAGAGATGCTTAGCACTTGTTGGCCCTTTTGCCTTCACTCTGCGGTCCAGCTCACCCCAAACCATCTCGATTGGGTTCAGGTCCGGTGACTGTGGAGGCCAGGTCATCTGGCGCAGCACCCCATCACTCTCCTTCATGGTCAAATAGCCCTTACTTTCAAAGTTTTCCCAATTTTTCGGCTGACTGACTGACCTTCATTTCTTAAAGTAATGATGGCCACTCGTTTTTCTTTACTTAGCTGCTTTTTTCTTGCCATAATACAAATTCTAACAGTCTATTCAGTAGGACTATCAGCTGTGTATCCACCTGACTTCTCCTAAACGCAACTGATGGTCCCAACCCCATTTATAAGGCAAGAAATCCCACTTATTAAACCTGACAGGGCACACCTGTGAAGTGAAAACCATTTCAGGGGACTACCTCTTGAAGCTCATCAAGAGAATGCCAAGAGTGTGCAAAGCAGTAATCAAAGCAAAAGGTGGCTACTTTTAAGAACCTAGAATATGACATATTTTCAGTTGTTTCACACTTGTTTGTTATGTATATAATTCCACATGTGTTAATTCATAGTTTTGATGCCTTCAGTGTGAATCTACAAATTTCATAGTCATGAAAATAAAGAAATCTCTTTGAATGAGAAGGTGTGTCCAAACTTTTGGTCTGTACTGTATATATATATATATATATATATATATATATTTGCTTTTTTTTTTTTACACTTTTTTATAGTTCCCATAGGGAACTATAACATGCAATCATCTGATTGCTATTATCATAGATTGCAATGCACTTGCATTGAAGTCTATGGTGATTTCACTACTTTCCTATGGAGCCCTATTACAGGCAAGGACTCCATACTGTAATGTGCAGCAGCCTTGTGTCATTCATAAAGACAGGGGCTGCTGCATACATGCTCCGGCTACTCCGATCGCCACAGGGGGTAGCCGGAGCACAACCGAAAGTGCGCACTTTCAGTTTCAGTGCGCTCAGATGCCGTGGTCAGGATTGAACACAGCATCTGAGGGGTTAAATGTCCGCGATCGGCATTACTAACGGTTGCGGGCAGGAGCGGGCGCCATCTTTAAACACCCGCCCAGTGCCGTACATGTACGGCGCTGGGCGTGAAGGGGTTAAGTTCCCAGTCCGCCCCTGTGTACTGTTATTATCCATATTGCCTCCTTTGATTAATTTTTCCATCACATTATACGCTGCTCGTTTCCATGGTTACAACCACCCTGTAATCCATCAGTGGTGGACGTGCTTGCACACTATAAGAAAAAATGCCAGCCTCTCTGGTGGCCAGCACCGTGGGAGCTCATGTAAGCTGGTACTTTTTTCTACTTTTTTGTGTACAAGCACAGCCATGCTGCTGGACTGCAGGGTGGTCTTAACTATGGAAACTTTCTCTGCGTAATAAATGCTATTTGCTAAAGTGGCAAAACCCCTTTAACTTTTAATTATTCATTTAATAAAATAGCCAATGATGTTCATAATATATTCAATAGCGAACAATAGTGCAATTGATACCAGTGCACAATATATATCGCACACTGGTATCAATTGCACTGTTGTTCGCTATTGCATATATTGTGAACCTCACTGGCTACTGTATTAAATGAATAATTAAAAGTTAAGTATTATCGTTCTAAGGCCGCCTTACTTTAGTGAATCCATGCAGATCCAAGTTGCACAAATGTGTTGGATCATGTAACTTTTCAGAGATTTGCTTTGTGGCCGGGGCGGACTTGCCATAAACTCTACAGGGAAACTTCCCAGTGGGCCGATGCCCATGGGGCCACCTGAGCCCTCCTTTTGGCCAACCAGTGGCAGTCTTTAGGGATATATTTTGTGCTACTGGGGCAGTATATTGAGATGCACTGTGGTATTTGGCTCTGCTAGGGTGGTATAACGTGCCACAATATGGTATTGTTGGCTCTGCGTTCTGTCAATTTGTACCCGACTACAAAATGGGGCCATTTTGAGTTTTTTTTCCAAGGCCACTTTACGTTCCCAGTCCACCATTGTTTGTGGCCCCACCCATAAATGGGTTGTGAAAGAGTGTTTTTTTTTGCAACCCACATTCCCCTCTTGACCGCACCTGTGAAGGGAAGCTTACTTACCAGCTTCCCGATGCTTGCTCCCCACTCTTTCTCCTCCTCCGGGTATACTCACCTATGCACTTACTTTATGCCAGCCAACTTCTACACCGCCATATCTACACCTACTCTTTTATTCCATATATCTCATTCCATATTCCATTTAGTCGGGACTATCACTCATTTCCCTTATGGCATACCACACCTTACCAGTCGATATGACATTGTAGACATCTCTATTTGATTCACCTGAATATACATATACATCAGTGATATATCTCTCTGCACATTTTAATTCCTTTTTTCCTTCACTTTTGCTATTTTTCTTCTTTTTTTCTCTTTTGCCATTTTTCTGTATGCTTTTATTTTTTTGTATATGATTTTCAGTATATAATTTCATATATACTTTTGACTTAAACCCTATGACATTATGTCCTGCATCACTTATCAATGTACTGTTTATTTTTACACATAGGCCGTGAACAAGGTCCGGGATGGACCGAAACGTTGGCCATCTTGTGTATTTATATCTCTTGATGGAATAAAGCGTCTCTAATTTGTATTAGATTCTTTATATTACTATTAATCACCAGATTACACTTTTTGGGTGGAACTTATTGACAACGTATTTAGTACATTAGGGTCCACAATAAAATTCTAAATTTTATTAAATTAGGAGAGGCCATTTTGCCAGGTTCAGTTGTACTGTGTAACTATGTACTAACCAGCAAAAGTCAGCAATTACAATATTATATCTTTATTTTTTGTATGGCAATTTTTACTCAATAATATAGTATATTGGGTTGAGCAGTTCTTTTTTTTCGCTGATATTTATTTTAAAGTAGTTTAATGCTATATATTTAGTAAATTGGAATAGTGATATGAAAAGGTTTATAGCTGTGATTTCCTATGATAAATGTGCAGTTTTGTGTCACCTTTAAAAAGAGTTTTAAACACTTCAAAAATTAGATACATTTTCCCACTAAAAGTGAAAACAGACGCACACAAGAAAAACTTTATCTGTGAATGACAAAAATTCACATGAAAATGCAGAGGCAAAAATGAATGTTTAGCATTATCGAAAAAAATGTATATTTTTCTTAAATGTTTAGTAATGTAACACAGCTGCATTTTGCACTTGAATTTTTGCCCTGGTACTCCAATTCTCTGGATGTGGTGGACAAAAAAATAAGAAAATCCTGTAGTAGAAACATATTTAAAGCACATGATGATAATGAACTCAGGGTGGGGAGGGGCGTTAACATTTAAGAATGCATTTTTTTATGACTGCCAGGTATTGCCAGATGTTGATATTGGCTGTACTAGTGTGGGGTCACACAGGGCACTGAATGCTCAGGGCTGCGGGGACTGGAATTCCAGGTCTTTGAGAAATACATTTTTAGGTTTATGTTTTAGGCGGTCATAAGCAAGGAACTTTGTCTGATTCTCCTTAGCGGTAACAACCCCTTATGAAACACATTTGGTAGCAGAACATATTGAAATGGAAGATTTCATCCTTATAGATAGATGATAGATAGATAGATTATAGATGTAGATAGATAGATATGAGACAGATAGATAATAGATAGATCGAAAGATAGATAGATAGATAGATAGATAGATAGATGATATTAGATAGATAGATACAGGGAGTGCAGAATTATTAGGCAAGTTGTATTTTTGAGGATTAATTTTATTATTGAACAACAACCATGTTCTCAATGAACCCCAAAAACTCATTAATATCAAAGCTGAATATTTTTGGAAGTAGTTTTTAGTTTGTTTTTAGTTTTAGCTATTTTAGGGGGATATCTGTGTGTGCAGGTGACTATTACTGTGCATAATTATTAGGTAACTTAACAAAAAACAAATATATACCCATTTCAATTATTTATTTTTACCAGTGAAACCAATATAACATCTCAACATTCACAAATATACATTTCTGACATTCAAAAACAAAACAAAAACAAATCAGTGACCAATATAGCCACCTTTTTTTGCAAGGACACTCAAAAGCCTGCCATCCATGGATTCTGTCAGTGTTTTGATCTGTTCACCATCAACATTGCGTGCAGCAGCAACCACAGCCTCCCAGACACTGTTCAGAGAGGTGTACTGTTTTCCCTCCTTGTAAATCTCACATTTGATGATGGACCACAGGTTCTCAATGGGGTTCAGATCAGGTGAACAAGGAGGCCATGTCATTAGATTTTCTTCTTTTATACCCTTTCTTGCCAGCCACGCTGTGGAGTACTTGGACGCGTGTGATGGAGCATTGTCCTGCATGAAAATCATGTTTTTCTTGAAGGATGCAGACTTCTTCCTGTACCACTGCTTGAAGAAGGTGTCTTCCAGAAACTGGCAGTAGGACTGGGAGTTGAGCTTGACTCCATCCTCAACCCGAAAAGGCCCCACAAGGTCATCTTTGATGATACCAGCCCAAACCAGTACTCCACCTCCACCTTGCTGGCGTCTGAGTCGGACTGGAGCTCTTTGCCCTTTACCAATCCAGCCACGGGCCCATCCATCTGGCCCATCAAGACTCACTCTCATTTCATCAGTCCATAAAACCTTAGAAAAATCAGTCTTGAGATATTTCTTGGCCCAGTCTTGACGTTTCAGCTTGTGTGTCTTGTTCAGGGGTGGTCGTCTTTCAGCCTTTCTTACCTTGGCCATGTCTCTGAGTATTGCACACCTTGTGCTTTTGGGCACTCCAGTGATGTTGCAGCTCTGAAATATGGCCAAACTGGTGGCAAGTGGCATCTTGGCAGCTGCACGCTTGACTTTTCTCAGTTCATGGGCAGTTATTTTGCGCCTTGGTTTTTCCACACGCTTCTTGCGACCCTGTTGACTATTTTGAATGAAACGCTTGATTGTTCGATGATCACGCTTCAGAAGCTTTGCAATTTTAAGAGTGCTGCATCCCTCTGCAAGATATCTCACTATTTTTGACTTTTCTGAGCCTGTCAAGTCCTTCTTTTGACCCATTTTGCCAAAGGAAAGGAAGTTGCCTAATAATTATGCACACCTAATATAGGGTGTTGATGTCATTAGACCACACCCCTTCTCATTACAGAGATGCACATCACCTAATATGCTTAATTGGTAGTAGGCTTTCGAGCCTATACAGCTTGGAGTAAGACAACATGCATAAAGAGGATGATGTGGTCAAAATACTCATTTGCCTAATAATTCTGCACGCAGTGTAGATAGATAGATAGATAATCAGACAGACGATAGATAATTAGAAATAGATAGATAGATAGATAGATAGATAGTCAGACAGGCAAAAGATAATTAGATAGAAATAGATCGATAGATAGATAGATAGATAGATAGATAGATAGATAGATAGATAGATAGATAGATAGATTATGGATTCAGATAGATAAAAATGAGACAGATAGATAATAGATGGAAAGATAGATAGAATAAATAAATGTATATATTTTAGGTATATAAAATTTTGTACATGAATAGTAAACAATGATGACTACAGGGAATTTCAATGGCAACACAGTTCTGACCTGGGAAGGAATGAGTTAGAAATTACAGTCACCGAAGCAATTTTGCCCTAGAATCCTTTGGGATCAAATTCCAAAGAGGAACGCTTGCATTAAGTAAGCACAGAAGGTCTTTGTAACCTGTTAAGTCCCCAATCCAGCTATGAATTTTATTTTGTAAACTGAACTGAAAATACGGCTTTGGCTTCCTGCTACCTGAAAACATATGGAGTTTTCTTTTTTATAACTTAGTGAGGAGTTTTGCACTTGAGTACCAAATTATAGTTTTCCTTAAAGGGACGCCACTCAGAATGGGATGTTTTTTTTTTACCCAATATTAATTAAAAACAATTATTTTTAGAATTTTTTTTATTTTTTTGGCGGTACTATACCACTGAAAATTAAATGCAAAATGTGTCCTTCTGTAGCAGGCATCACAGAGAGATAGAACTCTATATAGATAAACTATAAACTCTAGATGAGATGTTTCTACAACTCGATTGGAGTCTACTTGTGGTAAATTCAGTTGATTAGTTGATTGGACATGATTTGGAAAGATACACACATATCTATAAAACACAGCTGTCAATACATATCAGAGAGGAAAACAAGCCATGTTTAGGAAAAAACTGCCGGTAGAGCACAGAGACAGGGTTTTGTGGATGCACAGATCTGGAGAAGCTGAAAGTTCACAAGAGCACAGGGGCCTCCATACTTCTTAAATGGAGGAGTTTGAGGAACTAGGCCCCACCAAAGTAAGTAATCGGGAAGAAAAACCTTGTTAAGAAGGATGACCAAGAACCCGATGTTCACTCTGGCTGAGCTCCAAAGATTCTGTGTGCTGATAGGGGAACTTCTAGAGCGTCAACTATCCCTGCAGCATTTCACCATTCTGGGAATTATGGCAGTTTGAGGAACTAGACCCCACCAAAGTAAGTAATCGGGGAGAAAAACCTTGTTAAGAAGGATGACTAAGAACCCGGTGTTCACTCTGGCTGAGCTCCAAAGATTCTGTGTGCTGATAGAGGAACTTCCAGAGCGTCAACAATCCCTGCAGCATTCCACCAATCTGGGAATTATGGCAGCCTGCCAGGGAAGGCTGCCGCTAATGTAAAAGTAGCCTTATTCATTTAAATTCCTGCTCATTCTAGGATTTAAAGTCAAGTAGTTGGTCCTATCAGTGATTGACAGAATTTCCTGTGAATTGTGTATACAGAGATAGCTGTCAATCACTGATAGGACCACCTCCTTGACTTAAATCAGTTACAGGTTCTACCAAATCTTTTCCAGTGAAACTACATCTAAATCTGTTCAGCTATTTTCATGGTGACACATTCCCTTTAACAGTAATATATCATTAGCATTTGATTTAAAAAAATATGTTTGTGTTTTTGTTCAGAAGCAGTGCCTCTGCTGTAAGGAGTATTTGCCTGGTTTTGAAGTTTAGCTTCATTCAGGAGAATAAGGCCGAGTTGCAGTTCCAAGCACAGCCCATGGACAAGAGTGGTGCTGTTTCCTTATGAACACTTCATTTTTTCAATATCCCCAGCTTTAAGAACCTCTGGAAACATCAGCAAGTTTAGTGCTCGTTTACTGGCAGTCAGACCACATTTGACCACATTTGAATAGAATGTAACATTTTTTTGCACAAGAAGCATGGTCTGTTCTTTATTCATTCTAATACTGCACTTGGCAAAAAGATCAGAAGCTGGTCATGAGTGGCTCACTTTACCGCCCCCTATTTATATTTATTTATTTTTACAAAAGAATGACTTTGTTTTTGTATACATTCAAAGAGAAGCCTCATTAAAAGCAATTCATGTCAGCGAGTGGACTTGTGCTCCTGTGCTGAAGTCTGCTCTGGACTTGATTATTGGCTGTAGAAGTTCTATATTTATTGGAAATGGCTTTAGCTGATATAAAAATATTAACAGTACATAGATTTCTTTTACTACTTTTTTCTTATTCAATCATTTATTTTTATACATACACATTTTGTGTAGCATTGCTTCCTGTCATCTAGGCAGAGAAGGTCTACTTTGGAGAGAGAGAGAGAGAGCGGTTTTATACCATATACTGCTTTAGCCAGTCATTGGCTGCAGCAGTTACCTGCAATATACATGTATGTCATCTTTGCAGCAAAGAACATGATGTCATGGCTGCAGCAGTGGTGAGAATTGGAGCAGAGGCGCTGGAACAGAGGGGGTTTGTATTTGCAAGTATAGCTTTTCTGGCGGTAATGTGCCTCACTCAAACAATTCTTGTCTCAAAAAGGATCTGGCAGTAGAAACTATCTGGGGACCCAGAAATCATTGGATTGAGAGTGAAGGAGTATTGGTAAGGTGAGTATGATTAATTTTACATCTTCAGCGGGGCAACACACCATTTTACGCCTTATACAGTGCCTGACGGTGCTGAAGCATAGTGCAGGAATTCCCTCTTTGGAGTTCTTTGAATACCTGAGTCACCTACCACTGTCTCGAACCAGACATAACACCATGTATAAATTTTGCTAAGAGTGTTCCTTGAATGCACCCTAGCACAGGCTAGTGCAGTAGAGCACAGAAGCAAACCCCAATGGAGTACTATATAACAGAATTATTAAGAGGTAACATTTCTGGCTCATCAAGTACCATACTTCAGAAAAAAAAAAGCAGGCAAGGGAATTAGAATAGATTTCTGTAGATTTGAATTTATAGACTTACAGATTTCTATAGATTTCTCTAATGTGTGCCAGTTTTTTAAGTTGGGTCATGGAGGTCCTTCTCTCATCCCAACTCCTTCCATCCACACTTTGCCCACTTTTTGTAAAAGTAGAAAGGGTGGCAGAGGAAGCCAAAAAGTTACAAATTTTGGCACAAAACTGCACTTGTGCCAAAATGTGCAACATTTGGACACCATAAAACTGGCATACACGATAGATACATTCCCCCATTACAGTTTATATAACATTGTGACTATGATGTGTAGGTGGGGAGCTCATTAATACATATAGATGACCGTTTCTGACAATTCTAATTGTCCAACATTACAGAAAGGCTCACATACTTTTTCCTAGAAACAGACTCTTGTTCATGGGCTTCATTCCAGTGAATAATACTGAGCTACAATACCACAATTAAAGATCAAGAAGTGGCGTTGTTTCTAGAAAAAACAGTAAACCTCGTTCTCTAATCCTAGACAAATCCCTTGAATTCATTGAATTTAAAGCCGTTAAGAATGCATGGGGCCATCTTTAAGACAGTGCTAAGTAAGGAAATATCACTTACTATTGTCTAGCCATTTTCTGTTTCTTTTCTTTTTTTAGTTCCTAACAATAACATTCATTTAGTATCTTGGGCAGAAAAGACTGAAATATTTACAGAGAAGGGAGATGGGAGAAGAAAAATAATAGCTGCTCGTCCACCAATTCCTAATTGAAATGAAATATAAATAATCTCCCAAAAAAGTCTTGACTGGTGCCTACAATGGTCTTAAAAAACTCATACGACTGTTTTCTAGAGAAGTCATTAAAACAGAAAATTGGTCCATTATGTTTTCTGAATATGTAGTAATATGGCTGAAACACACAAACTGGCTGATCCCTGATTTTACATACTGAAGCAAGATAAAGGGAAAGTACAGGTGCAGTCTTTGCCATCTACACTATTAGTAAATCTGCACCATGGACCTATGTTACACAGGCATTAAAGTTTTATAGAATACCAAGATTGTCATATTTATTATTATCTACTTTAAAGTGCCATAAGCTACAGATGTGACGGTACAAGAGCCATTAAACAGCAGCAAAACCTCCTATATGATTTACCTTAAAGAGACAATTTCATCAGAAATTTAAATTTTTAGCCTTTTTTTTATTCTTGTTTTATGGTTATCTTTATTTTTTCATGTCTACCAATGCAGAAATAAATGAAATTCTGCAGGCTTCCCAGTTGCTGACATCTAATAGCCAAAAACACCTGACTTAATAGTTAAAAAAGCATCTTATTTTACAGCCTGCTGTAAAACTATATGCTATCCCATTACTTTCAGTAGACGCTGGAAAGTTAAAGGGGTTTTCTAAGTCAGGGAAGGTGTAACTAAAAAAGACGTTATGCTCACCAATTCAACCCCCCCACAGCTCATATATCCCTTTAGAAATTATTTTTTTTAAAACTCAAGATATATAATAACCAGTAAATATAAATTCTCTGCTGTATCATGCCATTAGCTTGTTTTTTTTTAGACATTTCCGATTGTGCTAAATGCATGCTTTGAATCCTCACCTAGAGTGTATTCTGTATAACATTACTCCGAAGAGAAGATTTGCAATAATAGAAGCTAAAATAAGTGTTTAAAGGGCTTCTCCTACCGTAAACATTTTGCACTTGGCTGTTCCTATAATTGCCATAGAGTTTGTATTAATGAGTACAAGGGTTCTAGCATTGGTGCCTCCAGTGATCAAATATTTCTCACCTGTGCACAGGACTCATATGAAATGATTATTATAGGAAGGGCCTTAAAGAAAATGACCGTTAAAAGTAACAAAAAAAAAAAAGAATAAGTAAATCTAATCATAAACAGTGAGGAGCAAACCCCAAAAATTCAACCCGAATCGAAAGTGGTTTCAGCGCCCTGAAAAGCTGTGGATGTGAGTTTGTTGAAAAGCTTTTAAAAAAAGACACAAACAGTTTGAAATAGAATAAGATTACATTTTTGAGTCCAGTTTGTAAATGGGGAATTATCGGATACTTGTGGTTCTTCTATTCATAGCTTTGTTTGTAAGACTACAATTAAAAAGCTTTTAATCATGCCCTATATTCTAAACCATATTTCACAAGAAAGCTGAGCGCTTTCCCTATGGCATAGCATTCCAGCGTTTCTTGCTGAGAGGGATTAAACACCACCAGCAATAAAATATAACAATCACTGCCCGCCTTCCCTGGTTTATTTATTCTTCAGAAATGCACAAGTCTCTGGTAACAGTAAGCAGTTATTGCAGAAGTTGTGCCGCCGGCGCTTTGATTGGTTTGCTTGTTTGACTACTTAGTGGGAAATGATGAGGTTTCGGGGATATGTTTTGTGTTTGGATTAAATGTGTATGTTAATTTATGGTTAGGTTTTATGGAGAACCATACACACAACATTTTATTTACACTATGCCGGAGATGTGAGTTGTGGGAAACATCTGATTTTCATTTACTAGGACCAAGGAATGCAAAAAAATATATGGCATAACAGTGTGCTAATTAAATTGTCCCTTCTCAGCGTTCCTCGTTCTGCAAGGGCCCTGTAAGCAGCTGCCTTCAACCATGCAGCCTCCCAGTATATAGTTGTCACCGGTGGTATATTGATTAAGCGCCGTTTCATATGGTTGCCGCCATTAATCTTTATGTAACTATGTCACTGTGTTATATGGGAAAATGTACTGTTGCAAATTGATTTTAATTGTATGTGTTTATCTTTATACCACATTTTCTCAGTTATATTGCTGCCAAGAAACTGTTTTACAGCTGTATGTTTCTGTCAGTATAAGGCTCCTTAGTAACATTATCACAAAATGCTGACCAGGTTGTTACTTCATCGCTGTTTGGTCGGGGCCAAGACATTTTACGACTGTCATGAAAGCATATCATTGTTGTTTATTTTTTATGTTTTTGTATATTTTTCATTACTTTGTGCTATAATACAATGCACTTGATACAAAGTATCTTATTGAGCTGCATAGCAATGAGTAGAATTCAGAAAAGTGTCTGCAGTTTTAAAATCATCCTTGCAATGATTTTTTTTCTGCAGCAAATGCATGGAATTTTGTGAAATCCCACTCACATGCATTGTATTGTGGATTCCACACAGAAAATCCACAACTAATCCACATTGAAACCGCTGTGCATACAAATATCCATGTAGTGAAATAAAAGAGCTTTCCATAATTAGAAGCACTGTAATTGCAGATTACAAATAATGTTGATCCGATTGACACAAACTGTCGTGTGTGATTTCAAATAATTGTGATGATGCATTTTATACATAAAAGATCATTCTAGCTCCAAGGGGATCAATGACGTGTTGCTGTCTATTTTCTGTCAACATGTTTATATTTTTTTAAATTGGGAGATTGCTAAAACACAAACTTCATTTGCATTTAGCGCCAGTTTTCACCTCTGCAGGCTCCATATCTTTCAATTGTCTTGAGCTCAGCTTCAAAAAGGAGGATAATAGCTGCTATGATGGCTCCCATACACTGCACACACAGAGAAGGGGATATCCTATGCTCTTATCTAGTGTTGAGCGAAGCAAAGTATCTGAAGTGGAATTCGGTCTGAATTTTAGGGAAAATTTGATTCTAAACTAAGCTGAATTTCCTCACGTTTTGTAGTAACAAATAATTTTTCCTAAAATGGTGGCTGGAGTTGTCTTAGAAAGAACGGGAAAAAAAATATTAATTTCATCCACTTGCTCGAGCAGAGGCAGTCCACTCCGCTATTGATTGAAAAAAAACCTTCGAAGGACCTGTGCTGAGCATGATGACATCACCATGCACTCCCAGTGTGATCACGGGCTGACATAACCACGTGATCATGTTGGGAGAGCGCGGTGACATTATCAAGCTCAGGGCAGGTCCTTCGGCAGGTCTTTTTCAATCAAGAGATGAGCAGAATTCCTCTGTACGAGCAAGTGGATAAAGTGAGTCATTTTTGCGTTTTACCGGTTTTATTGGTCGTTAAACGGGTGCACTTCTGTCTAATGACTGAATGGGGTTTGAACATAGCTATTTAGTACAAATGAATTAATAGAGAATCAAATTTCTTGTCAAACTTCAGTGACGCTGCCAAATAGAATTTTTCTAAACTTCGTTCATTTCTACTCTTATCTCTTTGTTGCACAGCTTCATATGCAGCAGCATCGGCTTAGATGACTTTACAGTGCAGTACTAAGCAGTGTAGCTGTGAATCTAGCACATGTGTTAGACAATAAACCTTAGGCCTCTTTCACACAGGCGAGTGCAATGCGTGAGGTGAATGCATTCTGCCCACACTGAATCCGGACCAATTCATTTCTATGGGGCTGTGCACATGAGCGGTGATTTTAATGCATCACTTGTGCGTTGCGTGAAAATTGCAGCATGCTCTATATTGTGCGTTTTTCACGCAACGCAGGCCCCATAGAATTGAATGGGGCTGCATGAAAATCGCAAGCATCCGCAAGTGCGGATGCGGTGCGATTTTCACGCATGGTTGCTATGGAGATGATCGGGATGGGGACCCGATCTTTATTATTTCCCCTTATAACATGGTTATAAGTGAAGATAATAGCATTCTTAATACAGAATGCTAAGTAAATTAGGGATGGAGGGGTTAAAAAATAATAAACAAATGTAACTCACCCTATCCACTTGGTTGCGTAGCGGATCTCCTCTTCTTTCTTCAGGACCTGGGTAAAGAACCTTCGATGATGTCACTGCACTCCTCACATGGTCCATCACATGATCCATCACATGGTCCATCACCATGGTGATGGACCATGTGAAGAGCGCAGTGACGACATCAAAGGTCCTTTATCCAGGTCCTGAAGAAAGAAGAAAGAAGAGGAGATCCTCTACGCGACCAAGTGGATGGGGTGAGTTAAATTTGTTTATTATTTTTAACCCCTCCATCTCTAATTTACTTAGCATTCTGTATTAAGAATACTATTATTTTCCCTTATAACCATGTTATAAGGGAAAATAATAAAATCTACAGAACACCTAACCCAAACCCGAACTTCTGTGAAGAAGTCCAGGTTCGGATCTGGGTACCAAACATGCCGATTTTAATCACGCGCGTGCAAAATGCATTAAAACGCTTTGCACTCGCGCGGAAAAATCGTGCATTTTCCTGGTCGTTACACACGACTCCCGTGTGAAAGAGGCCTTACTGTAACAAGCAGCATCTCTGTGATTCTGTGTATCTCTTTTTCTCATTGCAGCTGCTCCCTCCTCTCCTTCTCTCTTCATAGCATTTTATGGATAGCAGCAAATGCATGTATGTTGTGTCCATCATGTGCCATTGTGAAAAGTCAACTTTTTATATTAATTATGAGCCTCCTGGTCTTATAAACACCTTATATGTGGCCCTAATCTTTTGCCTGGACATACACCAGGGCTCATGAGTAGAGAGCACCATGCACATTTGAGGCCCAATGTGGTGATTTACTTATCTGTGCTATTGAGGCTCTGGATGAAATAATAAATGGGCGTAAGCTGTAATATGAACACACTGCAGGGCTCAGAAGGGAAGGTGCACTGTTTGGCTTTTGAAGCACAGATTTTGCTGGAATAGTTTTCAGGTGCTATATCACATTTGCAGAGCCCCTGATGTACCTTATAGTGGAAAGCCCCTCTCATGTAATTTATCAAGGGATGGAGTGAGCATTTTGACACCACAAGTATTATGGTGCAAAAATTAATGAGCATTGGACAGTGTGAAAAGAAAATTGCAAGTTTTCTACAGATATGGTATTGTTATGGGGGTTCCACTGGGTACTAAAATGTCATAAATGAAATAGGAACCTAAACTGCTGTTTGGATAGGCTGCAGGGTTCAGAAGGGAAAGACCACTATTTGACTTTTGCAGCGCAGATAACCATTTTCTGAGCACCGTACCTTTTTTATTTTTCTCTCGACGGAGCTGTGTGAGAACTTTTTGCGGGTTGAGTTACCATTATCATAAGTTCTATTTTGGGGTACATACAACTTTTTGATCAGTTTTATTTAGCTTTTTAGAAGACAGGATAAAGAAAAGGCATGGGTTTCGTTATCATGGAGTGCACCATGCAGGAAAAATGACTTGTTATCTTTATTCTGCTTGTCAGTATGATTACAGTGATACCAATTGTATATAGTTTTTTTTTTTGTTTTACTACTTTGACACAAAGCATTTTTGAAAAAGAAATCATGTTTTTGAGTTGCCATTTTCTGAAAGCAATATTATTAGAATTTTTCTGGTGATAGTCTTGTGTGAGGGCTCGTTTCTTGCAGGATGAGGTGACGTTGTAATTGGTACCATTTTGGGGTTCATAACAGTTTTTGATCACTTAATATTATGATTTTTGGGAGGTGAAGCGACCAAAGAAATTGCTGTTATGGCATAGTTTATATTTTATTTTATGGCATTCACCTGACGGGGTAGATCATCTGCAATTTTATAGAGCATGCTGTATTGCACTGCATTGAAACTGTCAGTAAAAGGGCTCATTCAGATGACCTTATTTATGTGTCCGCATCCGTTCTGCAATTTTGCAGAACGGATGTGTACCCATTCATTTCAACAGGGCCGCAAAAGATGTGGACAGCACACCATGTGCTGTCCGCTTCCGTACCTCCCTCTTTAGATGCCATGGTCAGTATCGACTGCGGCATCTAAGGGGTTCATTCGATGGCATCATCGTTTTCAGCAATGTCAGCGGATATAGCCAGGGCCTGTTGTCAGTTACAGCCAGGCTCCTGCCCCGATCATTTGAGCAAAGCTCCTGTGCCTGCCCTATTAGTGCACAGTACTTTTATTGCAGATTGTGGAAAGTCACTTTCTGCTGCGCCATACAATAAGGTGCATACCCTGTACAATATATGAATGTCACAGTGCTTAACTTCAGAAGACTATATCCAGAAAACTATCCACTCTGATGATAGCGCCCATTTACAAAACAGATTGGACAATGGAAACGTGTTTTATGGGACTGTGATAATTCCTAAAAAGTAATATTAAGAAATAATGAAGAAAGACTGGGAACTTCTATCCTAATTGTGTAACATTTTATGTCTAATTACCTCAGGAGTAAAATCTTATGATAAATGTGCTGTTGTAAGGGGCACTGCAGGACTCTAAGTATCTTTTATCTAATCACTATATAATCGTACTGCTTCCAACATTATAATCAAGGTGCTGGAATGACCAAATGAAGCTTTGTCACACGAATCATTTGCCTGAAACATGCCTTATTCCTCGTGCGAACAGCTTTCCCAGCATATGTGCTTGGAGAGAAAAAGGCTTTTGTCGGAGAATGGCATACTGGCAGAGCTATCAGAAGTTGAACCTAAATCCCCTCATTGATTTTTGGAAATCATAAGACTCCAGATGACACTGCCACATCCAACCTTTTGCTGCTTGTGATCTGGCACAGGGCTGCATTGTCTTCCTCCAGTACGAGCCTTATGTGTACAGTGTAAACATTTCATGAGCTGCCCTGCCTGATCCATCCGTCTGTCTGGACACTGTCCCCCGACACTAAAGAAGGCAGCAATCAGGACGGAAATGGTCAATGCAGCATGTCTAATGGTGGGAAGATATTCAGAGGGCTCACTATGGACACACTATAGACTCTCTAAATAGCCTCTATGCACCTTGAGTCTTATTGAGACGGGTTCATTAAAAAAAGACACTCAGGCACATAACATCCCAGTAATGAAAGTAGCTTTTGTCTTCCCCCTTTTCTCTATATTATTGCTTGACGCTTCTCTTATGTTGTCCGTATAAGATTTCCCTTGTGCTGGTGTTTGCAGTTTTATTTTTTGCAGATAAAAATTGGATTGGTCTTTATAGATTATACAGTTATTTCCTGCGATGCTCCGTGCTTGTGTCTAGTTGCAGTGTGAAGACGTGGTGGATTAATATGATAGGTGACCTGACATGTAAATAGGATAGCCTTTAATTGGAACCCGAAAATCAGCCCCTTCTCTGAGAAAGTGGTTGGTGGCTGCTGAGATTGTAGAAGGGCAATCCTTACAATGAACTGCTGCCACCTATTTTATCTACTACCTTCTATCTACTTTAACTCCTTATAGACTGACTATAGGATGCAGAGAATAGCCTGCAGAGAATATACAGGACCTGTCCTCTGCATCTCATATCTATCTATCTATCTATCTATCTATCTATCTATCTATCTATCTATCTATCTATAATTATGGAATAAAGGCAGCATTCTGACTTCAGTGAAACAAGTGGATTCCTTTATTCACCCAAAACTCAATGTCACCGAGTGTTTGGATAAATAAAGAAATCCTTTTTTTTTTTTTTTACTTGCATTTTTCTAAAAATGTTTTTCAGATTTCTTTCCTTTTCGTTATTTACTTTTTTACTTTGAATGCAGAGAACAAATTATCTACATGTCCCTGCTGTCTCCATTTACAGAGCACTGGTAACAGTGACTATTTTCAGGTGTTTTCTGATTATTTAACAGGGTTAAGCAGGTCTCCTGGGCAAACTTGCTAAGGGAAGCAAACTTAGGGCTCATGCACACAGTTTGAGGTCCCCACTGCACGGACACCACCCATGCGGTTGCCGCAGACAAAAACTGACCCATTCAACTTGAATGGGTCCGTGATCCATCCGCAGACAAAAAAAATAGAACATATTCTATTTTTTTGCTGTGCAGAGGCACAGAGAGAAACCCCACGGTAGTACTCCACAGTGCTTCCGTGGGGGTCCGTGCCTCCGTTCCACACTGCTCTTTCTGGATTGCGGACCCATTCAAGTGAATGGGTCTGCATCCGTGATATGATGAGCACACGGTCGGTACCCATATATTGCAGACGGACAACAGCCGTCTACATGAGCCCTTAAGATCCATTCAGACGTCCACATGTGTTTTGCGGTCCGCAAACTGCGGATCAGCAAAACACCGGACCGCACATGTCCGGCACCCCAATAGAAATGCCTTTTCTTGTCCGTGTCTGCAGACAAGAATAGGACATGCTCTATTTTTTTGCGGGGCTGCGGAACGGAAGTGCTGATGCAGACGACACACTGTGTGCTGACCGCATCCCCACTTCCATTCCGCGGGCCCCATTGAAAATGAATTGGTCCGCACCGTTCCGCAGAATTGCGGAACGGATCCGGACCCATTCGTACAGACATGTGAATGAACCCTTAGGCCTCTTTCACACTGGCGTGTGCACCCCATTGCCATATTGCGGACCGCATTTGTGGATCCGCAATACACGGGCTCCGTTCCGTGGGAATTCCGCATCACAGATGCGGACCCATTCACTTCAATGGGTCCGCAAATCCGGAGATGCGGAATGGTGCGGAACGGATTGACGGAACGGAACCCCACGGAAGCACTACGTCCCGTACTTCCGTTCCGCAAAAAGATAGAACATGTCCTATCTTTTTGCGGAACGGCCGGATCACGGGGCGCACACACCAGTGCGAAAGAGGCCTTAGGCTGAGTTCACACTTCAGTTATTTCCATCAATTATTGTGAGCCAAAACCAGATGCAGGTCAAAAACACAGGACAGGAGGAAATCCTTTCATTATACATTATCCCTGTAGAGGCTTCACTACTGGTTTCGGCTCACAATAACTGATGGAAATAGCTGACCAAACAACTGAAGTGCGAACTGGGCCTTACCTGCTTCCTGACACTAGCTCTTTGCTCTGGTGCTCTCTGACCTCTGCTCAGGTACCTGGATGTCATCATCCATTTTGACGCTGCCTGCAACCAATCGTGGGCAGCGGCGGTGACTTCTCCCCTTGCGACAAGTGAATAAATGTGATAGTATTTGCGGCCCCGCTTTTAATTCTGCCCAGGCCCACATTTTGTCTAAAACCAGCCCTGACTGGCAGATGCACATTTCCATAACTGTTTAAGTCACATTCAGTTCAATTAAACATTTCCCACATTTTACACATGATGCTTCGATTGTTCTCTAAGTTTGATATCTTTGCATGGCATGTACTTTTACTCTATAAACATACAAAAAGACTAAGCACATTCAAACTCTCCCAAATGACTCAATATAAACCAAAAAATAGAATATCATTGAATCTGTGAGGGGATGGTGACAAATTCTTGCTATTATAGTGAAAATAGGCTAAAAACCATGTAGGAGAAGTCAGTATGGAATAAAATACAATTTTACAGAAGTTGGGAAGATGGCATATTAAAAATAAAAATAAAAAACCCATGTGACACAAATCTAATAATCCTGCTGGCCCTGCAGGACCAGGCTTTGAGCTGTGATTCCTTGCAGGCGATTATCAGATTTTCTTTATGTATAGTACAATTCCCACTTGTGACTAGTATGTGCTGGCTATGAGACAGGAAAGATATAGTAAGTAACCTGAAGGGAAATCAGCTCTTGAAACCTTTCATTAAATACTGCATGCTCCGTATCATGACATTTACAAAATCTTCTAGAAATTGTATTGAAGGTGGAAGCAGAATTTTTGTGAAGGCTTACGTTGTGCTTTTTGATAATCGGAAGTTCTGATCTCCTAAGTAGATGTTACAGGGGGCAATTTACAGTAAGGTTAATTACATTTACTTGATCGCCCTGTCAAGAACTAAATAGACATGCATGCATAGCCTTTGTAAATCTGTCAGCAGACTACAAGCTGATGTTGTATTGAATGTAGATGAAACAGACTGTTGTAAAATAGCTTCTAGCTTTTCAAGCAACTGCCAGCTAAGCCACAGGACAACCCTAGTTTATATGCCCTAATAGGATCCAGGGTCTCTCCTTATAGAGAGCACCTAGAAGGAGTAAGGAGTCTAATAGGCCTGGCATTGCCTGAGAAAAAGGCAAATTAGCTCTATAGAAGTGGGCCACCCTGTATGAGCCAAAGTATAGATCTGCTGACAAGCAGTGGCTCTCGCTTTGGTGGACTTGAGCCATCCAAGTATTGAAAAGGGTTTATAGAAAAAAAAAAAATAGCTTCATTTTAATGCTGTAAAAGGTAGTTTAATTTACAGAAAAGGGGGTTACATACGTAAAGTTTTGTGAAGAGGGTTTCAGGAGTGTATAAATGGACACACATGTATATATATTCCCCTTAACAGTACCAGCTACTAAACTGTGTCCTATAACTGTGAAAGCAACCTGCTTCATAACAGTACCAGTTAAATGCCCCATAACTCTACCAGAATCTTGCCCCACAACATTGCAGTCACTTGATTCATTAACTCTGCTGCCTGATTCACCATATCAGTGGTAGCCACAGTGTCCCATCCCATTTGTGTACCAGTCATAGTGCCTCGTATTCCTCATCAGCCACAGTACCTGCGTAATAGTACCATAAAAGTGAAATTGCATATTACACATTAATAGTGTACACCACTTTGCTCAAAACTGTGCCAGGGTGCCCAGTTTTGTTAATTTGGGGGGTAAGTTTGTAATTGGTCTATGTTGTGTTGTGGAGTCATTTTGGCCTAAAAACACATCAAACATTAAAAATAAAAAAACTCAACCACAAGCAACCACATATGTGAGCAACACCCAGAGGCTGATTTACTTTTGGTGTAGTAGAACCATTCAGGGACTGGGTCCTCATCCATAATATAAACCTTAAAGGGAACCTGTCACCTCTACTATGCTACCCTCACTGAGCGTTTCTAAATGTTCATTGTGTTACCCTAAACATAAATTACACTTTTCATTTCATTTGCAGATGAATTCAATAAGTATTATGCATTTTTGTACTTCCCACCTTTTATGCAAATTAACATAAAAGAGTCATATCTTGCTTGTGTGACAGAGAAAAGTCATATTCTCAAGCTCTGATTCATCTCAGGGTCATTTTCATATGTATCAATTTTTGTTTACACAATAAAAGCACACAGAGCTATGGGGACTGGGTATTGCGGATGTGCTAGCGGCCATCTAGCAACCTATGACCTCAGCTCTATACCCAAAATCCAGGTGACAGGTTCCCTTTAAAATGTAACTGTATTATGGCCATATGAAGTAGGATATAGGGCTCATGCACACATAGAGCTACATGGTGAGTATGGCACCTTAATATGGAGATGTTCTTGCCTAGACACATTCTGATATGGCATCCTAAGGACCTTTTTTAGTTGGATATGGACTCTCTAAAATGACAAAATAAACCGCTGATATATGGAAGTACAAGAAGGCCCCTTGGAAGTCTATGTGTGCTTCAATACACCCCATACAACAGAGGTTGTTCACCGTCATAACCAAACAGCAGTGTATAAGAGACCTTAGTATGTATTTGTGATGAGGAACCAGAATGTCATTGAGGAAACCCACAAAAGCAAAGGAGAACATACACATACTATGTTGATGTTGACTACTTATAGAGAAGGAAAATCTTTAAAAATTCTATTGTCCAAAATGCTAAATCTCTGATTTGCTGGGAAACCCAAACCTGGAATATCTGAGAATCAATTCTAACATTTCTAGTTGCTTATAAAAGGACACATTTGATGACTCTTCTGGAGGACAATAAAAAAATGAAGAATGCATTTTATCATTACATTATTTAATACAATGTAGACTTTATAGTTCAGACGGTTCAAAGAAACATTTACTAGTTTACCAATGAATAGCAGTGAAACACAAGTCTTGTGCATGGTTGTTTAAGAAGGAAACATTTGCAGATTCACGGTCTGCCAAAAGTGTGTCTGCTGAAAGTGAAGTAGAGGCATTTTAATGAGCCTTGCTAACCTTCCTTCAAAACTATTTTACTGCCATGAAAACCTCCCCAGGAGCTCAAGGGCATGTGTTTCTTTGATTTTGATTTTGTGAGTGAATACAGGCTGTTAGAGTAGGCCTCCTTATCCTTTAAACTTGCTCAGGTTGGAGTTGCTGTCTAATCAGCTAACATGATATGGTTGGGTGGTTAATACTAAGGCAATTCACTTCCATCATATTATAGCCTGAATCTAATATTATTTTAAATAGGTTTAGTTATATTCTTTGAGTCTCATTCACACTAAGGCACACATGGTACTCTTAAGGGTGTCGTCACACACATTTTTGCTGCATTTCCTGCCAGTTTTTTCACAATTTTTTTCAAAAAAAGTTGTGGCCTGATTTTAATTTTTTTTTTGTAAGGCAATAGCAAAAATGTGAAACACACTACCACTGGTGTTTTCCTCACTCTTTGTGCCTTCTTTTTGATTAAGTGCAGTTTTGGGTGGGGCATTTTTTAAGCTGTTTTCCCATAGGCTTCCCTGTAGGTAATAAAAATCCATGAAAAAAGCCATTACAAAATTGTCTGTATTAAAAAAAAAAAAAAGCACCACCCAAAATAGTGGCATTTCATAGGAGATTTTGCAGCAGATTTTGATGTAAAAAAAATAATTCTGTGATTGAAAATTTGTTCCATTCTTTTGAAAAGGGCTTTCAAAAATTATTTTGCTTGCCACCAAAACAACCCCATTCTGATGAATGGAACTTTTCCAAGAGGAAAAGTGGTCATGTGAATAAACCCATTGGAGTCATTTAGATTAGTTTTACATCAGGCTTTTGGTATAAAAAAAAAGATACAATTTAGAACATAGTGCATTTAGCGCAAAAACCTTTTTTGTTTTCTGCCATTCTCACCACTTTTTAAAAAGTGGTCATCTGCCTGAGGCATTTGCAGTAATTTACGCCAGAAAACTGGAAAGTGATTGAAATTTTTGATTATGACATTTTTCATTTGTATTCTTTTTTATTTCATTTTATTCAATGGTGAAGAAAACACCACTAAAATGACATGCCTAGATTGATACCATAGTAGAAAATAATATAGTTTTCTGGTGTACAGCTCTTAAACCCGATGAGATGAGTATAAGCTCATTTTATTCACACTATTTCTATCCCATTGCAACCCTTTTTATTTGCCTGGAAAAGCCCTTTAACATACAAATACCATATCAGAACACAAAGATTTACACTAAGGCCCCTTTCACACGGGCGAGTTTTACGCGTGGGTGCAATGCGTGAGTTGAACGCATTGCACCCGCACTGAATCCTGACCCATTCATTTCTATGGGGCTGTGCACATGAGCGTTGTTTTTCACGCATTATTTATCTAGAGCATGGCAGGAGGATCATCATAACATGTTTGCCCGTAGTCTGGCCCATTTTATGCGTCAGCTACATCCAGATCGAGTTTTGAGAACACAAACTGCTCTTGAAATCGTTCTGGAGGTAGCAAATCGCCCACAAGAGCCAACACAAATGTATGATGCGCTCGAAAGCCTGCGCTGCCATGGGAACATGTTTATCCCCCACCACCCCCCCAGTTAGTCAGCCCTCACAGGGCCCCCAACACTTTCCTCCCCAAAGGGATCAGTATGGGCGACCAATTGTGCCATATGTGCCCCAGTATCAGGGGGAACCCAGCTATGGTCAGCAGGGTCCATTGTCCAGTCAACCTGGGCCAAGCCAATACTCTGGGCCCCCTTCCCAGCAACAATTCACTGGACCTCCTTATCAGGGCCCATCGTCCAGTCAACCTGGGCCAAGCCAATACTCTGGGCCCCCTTCCCAGCAACAATTCTCTGGACCTCCTTATCAGGGACCCTCGTCGCCATCAAGGTGTTATGTTAATTTATAATTTTTTGGTTTACTGAGTATTTTATTTTTAAAACCCAGAGTATATTTGAATATAGTGTGCAATAAAACACTTTTATTTTTCAAGTTTATAACTGGTTACATTTGTGTTTATGTTGCAGCAACACACACATTACAATATAGATTTATGCTTTCTGTAAAACATCATTAGCCACAAAAGAGCCATAAATTTAAACTTTTTTTATTCACAATCAGTAAACACACAATAATGTATCAGATTTTCAGGTCATAGATTAAAATGTTTAGAAAACAGATTTATGGACATCATGCTTTATTACACATATATACATAACATGTTCGACATACTAAAATTTACTCAAAGTAGACAATATAAACAACTTTTCACATGGATTTTATTCGCTATTACACATATACTCATATTTTGTTACTAATGAGAATGAGACCCACTTATTATACTTAACGAATTTTGGAAATTAAAAACATGCATTCCTTTGGTAAACAAACTTCCGATATATATATATAAATGAGGTATTAGTACATATTTCACATATTTCACATGCTTGAATAAACTATGTGTACGCAAAATATGTAAGCTCACAACCCACGTCAAGGGTCCTCATTATCTTGCGAGTCCCTAACTAAAAAATGAAAAAAGTAACTAAACTCAAACCATCCAGGTTAGGAAAATATACTGGCAAACACAAAAGTCCATGAATAGAGGACTACTGCTGAAAAGCAAAAGAACCGATAGGGGACATAAAATAATCTGAAAATAATTCCCGGACTCTCAGTCCAGCAGATCCAGATCGTCCAAGTAGTAAAGTGTCTCTTGCTGATGGTGTACTGTAGACTTGGGCGTCTTCATCAGGTGTGGCCTCATAGGTGTGTATGTAGTTATGCAGCACTACACACGCCTTGATGACCACATTGACATTTTGTGGTGCCAGCTGTATTGCCGACTGGAAAACCCGCCATTTATTAGAAAAAATACCGAATGTGCACTCCACAAACCTTCTGGCTCTACTTAACCGATAATTAAAATGGCGCCTCTTGGCATCCAAACCGCGTCGAGGAAAAGGACGCATCAGGTGGCTAGAAAGGGCAAATCCCTCGTCCCCTACAACCACATAAGGCGCTGGTGGCCCAGTAGAGCCAGGAAGGTTTGCTGGCTGTGGTACGTCCAGTTGGTTGGACTGAAGCCAGCGACCCATTCTGGAAGCCCTGACGATGCGAGCCTCTGCAGAACTTCCATAGGACCCAATATCTACAATTATAAACCTGTAGTTTGTGTCAGCCAAGGCCAACAAAACTACAGAGAAAAACTGCTTATAATTATACTATTGGGACCCTGAGTTCGGTGGCTTCTTAACCCGTATGTGCTTCCCGTCAAGGGCACCAATACAATTTGGGAATTGAGCCCTCTCCTGGAACCCATGGGCTATATCAAGCCACTGCTGCCTGGTTGGTTGTGGCAGTACTGAAGCCTTCAGTGTCAACCAAATGGTGGAACATGTAGCCCGTACCACGCCAGCAATTGTGGAGGTGCCCATTCGAAAATCAAAATGTAAAGACGAAAAAGAAATTCCAGTCACCAGATATCTGAAAAGAAAAATAAATTATAATTATACACTTTCATAGCATATGTTTATAAATCAAGCACATTACTTGACATTATTTAATGGCAATGTGGCTGGTAAGTATAAATGAAACGAGCACATAGTGGTATATTTTAAACCTATGCTTTATATTCTTAGATAAAACTAAATAAGGAATAGCATTTAGCTTCATAAAGTTCTAGACAATTAACATATACACACAGGTGAAGTGTCCTCATCATTACAGGCTGCATTTGAATTTGCATTTGAAAAAAAAAAACCCCTGCAGAACTGGATTCTGGTGTGACTAATGTAAGCACACACAGTTTATCACTAAAAATAAACGAGTTTAAATACAGGTCTACTAAATTTACGTACTTAGGCATATAAGATGAAAAGTTTAGAAGACTAGGCCATTGACCAAACAACTATGTATTTGAAAACAGGGTGTCATTCAAGTATTAGTCAGAGAATATATAGTCTTACCTTAAAGTAATAATAAGACGTTCTTCAGGTGACACACTCCGCCGCATATTGGTGTCCTGGAAAGTTAAGGAAGGCCTCAACTCCTCCAACAGCAGATCAAACGTAGACACCGACATGCTGCAATAATTGAAGAACTTTGGAGGGTGCGCACGGAGCTCAGCGTACAAGCCAACAAAGAGACCTTTGCTGGCCCGCTGCGAAAGTATAGGATGCACCCACATACGCTTCCTCCGCGGCTCCTCTCCTTAATCATTTCTGGCTGCTCTCCAAAACAGCGGGAGACCAGCCAGTGCAAAAAGACATGGTCAGTTGATGACAGGGTGAAAGTGGACATCCTGCAAAGACACACAAACACACACACCAACCACACAAAAACCACTCCACAAAAAAATGGAGCTGTCCAACAAAACACTGCATGCTGGGGGTATGTGTTTGCAGTTACAGGTGAATGTAGTGGATGGATCAGTTTTTTTTCACGCGCGTGAAAAACGCATGCCATCCGCATGTCACACGCGCGGGAAAAACACAAGAACGCAACGCAATCGCATACTAAACTGACAGCACTCGCATGAACGCCCCCTGAACGCATCCGGACTTAATTTGTGATGCCCGTGTGAAAGAGGCCTAAAAGACAACCTTAGCTCTTGGAAAGTTGACAAACTCAGCTTTGCTATATATTCATGCGTAACAATAGAACGGCGAGTTCTTGTGTTTTCCATGAAGTCTCATTAATTCTATTAATAAAGGTGTAGGAATGAATAAACGTCCTAAATAGTTACAGTACATTTTGGTAGGTACAGTATGGACCATGCAATGTTTTATAAATCTGATCTAGCTGATACAGGATAACACAATTGTTTAGAAGCATCGTGAATTTTACTTTCCCCTATGCTTCCAGGTCTTTGTTTCCCCGCTGTATTCCCCATTGAGCAAACACCTTTTATGCTTTTGAAAAAACTTAATTTCCCGCTTTGGTCCCATCGGAGTCCCCTCTAAAACCCATAATTAAAGTTAATTTGTTTTTACAACTTTTTAATACTTTCACAGCACGTTAGGCCTATACCGGCTGGAACTTCACGAAAAAAAAAATAAGGGAGTGTAAAATATATACTCGAGGGAAAATATAAATTGGATTTAGGCTGCAGTCTTTGGTTATATTAAAGGAAACTGCTGCTTATGGCAACATGTTACAATATAGCACAACTGTGTTATTAATGTGAAGTTCATAATAGTTCATGATGCAAACATTTTTGTTCTGTGAAGAAAAATATGTGCACCAAAATATTCTGGAACATTCAATGACGCCAAAGTTAAAACAATAGGTGTTCATTACATTCGTACAAGTGAATCTGGTAATGTATTTTTGAACCACATCTTAAAATTTCCCTTATCTTTGCAAAAATATTACTACAGTGTGACATTTGTATATTTTCCCATAAACATGCAAAGCCAAGAAAAATGTAATTATGAAAAAAAATTATATATCCTGCATGTTTTTCTATAATTTAATGCAAAATAAATTATTTATATGATATAGAAAATATACACTTATACACGGCTGCTGCACATCTTCTTATTGCACCTAAAACCAGTGCAGAACACTGCCTAGATAGAAAGCACGTGAACAGTTTTTTCTGCTAGTGTCTTTATAAAAAGAATCTGTCAGCACAAAATTCAGTGCAAGGTAACATGTTAGGCCCCTTTCAGACAAATGATTTTTCCTCACGGGTGCAATGGGTCTGTGTACATCACTTGTACGTTGCGTAAAAATCGCAGCATGTATTGTATTCTGCATTTTTCACGCAACGCTGGCCCCATAGAAGTGAATTGGGCTACGTGAAAAATGCATCACATCCGCAAGCAAGTGCGGAAGCGATGTGTTTTTCACTGATGGTTGCTAAGAGATGTTATTTGTAAACATTCAGATTTCTATCACGCGCGTGAAAAGCGCATCAATGCGCATTTCACCCACGCGATGAAAACTGAACAACAGAACACAGTCGCAAACAAAACTGACTGAACTTGCATGCGAAATGGTGCGAGTTTTCCTGAACACATCCTGAACGCATCTGGGCCTAATCTGGATCGTTCGTATGCAAGAGGCCTTACAGAGCAGGAGGAACTGAACCGATTGATAGTTTTGTGGGAAAAGATTAAATAAAACTTTTAAGTTATTCATTTAAATGTCTTCATTTCTGACTTCATTGTTCATGGAAGAGGTGTTATCAGTGATTGATAGCATTCTCTGTGTAAGGCCTCTTGCACACGACTTTATGCCCTCTGAGACATATGGTCCGTGAGCGGGCCATATGTCCCTGAGCGGCATTGATCGTGCACGCCAGAACACACAGCATCATAGATTACAATGATGCTGTGGACTATGGGCCCCGCGGGACTATTGTCCCGCACTCATATGATCTTATGAGTGTGGGACAATAGTCCCACGGGGTCCGACGTCCACAGCATCATTGTAATCTATGATGCTGTGTGCTCCCATGTGCATAATCAATGCCGCTCTGCGACATATGGCCCGCTCACGGACCGTATGTCTTGGAGGTCATAAAGTCGTGTGCAAGAGGCCTAAGTGTGTATATAGAGATAGCTGTCAGTCACTGGTAGATATACAGTACATGGGGAGGTTTTATCAGTGATTGATAGCATTCTCTGTGTAAGTGTGTATACAGAGATAGCTGTCAGTCACTGATAGCTGTAGACAGGGGAGGTGTTATCAGTGATTGATAGCATTCTCTGTGTAAGTTTGTATACATAGATAGATGTCAGTCACTGATAGCTGTACATGGGGGAGGTGTTATCAGTGATTGATAGCATTCTCTGTGTAAGTGTGTATATATAGATAGCTGTCAGTCACTGATAGCTGTCCACGGGGGAGGTGTTATCGGTGATTGATAGCATTCTCTGTTGTCAGTGTGTATAAAGAGATTGCTGTCAGTCACTGATAGCTGTAGATTTGATAAAAATGTGTTAATGGGAGACAGAGGGAGCTCCTTCCCTCTAAACCACCTAGACGCCATGGTCTCTATTGACTGTGGCATCTAAGGGGGTTAAATGTCCTGGAGCTGAGCTTTTCGCCCTGTTCTCTGTACTAACATCAGGCTACCATAAAGAGGCTACAGCCTAGCCTAAGGCCTGTTACTGACCTTTGTAAAAAGGTGTATTGGAAGTCAGGTTAAACAATGTATTGTAGTCAGCTCATGCAGTTTATGATATTTTTTATTACTATTTTGTATACTTATTAAGTCAAGTAAAGACTTAATTAAACAGAATATAAAGAAAAGACTTTATGGATCATATCCTAGGTAGAGATGGCCTTGCTGTTCCCCCGGCGGTAGTTTCGCAGCAAACTTTGCTCGTTGGCTGTTCGCCAAACAGGCGAACATATGACTATGTCCGCTGGCGCCATATTCTTTGCATTGTGCAAAACTTTGACCCATGACACATCCATCAGGTGGGACAGGACAGCCAATTGGGATGTTTCAGCACAACGACACACCCCCTACTTTTTTAAATAAACCCGATCTGGCAGCTATTTTACATTCTGTTTTTTGCCAGTGTAGGAAGAGGTTGCTGTGTGGAGCAGGGACAGTTAGAGAGTATAGAAACACGAATCACTAGATAATATGGCCACAAAAGTCCTTTTAAGTGCAGATGGTATAGGTGTGCTATCGATAGGTGTGACATACTGAGGGGTGTAATATACTTATAATATACTTTCTAACATAGAAAGTATATTATAGTGCATTTGTATTGTGCAGCAGTTGTGTGCGGTTCTGCTGCGATACTGCAGCTATACAGAGGGACAAATGCTATTGGAGCAACTAATTTCAACTAGTGTGCTATACCAGTTGCCCCCCAAAAAATCTGATTGAGGCAGGGGTGTGATATACCTATAATATATTTCCCATATAATGCATTTGAATTGTGCAGCATTGGTGTGCGGTTCTGCTGAGATACTGCAGTTATACAGAGGGACAAACGTCATTGAAACAACTAATTGCAACTGGTGTGATATAACAGTTGCCCCCCAAAAAATCTGATTGAGGCAGGGGTGTGATATACCTATAATATAATTTCTATATAGTGCATTTGTTTTGTGCAGCATTTGTGTGTGGTTCTGCTGAGATACCGCAGCTATATAGAGGGACAAACGCCATTGGAACAACTAATTGCAACTGGTGTGATATAACAGTTGCCGACAAAAATATCTGAATGAGGCAGGGGTGTGATATACCTATAATATAATTTCTATATAGTTCATTTGTATTGTGCAGCATTTGTGTGCGGTTCTGCTGAGATACTGGCCTGAAGTAAAATTGTTATCCAATGACCATCTAATTGTCATGCCCTGCTCTGACTATGTGCGGAGGTCGGCCAGAATAGCAGCACGTGTTTAGTTTAGTTTTGTTTTGGAGTCGTGCTGAACCCGCCTCCCATCAGGTGCACTGGGTGGGGTCACTGGTTTAAATATCACTCTAGTCCAGTGTTCTGAGCGGGTTATAGAAATCAGTCTGGCCTTGGAAGCAAGGAAGGAAGATTGTCTGTTCCAGCTCAGAAAAGATAAGTGTGGTTTCAGTTTTTGTTGATTGCTGTCTAGGTTGTGTTTGTGTCATCTTTCCCATCCAGGTTCTGTGCGAGCAGGCTGCTCCTTTTCCCCTTTTCACCATCTCAGGGAATCTAGGGTGTTTTAGCCCAGGAACGAGGACACATCATTCCTATCTTCAAGGTCTGAATGTGGGCTGAGCAGTGCAGGGAAAGAGGTCAGGGTTTAGCTAGGAGGTGACCCTTCCCCTGCTTCTCGCCTAGAGCCTGGTTGTTGGTTTATCTGTGTGTCTGAGTTCCCCATCCGCCGTGACACTAATATACATCCAGCCACATAATCACTTGATGATTTCTGTCTGGTGAATGCCTAATGTTTGGGGTCTGTACTCCACTCGCCTGCAGTAAAATTGTTATCCAATGACCGTCTAATATACCTCCAGCCGCATAATTACTTGATGTTTTCTATACGGTGAATGCATAATTTTTGGGGCCTGTAATCTAACTGGCCAACACAACAGTAAAATTGTTATACAGTGATCGCCTAATTTACCTCCAGCCACATTATCAATTGTGCTTTTCTGTACGGTGAATGAATAATTTTTGGGGCCTGTAGTCCATTGGCCTGCAGTAAAATTGATATCCATTGACCGTCTAATATACCTCCGGCCACATAATCACTTGATCATTTATGTACGTTAAATGTATAAATTTTGGGGCCTGTAATCTAACTGGCCAACATTAAAATTGTTATATGTTGACCGCCTAATTTAGCTCTAGCCACATTATATATTGTGCTTTTCCGTATGTTGAATGAATAATTTTTGAGGCCTGTAGTCCACTGGCCTGCAGTAAAATTGATATCCATTGACCGTCTAATATACCTCTGGCAACATAATCATTTGTTCTTTTCTGTACGGTGAATGCATACTTTTTGGGGCCTGTAATCTAACTGGCCAATGGTAAAATTGTTATACGGTGACCGCCTAATGTACTTCCATCCACATTATCAATTGTTCTTTTCTGTCCGGTAAATGCCTAATGTTTGGGGCCTGTACTACACTGGCCTGCAGTAAAATGTATATTGAATGACCTTCTAATATACCTCCAGTCACATAATTACTTGTTCTTTTCTGTCCGGTGAATGCCTAATGTTTGGGACCTCGGAGGAATTCAACACCTGTGACGACCACGTGTTATCAAATTTCAATTAATATCATTTGGGGTTTTTTCAAGAGGGGGGATTTTGTCATTTCGCCATGTTTTTAATCCAATTTTATATTTTTTGTTCTTTTAAACATACAGTACAGACCAAAAGTTTGGACACCTTCTAATTCAAAGAGTTTTCTTTATTTTCATGACTATGAAGGCATCAAAACTATGAATTAACATATGTAGAATTATATACATAACAAACAAGTGTGAAACAACTGAAAATATGTCATATTCTAGGTTCTTCAAAGTAGCCACCTTTTGCTTTGATTACTGCTTTGCACACTCTTGGCATTCTCTTGATGAGCTTCATGAGGTAGTCCCCTGAAATGGTCTTCCAACAGTCTTGAAGGAGTTCCCAGAGATGCTTAACACTTGTTGGCCCTTTTGCCTTCACTCTGCGGTCCAGCTCACCCCAAACCATCTCGATTGGGTTCAGGTCCGGTGACTGTGGAGGCCAGGTCATCTGGCGCAGCACCCCATCACTCTCCTTCATGGTCAAATAGCCCTTACTTTCAAAGTTTTCCCAATTTTTCGGCTGACTGACTGACCTTCATTTCTTAAAGTAATGATGGCCACTCGTTTTTCTTTACTTAGCTGCTTTTTTCTTGCCATAATACAAATTCTAACAGTCTATTCAGTAGGACTATCAGCTGTGTATCCACCTGACTTCTCCTCAACGCCACTGATGGTCCCAACCCCATTTATAAGGCAAGAAATCCCACTTATTAAACCTGACAGGGCACACCTGTGAAGTGAAAAACATTTCAGGGGACTACCTCTTGAAGCTCATCAAGAGAATGCCAAGAGTGTGCAAAGCAGTAATCAAAGCAAAAGGTGGCTACTTTGAAGAACCTAGAATATGACATATTTTCAGTTGTTTCACACTTGTTTGTTATGTATATAATTCCACATGTGTTAATTCATAGTTTTGATGCCTTCAGTGTGAATCTAAAATTTTCATAGTCATGAAAATAAAGAAAACTCTTTGAATGAGAAGGTGTGTCCAAACTTTTGGTCTGTACTGTATGTATTTGACATCTATTTCTACCGGCCTGCAGTAAAATTGATATCCATTGATCATCTAATATACCTCCAGCCACATAATCACTTGATCATTTATGTACAGTGAATGCATAATTTTTGGGGCCTGTAATCTACCTGGCCAACAGTAAAATTGTTATACGATGACCGCCTAATGTACCTCCAGCCACATTATCAATTGTTCTTTTCTGTACGGTGAATGTATAATTTTTGGGGCCTGTAGTCCACTGGCCTGCAGTAAAATTGATATCCAATGACAGTCTAATATACCTCCAGCCACAACATAATTACTTGTTCTTTTCTGTACTGTGAATGCCTAATGTTTGGGGCCTGTAGTCCACTGGCCTGCAGTAAAATTGATATCCAATGACCGTCTAATATAACTCCAGCCACATAATTATTTGTTCTTTTCTGTCCGGTGAATGCCTAATGCATTTGTATTGTGCAACATTTGTGTGCGGTTCTGCTGAGATACTGGCCTGAAGTAAAATTGTTATCCAATAACTATCTAATATACCACCAGCCACATAATTACTTGTTCTTTTCTGTCTGGTAAATGCCTAATGTTTTGGGCCTGTACTCCAGTGGCCTACATTAAAATTTTATCCATTGACCGCATAATGTACCTCGAACCACATAATCACAATTTCTTTTATGTCAGGTGAATGCCTAATTTTTAAGGACCGTACTCCCATGGCCTAAAATAAAAGACGCATAAAAATGGCCCCTGATTAAAATAAATATTTTTTGGGGGAATTTTTGCCTCTGGTATGTCACTGTCCATGTTGTGGGACGATTTGAGCGCTTCTTGTAAGTATTTGGTGGCTGCAATAATGACCTGAAGTTTTTCAGTTTCACCTGCCATTAAAGTGAATGGGGCCCGCCGCGAACTTGCGGTTCGCGAACATTTGATCGCGTTCACGTGATCGCGTTCAAGAATTGTCCCGGGCGATGTTCGTCCATCACTAATCCTAGGTTTGAAAGATAAAAATGGAAACTGTGTTGTGTGAACGAAAGCTTATTGAAAAAAAAACATCTAGCAGTGCATACAGGACTATTTTGTCAAGCTGTATTTTTTATGAAATTCAAAATGGACCTCCCATGCAGGTGCGAACACAACGGTGCTGGTGGTGGACTACGAAAAATGGCATCTTGTTAAAACCATTGTTAAATTGAATAATTCACTAACTAATTTCACTGTAGAGCACACAACTTATCATTATCTTTGTTCTGTAGTTTTTTTTTTATAAGTTGTAAATTTATTGCATCATGCATTGCATCATGGGATACTATGGAGCCTTACACACTGTACATCATGGTCATTTTAGAATAAGCAAAATAAAACATTCTTCCTAGAAGGCAAGTAATGCATTGTTAATGTGTTTAATAATGATGTTATAATTTGTTTCACCAACATGTTCAAACCAAAATAAATATATATTTGATCCCTTGTTAATCAAAGTGGGAATTTATTACTAAATCCTTACTGATCATGTTTGCTGTACATACAGACAACAGATTTGCCTGGGGCATTATGTTAATATCCGACATTGATGCAGATTTTAGTAATTTTAACATATTTTTAGGTGCTTTTATCTTCATTTTTCCCAGGAAAATAACTTTTACTACTATAATAGTTTTTTTCTATATTTTTTTTTAACTTTCCCATCCACTTAATCCTTAACATTCCCATCACAAAGTTTCATCCTTGATAAATGCTGCCTTTTTAATGGACAATTTTTGGTATATAGTATATGGGTTATTCCAACACATATCCCACCCTTTCTTTTTTTTATTTTGCACTATAGATATATATTTGCATACATATTATAGATCTGATCCTAATTGCAAATGCATTCTGTCTTAGGCTGGGGGTCATGTAAAGCCAGAACTATCCCTCATAAGATAGATCAGTGTTTCCCAACCAGTGTGCCTCCAGCTGTTGCAAAACTACAACTCCCGGACTGCATTTGGCTGTGCGGGCATGCTGGGAGGTGTAGTTTTGCAACAGCTGGAGGCACACTGGTTGGGAAACTCTGAGATAGATGAGATTAGGTATGACACAGATAAATACATATGTGCAGAAAAAGTCATGACTGTCCCTCATAAAAAGGTAGGATAGATGGGATTAGGTATAACATGGATAAATACATATGTGTGGAAAATCCAATTTTCAATACCACATATTCAGAACTAATGACACTAGTTAGTAGTTCACATAAAGGGTTTGTTTCATGCAGAAAATAATTTTTAAAAGTAAACCTGTGTGGCATGAATGGGCTGGGTTCACCAGAGTAAGAACTTACACAGAGCAGCTAGCTTTCATCTTGCATAAAGGGAGTCCAGAAAAGGACACCCCTCTATGAAGTTAATATGCCCAGGGGTGGGATTCAAATTTTTAACAACAGGTTCCCTACTCAGCGGCGGACACGCAACGTCACGACACATGTTTACATATACTCTACAAACACACTATACTGTATATGCAACACACATACACATAAATATACTACACATATAGACTACACACACATACCACCCAACTTTTAAAAAGCCTAAGGAACTAAACAATGGAATGGAAGAGCTCATCTCCAGCTGCCACCACCAGAGCACCAGATCGGGATTCAGGCGGTAACAGGGTTCTCCGATCCGGCTGTAATTTTAACAACCGGATCTGGAGAACCTGAGGGAACTGGCTGAATCCCATGCCTTCATATGTCCTAATAGGCACTTGGATGGGGGTTCTCTTTATGAGGCAACTCCCTTTAAAAGGAACCTGTCATCAACTTTATGTTGACCTCAATGAGTGCAGCATAAAATAGTGACAGAAATGCTGATCTCACTCATGAGCTAAAAGTACCCGTGTTTCCCCGAAAATAAGACATACCCATAAAATAAGCCATAGCAGGATTTCTAAGTATTTGTGCAATATAAGCTATACCCTGAAAATAAGACATAGTGACAGGAGTGGCTAAGCATAGCAGCACGGAGCGGTAAAGAAGACGGATAGCCCTTCTCCTCTGCTCCATTGTGACAGTTGCTATCTCAGAGGTGACTGGAGAGGTGCAGACAGCCCCATCAACAAGGTCGGCTCCCCCTGTCAGGTCCCGGTCCTTCTGTGTGTGCTGCAAGCTGAGGCATAGAGGGAGACATAGAAAGTGAAAGTAAAAGTCTCCTCAGTGAAGTGAGGAGCAGGAAGTTCTGCTTTAGGTATTGTGTGTCCTCAGGGGGAAGAATAAAGCTGTGGCTACCATTTTACTTGGTACTGTGGGTCTCTCTCACCCAACACCAACCAGCAACAGTCTGTGGGTCTCTCTCACCCCCCACAAACACCAGAAAAGCTGCTGCTCTTCAACACTGACCAGCAACAGTCTGTGGGTCTCTCTCACCCCACACAAATACCAGGGGAGATTGTTGTACCACACTTAATAAAAATAAGACATCCCCTGAAAATGAGCCACAGTGTGTCTTCTTGAGGAAAAATAAATATAAGACAGTGTCTTATTTTCGGGGAAACACGGTAAGTGATTGCTGAGAACCAGCATCATAATCATTGCAGCCCAGGCCTTGAAAAGAGTCAAATCTTCCTGAGAAGAGTCCTGGTTATTCCTAATCTCTTGCTCTCACCCATCTGCTGATGATTGGCAGTTCTCTCCTAGAGAAAAAGGGTGAAAACTAGGTAGAAGCCTGTCAGCCATCAGCAGGTGGGCAGGAGAGCAGGAATTCATGAATAACCAGGACTCTTCTCAGGTGGCCGTGACTCTTTTCCAGGCCCAGTCTGCAATGATTGTGAAGTTGGTTCTCGGCAACTACTTACTTTTACCTTATAAATGACACATCGCTGAAATCAACTGACCTGTCTCTACTTTATACTGCCGTTAGTATGGGCACCATAAAGTTGACGACAGGTTCCCTTTAACATCTATCACGTAGAATTATCTTCACTGTATTGAAGATAGCCAGTAAATAGATGGGTCTATAGAAAGATAATTTGGGAATGGATTAATCCAGTGATGCCCAAGCTGCGGCCCTCAAGCTGTTTCAAAACTGCAACTCCCAGCATGCCTGGACAGCCTATAGCTATCAGCCTATAGCAGGGCATGGTGGGAGTTGTAGTTTTACAACAGCTGGAGGGCCACAGTTTGGGCATCACTGGATTAATCGATTTGCTGGGTTTCACCATGTATCACGTTAGCAGCCAGCAGTGGTACAGAATACATTGATTTGCCAAGCTACTATGTTCGGTAGGAGCCGTACAGAATCACACAAGTATGCAAACCCTTTTTTTTTGTAAACATTTGCATTGTATGGAAGTAATTACTGGCACTGTGTGTTTTACACGCCCCTAGATGGATCTAAGCCAAGAAATGAAGGTTTTATACAAAATTACTTTTGCGTGGGTGGGTTAAAAGCAAGGTTAACTTTCTCTTTTTTTTTATTGGCAACCAGATTTGAGTCATATTTTTAGTGCCTTTTGCAGTTTTATAGCAAAAACAGAATATTATAAAAAGTGCCTTTTACTGCATGTGTCTTAATGTGGTCTGTTCTAGGACTGTTTGAGCTGGGTCCATTTTTTCTGCACAAAATATCTTCAGGAGCGATAAAAAAAAAAAAAGAAAAGCAGTGTTTCCTTTAATACTTCTCTTTTTTGGTTCCATTCTTGAATAAAATTATTGTAAAGTAGACCGAAAGAGATCATGGACATAGCCATATTATGGCTCCATTTTGTGCAGCCATAAAAGGGATCCCACAAAGGTACAAGGGGCCCCAACTGTACCAATAAAAAAAAAAGAACATACAGAGTTCATTTCTGCCAGATTCTGTTCAAATCTTGCAATAAAAAATATGGCATGTCCCACTAGATTCCATTTTGTCAGCGTTCTTCTTCCCTAAGATTATTGCCTGGTTAGGCTCCACGCACAGAGTTCAGTCGTGTGCATGTGCACTTAGGCCTTCTTCAAACAAACCTTTATTTTTTTTCAACACCAGGCGTTTCCAGTGTTTTGGTGGATTTCTTTTATTTTTGACATTTTGTACATGCATTTTTCTGTAGTTTTTGAAGTTGTAATTAAAAGACTATGGAGAAAAAAAACAACTTACCTAGAGCATGCTGCCTAGTGATAAAAATACCGCTGACCTCGAAGATGCCAAAACCCGATATGCATTTTCATATCTCATTATAAAATTCTAAGTAAAACATGCAAAAAAGAAAATCTAAAATTCCCTTTGTGATTCCAGTCTTATGCAATTTTGGAAAAAGAATTACTGTACCAAAGACTCCTGCAACAAATACACCAATGTGTGAACCCCAACAGTGACTTATTGCTTCCTTTCACATGACATGGATGATGTGATTAGTTTTTACAGCCCATGCTATTCATAAAAATGCACTTGAACTACAACAACCAGTGCTGCTCTCTGTTCGGCAGAAAAGGGGCGTCAGGTCTGCTTTTTTTTTTTATAAAAACCCACGAGTGGGTTAAGCAGTATTATTCATTTGCTATTAGATTTAGAGACTTCCTTTAAATCTCTTGTGCATAAGTCCCCAGGTAAATCACCAAGTCATGTCATCCTTGAGATGGAACGCATAATTCCCTTTTCTCTTATACAGCGTGGGTGATAAGCTTATAACCTTTGATGTTTCGCATGCAATTGCTCAAGCCTCCGGATAGCTGATCCAGCCAAAAACACAAAGAGGATTCGAGTCCGACTTGTCGTGACAGCTGCCTTTGTCATCTAAAATATTTCTCAGGTTTAGAAAGTATTGGAATTATATATTTAATATCAGTGGTTGCTGCTAAATATCATTGCAGATTAATACAGCATTAACCCTTTCCACCAAGGAGGTTTTTTTTTTTTTTTCCGTTTTTTTTTTGCTCTCCCTGCCTTCCCAGAGCCATAACTTTTATTATTTTTCCATTCACATAGCTGTAAGAAGGCTTGTTTTTTTGCGGGACAAATTGTACTTTCTAACACCACCATTTAATATTGCATATGATGTAGTGGGAAGCAGGAAAAATTCCAAATGGGGTGGAATTAGAAAAAAATATAAACTTCCATTCTACAGGTTGGTACGAATCCAATGATACCTTATATGTATCGTTTTTCTTGCATTTGGCTACTGATACAATAATAAAAACCTTGGAAAAAAATATTTTATTTTTTCATCACCATGTTCTGACACCTATAACTTTTTGTTGTTATGTTTTTGGAGCTGTATGAGGATTCACTTTTTACGCCCTGTAAAAAGTTCTGTACTTTTCATTGATACTATTCTGGGGTGTGTATGACTTTTTGATCACTTTTTATGTACTTTTTTGCAGGAAATCAAGAAACCAAAAACTGTGAATTAGCCATTTTGATGTTTTTTTTTTCCATTTCGCCGTTTGCTGTATGGGAAAGATATTTTTATACTTTTATAATATTGGCGTTTTTGCATGTAGCGATACTCATGATGTGTAATTGTTTCATTTTTTTATGATTTTATGATATTTTTTATTTGAATTTTTATATATTTGTTTATTTTTTAATAAATTGATGGATGGGTAAAATCAATGGGAATGCTATCTGTATATCCTGAGGGATTGCTATATTTATCTGTTGTTCTATGCTGAACTAATTGATAGAAATTGTGCTACTATTATAATTCTGAGTTCTCATGCTCAAGTTTACAATGGTCAAAGATTTCTGAAAAATAATACCCCAGTCCCACACTGTTGCCCTGGTCTCATCAAAACAATGAAACCATGGTTAATGTAGTGTTGAAACCTGACTTCAGATGACCCTGTAATCTAACAGGACTGCCGGGGATTATATTCATGTGAGCACAGATTTCCTTACAGGAGCACTGTGGGTGTGTCAAGCTCGTGTGTGGGAGGAAAACACCACAATAAAGCATAGGAGGGAAAGGGGATACTGGAATAAGGCCTGGAAACTAGGGAACACCTCCTAGAGAAAACCCTAACTCCAGTCCTGACAGACTACCAGTATGAACAGGCCCCAAAGATAGGCAAGTTCATACACTGCATACCTAGAATCCTATCTCACCCTATAGGACCCTGGAACTAATGTCAGGACTGAGTCTAGCTGTTCCTCCAAAGGGAGGATGAACAGGAGTCTCCCTCAGGCCTAATAACAAACAGCAAAGAAAGGCAACACACACATATAATAAACAAAATACAAAAGGGAAAGAAAAAACTTATCTTCAATAAAGCTTTGGTAGCACCAGGAACTCAGCCGAGAACCAAACACAAGCCACAAGCTAACCACAAGTCCAACAGAAGCTATAAACCGCATAGCATAGTTGGAGAAACAATAAATAGAGAGGGTTAAATGACCACAATAGCCACACCTGGGGAAAGAAAGTGTGGCAAGTACCAGAAACAACACAGACATCAATAAATCCAAAAGGAAAACATGTCAGATCAATCCACGTGTTGCCAGTATCACAGACCTCCTGCAAACTGTCGCGAGAACGTCCGTATGTCTCAGTACATTCGTGACAGGGTGTTAATCGGTTGTCATGGCAGTCAAGGACTTAGGCCCCCAAGTGTTTCATGCCATGGACAGGTATAATATATTGCAATACAGGAGTATTGCTGTAAGGGGCAAAGTTTTCATCTGGAGAAAACAAAAATTCAATCTCCATAGGTGACAAGGCTTCTTCACCATCAAAACAGAATCTGAGGAATAGTCTACCTCAGGAAGTGGTAGCAGCAGGAACAGTGGATTTTCTTGACCCTTTCTCTACCAGCGCCGTACATGTACAGTGCTGGAGCGATGGGTAAACATGCTTTCACTTGCACGTGCAGTCGGCTCCATGTTTCAAACAGCAAATACCTGTGGCTAATGACCGCGACCGGCAATAATGCTGATCATGGTCATTAAAGCTAATCTAAAAGCCAATTAGAAAGGTAAGGGGGTATGTAAGGTGGTATTATTGTACTGGCGCACAATATAAAGAGTTTTTTTTTGTACTGGTGCACAATATAATGAGGTATTTTTTATACTGGTGCACATTATAAGGGGGTATTTTTTGCAATGGTGGACATTATAAGGGGGTATTTTTTGCATTGGTGCACATTATAAGGCCTCATGCACACAACCATTGTGTGTTTTGCGGTCCACAAATTGCGATCCGCAAAACAACGATGGCGTTTGTGTGCGTTCCGCAATTTGTCATTAATATAACTGCCTACTCTTGTCCGAAAATTGAACAAGAATAGGACAGGTTATATTTTGCGGCCCCATTGAAGTGAATGGGTCCGCATCCAGGCCGCGAAAACTGCGGCTCGGATGCGGACCAAAACAACGTTTGTGTGCATTAGGCCTAAGGGAGTATTTTTTTTGCACTGGCACACATTATAACTAGTTATTTTTACACTGGCACATTTTAGCACACATCATAAGGAGAAGTATTAGTTCTGGGTGACTAAGGCGAACATGATTACTAGTATGGGCACTATGGGGGCATTATTACTATTGGAAGCTCTGTTAACACTGTGCACTATGGCAGTAAGTTATTTCTATTGGTAGGACTTTGCCCATAACTTTTTAAATTTTCAGTTTATAAAGCCATATGAGGGGTTATTTTTTGTAGGGTGAGTTGTATTTTTTAAGGGCACTATTTAATTTACCATGTTATTGGAAAATGGGAAAAACATTCTTTGTGGGGTTAAACCGAATACAAACCCCACAATTCCACCAAGATTTTTGGGATTTTGACATCACAGCGTTAACTGTGTGCTAAAAATAACATGAAGTCCCTATTCTGCTGCTCAATATGAGTACTGTGATACCAAACTTATATAGTTATTTTTTTTGTTTTACTACTTAATTAGAGTTGAGTGAACCCGAACTGATTTTTCCACCCAAACCGGAACATTTACGTAAAAGTTCGGGTTCGGTGTTCGGCGATTTCTATGGCGCGTTTTGAAAGGCTGCAAAGCAGCCAATCAACAAGCGTCATACTAATTGCCCCAAGAGGCCATCACAGCCATGCCTACTATTGGCATGGCTGTGATTGGCCAAGTGCACCATATGACCCAGCCTCCTTAAAAGCTGGAGTCATGTAGCCCTGCACGTCACTCTGCTCTTCACTAGTGTAGGGATAGGTTGCTGCTGCTGTGAGGGAGAGATTAGGCAGGGAGAAATACAGCGAAGTCCTGAAATTCTGCACATCTGCAGCTGAAAATCATCGATCATTTGTGGGTGCAGAGCACACAGGTTTTGTGCCTGCCCTGAGCGTTTTTTTCAGACACTTTTCTCAGTGGTCATCGGCGGCTATTTTACTGCAATTGCAGTGCACCAGCACAGCATTGCATGATCTGACGCTTGTCTTCAGGCCATACCGCTCTGACCCAATCTGTGTGTAACAGAACCAATTTTGATGTAGCTGAGTAGCTAAGATAGGGCCAGGGGCTATCCATAGTACTCAGTATATTGGGCAGACTAGATGGGCCAAATGGTTCTTATCTGCCGACACATTCTATGTTTCTATGAACTAAAGCTATTTGCTGGGAATCTGTAATTTTAACCAGCCCATATACACCACTGTGACACTATCTGTGTGTGACCAAACCTATTTATAAGTAGCTGAACTAAAGCTATTTTGCTGAGAATCTGTCATATTAACCAGCCCATATACACCGCTGTGACACTATCTGTGTGTGACTGTACCCATTTAGAAGTAGCTGAAATAAATCTATTTTGCTGGGAATCTGTCATATTAAGCAGCCCATATACACCGCTGTGACACTATCTGTGTGTGACCAACCTATTTAGAAGTAGCTGAACTAAAGCTATTTTGCTGGGAATCTGTCATATTAACCAGCCCATATACACTGCTGTGTCACTATCTGTGTGTGACCGAACCCATTTAGAATAGCTGAACTGAAGATATTTTGCTGAGAATCTGTCATATTAACCAGCCCATATACACCGCTGTGACACTATCTGTGTGTGACCGAACCTATTTAGAAGTAGCTGAAATAAATCTATTTTGCTGGGAATCTGTCGTATTAACCAGCCCATATACACCGCTGTGACACTATCTGTGTGTGACTGTACCCATTTAGAAGTAGCTGAACTAAAGCTATTTTGCTGAGAATCTGTCATATTAACCAGCCCATATACACCGCTGTGACACTATCTGTGAGTGACCGAACCCATTTAGAATAGCTGAACTAAAGCTATTTTGCTGAGAATCTGTCATATTACCCAGCCCATATACACTGCTGTGTGACCGAACCTATTTAGAAGTAGCTGAAAAAAATCTATTTTGCTGGGAATCTGTCATATTAACCAGCCCATATACACCGCTGTGACACTATCTGTGTGTGACCGAACCTATTTAGAAGTAGCTGAAATAAAGCTATTTTGCTGGGAATCTGTCATATTAACCAGCCCATATACACCGCTGTGACACTATCTGTGTGTGACCGAACCCATTTAGAATAGCTGAACTAAAGCTATTTTGCTGAGAATCTGTCATATTAACCAGCCCATATACACCGCTGTGACACTATCTGTGTGTGACCGAACCTATTTAGAAGTAGCTGAAATAAATCTATTTTGCTGTGAATCTATCATATTAACCAGCCCATATATACCGTTCCCTTTATTTTTAATTTCTTGCTTGGCGGAATGCTAACCATGAGGAAAAATTCTAATAATGGACGCGGTCATGGTCGTGGTGGTGGTGTTGGTGGAGCCACTGCTGCAGGGAACGGATGTGGCCGTTCGGGCCCAGCTACACGTCCTAATGAACCAACTACTTCGGGTCCCAGTAGGCGCCAGAATCTCCAGAGATATTTGGTTGGGCCTAATGCCGTTCTAAGGATGGTAAGGCCTGAGCAAGTACAGGCGATAGTCGATTGGGTGGCCGACAGTGGATCCAGCACGTTCACATTATCTCCCACCCAGTCTTCTGCAGAAAGCGCACAGGTGGCGCCTGAAACCCATGCCCATCAGTCTGTCACATCAGCACCGTGCATATCAGGGAACCTGTCTGAGCCTCAAGACATGCAGCAGTCTCTTATGCTGTTTGAATACTCTGCTGGCAGGGTTTCCCAAGGGCATCCACCTAGCCCTTCTCCAGGGGTGGAAGACATAGAATGCACTGACGCACAACCACTTATGTTTCCTGATGAGGACATGGGAATACCACCTCAGCACGTCTCTGATGATGACGAAACACGGGTGCCAACTGCTACGTCTTTCTGCAGTGTGCAGACCGAAAAGGAGGTCAGGGAGGAAGACTGGGTGGAAGACGATGCAGGGGACGATGAGGTCCTAGACCCCACATTGAATGAAAGTCGTGCCACTGACTTTCAGAGTTCGGAGGAAGAGGCAGTGGTGAGACCGAGCGAACAGCGCAGCAAAAGAGGGAGCAGGGTGCAAAAGCAGAGCAGCCGTGGAAAAGACAGTTCGCCTGCTACTGGCCACCACCACCAGGGACCGAGCACACCAAAGGTAGCTTCAAGGAGTTCCCTGGCATGGCACTTCTTCACACAATGTGCTGACGACAAGACCCGAGTGGTTTGCACGCTGTTCCATCAGAGCCAGAAGCGAGGCATTAACGTTCTGAACCTTAGCACAACCTGCATGACCAGGCATCTACATGTGAGACACGGGCTGCAGTGGAGTAAGCACCTTCAAAACCAAGAAAGGGCCCCTCCTGCTCCCTCTTCTGCTGCTGCCTCGGCCTCTTCCTCCGCATCTGGAGGAACGTTGGCACCTGCCACCCAGCAAACAGATGATGTGCCACCAACACCACCACCTCCGTCACCAAGCATCTCCACCATGTCACACGGAAGCGTTCACCTCTCCATCTCCCAAACCTTGCAGAGAAAGCGTAAATTCCCACCTAGCCACCCTCGATCTCTGGCCCTGAATGCCAGCATTTCTAAACTACTGGCCTTTGAAATGCTGGCATTCAGGCTGGTGGAGACGGACAGCTTCAAACAGCTCATGTCGCTTGCTGTCCCACAGTACGTCGTTCCCAGCTGCCACTACATCTCCAGGAGAGCCGTGCCTTCCCTGCACAACCAAGTATCGGATAAAATCAAGTGTGCACTGCGCAACGCCATCTGTGGCAAGGTCCACCTAACCACAGACACGTGGACCAGTAAGCACGGCCAGGGACGCTATATTTCCCTAACTGCACACTGGGTAAATGTAGTGGTGGCTGGGCCCCAGGCGGAGAGCTGGTTGGCGCACGTCCTTCCGCCGCCAAGGATCGCAGGGCATCATTCTTTGCCTCCTGTTGCCTCCTCCTCCTACTCGGCTTCCTCCTCCTCTTCTACCACCTCCTCATCCGGTCAGCAACAGACCTTCACCACCAACTTCAGCACAGCCAGGGGTAAACGTCAGCAGGCCATTCTGAATCTGATGTGTTTGGGGAACAGGCCCCACACCGCGCAGGAGTTGTGGCGGGGTATAGAACAACAGACCAACGAGTGGTTGCTGCCAGTGAGCCTCAAGCCCGGCCTGGTGGTGTGCGATAATGGGCGAAATCTCGTTGGAGCTCTGAGTCTAGCCGGTTTGATGCACATCCCTTGCCTGGCGCATGTGCTGAATTTGGTGGTGCAGAAATTCATTCACAACTACCTCGAGATGTCTGAGCTGCTGCATAAAGTGCGGGCCGTCTGCGCTACAGCGTAACTTCGGCCTTCCCGCTCACCGTCTCATATGCGACGTGCCCACCAGGTGGAACTCCACCTTGCACATGCTGGAGAGACTGTGCGAGCAGCAGCAGGCCATAGTGGAGTTTCAGCTGCAGCACGCATGGGTGAGTCGCACTGCTGAAAAGCACCACTTCACCACCAATGACTGGGCCTCCATGCGAGACCTGTGTGCCCTGTTGCGCTGTTTCAAGTACTCCACCAACATGGCCAGTGGCGATGACTCCGTTATCAGCGTTACAATACCACTTCTATGTCTCCTTGAGAAAACACTTAGGGCGATGATGGAAGAGGATGTGGGCCAGGCGGAGGAGGAGGAAGAGGGGTCATTTCTAAGACTTTCAGGCCAGTTTTTTAGAAGTGCTTCAGAGGGAGGTTTTTTGCAACAGCAGAGGCCAGGTACAAATTTGGCCAGCCAGGGCCCACTACTGGAGGACGAGGAGGAGGATGAGAAGGAGGATGAGGAGGAGGAAGATGAAGCAGCTCGTGCCCATCACTGGTGCATGGCTGGGGGGATACGGAGGACGCAGACGATATGCCTCCCACAGAGGACAGCTTGTCCTTACCTCTTGGCAGCCTGGCACACATGAGCGACTACATGCTGCAGTGCCTGCGCAACGACTGCAGAGTTGCCCACATTTTAACGTGTGCTGACTACTGGGTGGCCACTCTGCTGGATCTCCGTAACAAAGACAATGTGCCGTCCTTAATTCCCTCACTGGAGCGTGATAGGAAGATGCGCGACTACAGGCGCACGCTGGTAGAGGCGCTCCTGAGAGCATTCCTGACTGACGCCAGGGGACAAGTGGAAGCACAAGGCGAAGGCAGGGGAGGAGGAAGAGGTCGCCAACGCAGCTTTGTCAGCGCCAGCACCTCAGAAGGCAGGGTTAGCATGGCCGACATGTGGAAAAGCTTTGTCACCTCGCCGCAACAACCGACTCCAACTGCTGATATGGAGCGTGTTAGCAGGAGGCAGCATTTGACCAACATGGTGGAACAGTACCTGTGCACACAACTACACGTACGACTGATGGTTCTGCCCCATTCAACTTCTGGCTTGCCCTGTATGCCTTGTTCAGTGTACTCTCTGAAAGTGTATTTAGCATGGCAGGAGGTGTCATTACAGGCAGACGCAGCCGCCTGTCCACAGCCAACGTGGACAAGCTCACGTTCATTAAAATGAACCAGGCCTGGATCCCACAAGACTTGTCTGTACCTTCTGCAGAATAGACAGTTCTAACAGCCTCAACCATCCATCCTTGTACTCAAGTGCACTTATTCCTTTTTTTTTTTTTTTTATATGTCCCAATATTTTGGGGGATACCCCTATGTAAAACGCAAAATAACACACATCTGTGTTGGCTACCTATTCCTCCTTCGCCGCCGCTTCCACCGAGACCGCCATGTGAGCCTACACCACCACATCCACCCATTCACCACCTCCTCAACCTCTTCCTCCTAGATCATTCCTAATTTTTATTTTTTTAAAGGTCTTTTATGTTATTTTAATTCATTTCCCTATCCACATTTGTTTGCAGAGCATTTGCCATGCTCTTAAGCACATTTTAAGCTCTTTCCAGGGCTATTTTAGAGCCATTTTAGTGGCCAAAAGTTCGGGTCCCCATTGACTTCAATGGGGTTCGGGTTCGGGGTCAAGTTCGGGTCCCGAACCCAAACTTTTTTTTAAAAGTTCGGCCGAACCTGCCAAACCCGAACATACAGGTGTCCGCTCAACTCTATACTTAATAATAAAAATCTTGGAAAAATCTAAATTTTCTTCTCATTGCCATTTTCTGACAGCCATAACTTTTTTATATTTCTGTCATCAGAGCAAAGCTGTATGAGGGCTTGTTCTTTGCAGGACTAGATGTAGTTTTTATTGGTGCCATTTTTGTGGTATGCTATGTATTACTTTTTGATCACTTTTATCACTTTTATAAAAAAAAATTGGGGGGAAAGGTGACAAAAAAATGGCAAATCCTGTGGTTTTAATTTTTTTTCCTGTTACAGTGTTCACTGCACAGGAATTTGCAAAAATATTTAATACTTCAGACATTTTCAGACATCGCGATACTTGATATGTTTATTTCTTTACTTCCATTGTGGAAACGCTCATCTCTATATATTCAACTGTATTGCTGTACTCAGGACAGCAATACAGTTGAATGCTGCAACAGGGCCTGCTGCCACTTTGGTGACTCTAGATAACTTAGGGTCGATCACACGTCCCCGTGACTGCGACGATCCATTTGGATGTCTGCCCTATCAACTTACAATGTTATTTTTAGCGCCAACCACGGTGACCATGGTTAAGGGGGAATCAGTGTTCGATTCCAGAGAGGGAGCCTAAGAAACGGCTATGGCTTCGACATCCAAGCAAGGCAGCATGAGTGCAAATTAACTATTAGGTATAATTAGGTGAGGGCATGCATGTGAGCTGACTCTGTAATTGATTGTAGGTTAGGGCCTGCTGGTGAGCTGACCCTCTAAAATATTATATGAGAGGGCCTGCAGGTGATCTGACCCTCTAAAAAATTATATGCAAGGGTCTGCTGCTGAGCTGACACTCTAAAACATTATGGTTGAGGGCCTGCTGCTGAGCTGACCATTTAAAAAATGATGGGAGAGTGCCTGCTGCATAGCTGACCACTGAAAAAATTTACTTCAGCTAGGAATAATGGAATAGGACTCCGGTTCTATTTTGTTGGTTTTCGGAACTGGGGCCATGATTAAGAGGGACGGCCGGTGAAATTCTTGGACCGGCGCAAGATGAACCAAAGCAAAAGCATTTGCCAAGAATGTTTTCATTAATCAAAAACGAAAGTCGGAGGTTCGAAGACGATCAGATACCGTCGTAGTTCCAACCATAAATGATGACAACTGGTGATCCGGCGGCATTATTCCCATGAACCGCCGAGCTGCTTCCGGGAAACTAAAGTCTTTGGGTTCCGGGGGGAGTATGGTTTCAAAGCTGACAAAGTACACTGTATGTCACAGATAAAAAAACATTTTGAAGCACACATGTTACACTGCAGATGTGGCCCTAGTAAGGTCACTGTCAGAAGCGGACACCGTCTTCGGAAAAATGACAATGTATGTCACAGATACATTTTTGAACAGCACACGTTACACTGCAGATGTGGCCCTGGTATGGTCACTGTAAGAAGCGGTGTGTCTACGGAAAAATTACATTGTATGTCACAGATACATTTTTGAAGCGCGCACATTACACTGCAGATGTGGCCCTGGTAAGGTCACTGTCGGAAGCGGACACCGTCTTCGGAAAAATGACAATGTATGTCACAGATACATTTTTGAACAGCACACGTTACACTGCAGATGTGGCCCTGGTATGGTCACTGTAAGAAGCGGTGTTTCTACGGAAAAATTACATTGTATGTCACTGATACATTTTTGAAGCGCACACGTTACACTGAAGATCTGGCCTTGGTATGGTCACTGTCAGAAGCGGACACTGTTTACGGAAAAATTACAATGTTTGTCACAGATAAATTTTTTAAGCGCACACGTTACACTGCAGATGTGGCTCTGGTAAGGTCACTGTCAGAAGTGGACAGAGTTTAAGGAAAAATGACATTGTATGTCACAGATACATTTTTGAATAGCACACGTTACACTGCAGATGTACCCTGGTAGGGTCACTGTCAGAAGCGGACAATGTCCATGGAAAAAGTACACTGGATGTCACTGATATTTTAGGGATGCGCACACTTTACACAGGAGATGTGGCACAGCTAATCTCACTGCCGCAGCGGACACCGTCTATTAAAAAAGTACACTGGATGTCACAGATATTTTTTGGATGCGAACACTTTACACTGGAGATGTGGCACGGATAATTTAACTGTCTGCATCGGACAACGTCTACGGAAAAAGTACACTAGATGTCACTGATATTTTAGGGATGCGCACACTTTACACAGGAGATGTGGCGCAGCTAATCTCACTGTCCGCAGCGGACCCCATCTATTGAAAAAGTACACTGGATGTCACAGATATTTTTTGGATGCGCACACTTTTCACTGGAGATGTGGCACGGATAATTTAACTGTCCGCAGTGGCCTATTACACGGTATTTATCGCAGGAAGGACTTTTGGGTTTCTGAAAGGTTTTTGTATAAAAATCTTTCTATTACACTCACTACTAGAGATGTCGCGAACATAAAATTTTCAGTTCGCAAATGTTCGCGAACGGGCGAACCGGGCGAACCACCATAGACTTCAATAGGCAGGCGAATTTTAAAACCCACAGGGACTCTTTCTGGCCACAATAGTGATGGAAAAGTTGTTTCAAGGGGACTAACACCTGGACTGTGGCATGCCGGAGGGGGATCCATGGCAAAACTCCCATGGAAAATTACGTAGTTGACGCAGAGTGTGGTAAGTTGAATTCGCAATGCGATTAATATAACCTGCATTAATCGCATTGCAAATTCAACTTAGAGCTAAGTTCCTAATGGTTGTATTGCTAGAATTGACGAATATAACGAATATAGCACTATATTCTCAATCTTCATTATATTCTAGCAATACAATCATTAGGAACCCAGCTCTAAGTTGAATTCGCAATGCGATTAATATAACCTGTATTAATCGCATTGCGATTACAACTTAGTCAAATTTGTGACACTGCAGCTTCAGAATGAATCTAAGATGGATGCTGTCCTTGCTTTTTGATAGGAGGTGGGTGGGTCTGGGAGGGAGGGTATGCTGATTGGCTGGAATGTGTCTGCTGACTGTGAGGTACAGGGTCAAAGTTTGCTCAATGATAATGTATAGGGGGCGGACCGAACATTGCATATGTTCGCCCGCCGCGGCGAACAAGCTATGTTTGCCGGGAACTGTTCGCCAGCGAATAGTTCGGGACATCTCTACTCACTACACTGTCAGTCCCTTCCTATGCACAGCTCTCCCTAACACTGAGCAATTTAGCGCAGGTTGCACTACAAACATATATTGCTGCTGTCACACACAATAGTCCTTACAAGGACTTTTGGGTCTCTGAAACATTTTTTTACAAAACAAATATTCAATTACACTCCCTACACTCTCTGTCCCTTCCTATGCTCAGCTCTCCCTGACTACGAATGAACCGAACATGCGTCATCGGGTGTTATATAGCACCCGATGTCGTGTTCCGGCCAGCCAATCAGTGCAATGCCAGTAGCCAACATGGCTACTGGCATTACAGTGAGGGCAGTACTGACCTGCACGTTTATTGGCTGCATAGCAGCCACAAAACGTGCAGGGAGGAGACTCGAGCATGGCACTCCAGCACATGCGGTACTCGCTCGAGCATGCTCGATCATCACTAGTCCTATCTTCTGTAGGCTAACAGAGGCCGGTGTCATCATTATCGCACTGCTTTAGCTAGGCTGCATAGAGCTCAGGGCACAGACTAGAAGAGGTCTGTGTCTTGCACTGCATCTCTGACAGCAGAATGGAGGTAAGTATTTCAGTTTATTATTAGAGATGAGCAAATTTTAGAAAAATTTGATTCTCCGGTTCGCAGAATTTTTTTGAAAAAATTTGGTTCGATCCGAATATATTTGCGTTAAATTTTGTTAAAAAACTGCTATTTCTTGGCTGCAGAGAGCCTTTATAGTGGTGTAGAACACTGTGCCTTGCAGTAACACGCATAGGGAGTCTGCTTTGGTAGTGAAATAATACTGTGAGTTAGTATGACATGCAGATGACAGGCGTCACTCTTAGAATCACTGCACACTTCACTTATTTGGGCAGTCACAGGGCCAAAACTGACCAAATAACTAAAGTATGAAATCAGCCTTACCGGTCGATGTTAGCGCCAAGAAGAAGCGCGCTCCTTTTACACCGTCGTCACCTGATTCCACATAGATGTCTACATAACCTGTTCTGTTATAATCTTATTCAAGTTGAGCCCCCCGACAGGTTGGAGAAGGTGTCAGCAGTAAGTTTGTGTTGAAGTCACTGATTATTTTGCCATTCCACACACTGAACGGCAAATATATTTTTATTTTGCCACTAATACACGCAAAAAGGGCTTTAGAACATGTAACTGCACTGCTGAACGGCAAATAGGCCCTTATTTTTTTCCACTTATACACGCCACAGAAGGCTTTAGAACAGATAACTGCACCGCTGAGCGGCAAATATATTTTTTCTTTTTCCGCTATTACACGCCACAAAAGGCTTTACAACAGATAACTGCACCGCTGAGCGCGAAATATATATTTTCTTTTTCCACTAATACACGCCACAAAAGGCTGTACAACAGATAACTACACTGCTGAGCGGCAAATATAGTTTATTCTTTTTCAACTAATGCGTGCCACAAAAGGCTGTACAACAGATAACTGCACCGCTGAGCGGCAAATATATATATATTTTTTTTTCCGCTAATACATGCCACAAAAGGCTTTACAACAGATAACTGCACCGCTGAACAGCAAATATATATATTCTTTTTTTCCGCTAATACATGCCACAAAATGCTCTAGAACAGATAACTGCACCGCTGAGTGGCAAATATATTTTTTCTTTTTCCACTAATACGCGCCACAAAAGGCTTTAGAACATATAACTGCTCCACTGAGTGGCAAATATATTTTACTTTTGCCACTAATACACGACAAAAAGGGCTGTAATTTTTGCACTTTACCACACAACGGCTAATAAGCACTTTTTTCCCACTAATAAAAGCCAAAAAATGCTTTAGAACATATAACTGCACTGCACAAAGGCAAATAAGACGTAGAAATATTTCCTTGTAATAAACCCTGTTAATGCCTGTATCAAACAGCACTTGCACCCTAATAAGAACGGTTTGCTAGAATTACAGAGCTGTATAATGGCAATTTGAATCCCCAGTCAGTGCAGCAAGGTGTAAATGGATTGTTCCTATTACCCAGGCTGTAACCTCCCCTACTGAACCCTGTTCAACATAAATGCTGTGGAATGATTCCTCCCTATCCTTTCCCTACACCTTGAATAATCTTTCCCTGAACTTGTAAATCGTTTTTTTAGCACAATTAAGTTTTTTCTAGCACTGTCCCTGGCACCTGCTGACGTTCCTCCCTGCACTAAGTACACTGGTAAATGGCAGAATCTAAGATGGCTGAAGCTATTTATAGGGCTGTGACATCACCGGGCTGGCTGATGATTAGCTGCATGCATGGCATTATGGGTGATCCCGCCTTCCCAGAGTTCCTTTCTCCATGTCCTCGCACGTGCAGCAGCCATTTTAGGAAAAAATGTGATTCGTTAGGCTAGTTTCACACTAGCGACAGGGGACTTCGGCAGGCTATTCCGGCGGGTGAACAGCCTGTCGGATCCATCCGGCCGCTTGTTCATGTGTGCCCCCGTACTGCCGCTCCATCCCCATTGAGTATAATGGGGGAGGAGGCGGAGTTCCAGCGGCAGCGCACGCCAAGAGGCAGCAGGACTAAAAGTGCAAATTGAATTTTTCCTGAAATTCGGATCGAATTCCACTTCATCAGCTTCAATTTGCTCATCTCTATTTATTATTTGCACTGGCACACATTATAAGGGAACATTCTTGTACTGGCACACATTCTAAGGTGGCCACTATGGGGACATTTGTTCTACACCGGGCCCTAAATTATTATTATTATTTTTTTTACTGGAACATGTCATAAGGGAGCTTTTTTTGTATTGGCTCCCATACAAGGGTATTTTTTACTGTTTTAGTTTTCGCCTCAGGCAGCAGAAAGGCTAGGTGCACCCGTGGTTATAATTAATATAACAATGATGTGTAATCGATATGAGAAAGGTTTAACTTGATGGAAGTGTCTTTTTTCAACCTATGTAACTCTGACATTAAGGTCAGGAGATTGTCATAGTCAATGGCTGGCCATACATTTTCCATGCAGGATCATCATTAGTATTATATGACAAATATTCAAATGAATGGCAAAGCATATAATAGGGGAGATTTACCACTGCTCTCTCATTTTTAGACAGTGTAAACTTGGTAGCTAATGCTGGATGGTAATTCTAGAACATCTTTAGACTGTCTAGTCAAAGTTTAGAACACCTATTAGTCCTCTAACTTTATGGTACAAGTTTGCGTAAATAATTTGGTGCATATTTCATGGAACAAATTATGGCAGAATACTAGTGCATTTGCTCTGTCAGAGCAGGATCCACTCTTACAATACAGGGGACCCCCTCCCCAGTTGACTAACTTCATGTGCCCTACCGCGCAACAATGATTTTGCTACTGAGAGAAAAACATGTGATTTATACTAAAATGAGCTCGCTGATTCCAAATATGAACTCAGAATTTGCCTGACATGTCTAGATTTTAAGTTATACATGCAAAGCATATTCAGTTATAATATTAATGCATTATATTGGAGATATTATAATGGACATGTCCAGACCTGTTCAGACGCACTCAGGCTAATGTCAGCAGTAAGTATATAAGGCAAGTTGGACAGATTTTGATAAAGTGATCTGTTATAGTGTTATCAGTTTTGAAACTTAAAATGGATAAACGCAAATGTGTTAACGATCCAGATAATTTCTGCTACATATGTGGCAAATACACTACTTATGATCAGCGCAAGAATCTAACAAAGTGAGCGCGTCTTGCTGCTTGGTATGCATTTGTGCTAGTAGTGCAGAAATTCCTTGGGAACAGACGAGCTGCAAACTATGCTGAATTAGTGGACAACATGCTTACAGCACATGAACAACTTGGCTGCCGAATGTCATTGGAAGTGCATTTATTACATTCCCATCTTGACTTTTTCCCACCCAATTTGGGACACGTAAGTGACGAACATGGAGAGCGGTTCCATAAAGATATTTCTACAATGGAGAACAGGTATCAAGGCCGCTGGAATGCCAACATGATAGGGGACTACTGCTGGTTTTTGCAACGGGAAAATATGATCGTTCACAAACGCAAAAGCAGATGCCTGAAGCACTTTTAACAGTACTGGGCCTTGCCGAAGTAAGACTTTTAAACTGGAA